>NC_090268.1:392911411-393511411 GCF_040414725.1 Anabrus simplex
GTATTTAGAATTGTTATGTATTCTGAAACCTACCCAAGAAGTGTGGATTCTAAATGTGAAGTTTGGTTGAAATATGTCCAGTAGTTCTTCAGTTATTAGAACTCAGACAAACAAACACCAAATGTAAAAAGTTTGTAGGCGATCATTATTACACCTGAAACGAATAGTTATAAGATTATTTCGCGAAAATAATAAATGTACAGAGACACGGTCGTTACGATTTTATGTATATACATTTGCTTGAACTTCCCGTTCATAAGGTCTAAGGCCCCTTGCAGACTATGTTGTTGTTCTACAAACAATAAAAGCTATGTAATAAGAAAATCGTATTTTACCTTGTTAGGTTTGGCGAATTCCTTCATAATATACTCATTGTAAAGGCTATGCGCTTAAATAAGCTAAAAATGTGATATTTGTGGCTTAAAAGAGATCAGTGTTCGATATTTTATAATAGTAATATTGTCAAAATCAGGAATTAAAAGGGACTTCTTGTAATTTTACTGTAGTTTGATGGTTTCTCATAATAATGATTGTTTTATACAATTACGAAAATGCATTCGGTATAGTAGTTTGTCAGGCAGAAAGACATATTTAATTTAAGTGGCCAAATGCTACACACTGAGGTATGGGCAATCACACAACCAATGCAACAATTTAAAACAAAATTCCAGTAGTCATACTTGTTATAGCAATCTTACCAAATTAAAGTATGAATTTCACTTCACATTTTATTGGCTGTAATATAAACCACATCATTCTATATCACATTATACACATGTTTCAATAAGATATATCAAAAATGTGTTAATTTGAAGAAAAAATAAATTTATGATTTTAGGAACAAGGATAATTAAATAACAATTTAACAAATTGAATTTCATTTAGTAGACAGTTATTTTTGTTAATTTCCGGATTCACTAGTGTTAACATGGTTCTATTATCCCTTTGATATCGTTTATCTGGTGTAATGAGGCGGGCTAGATAAGTAAACGATTGTACTTGAGGTAACTTGTCACCTTCCAACAAAACGTAGAGGAACACGTTTACAACTATATCAAATTTCAAGTTCTTCTTTCGCAATTTGTTCGTTAATTATCCAAAATTTTCTTCTGTTGGAAATAAATGTGTACTGTTACGAGTGCTTCCGAAATTGCTCGATATTTTCCATATTGTTTTCTCACAGGTTGAACTCATCATGGGACAAAGGCTATTGTCCAATCTTGAAGAACATTTTCCAGAACCTACCAAGTTCATTCCAGAAAGATGGCTGAAGGAAAATGATCAACTTCACAAAGCGCATCCATTCGTAGTAGTGCCTTTTGGATTTGGACCCAGAATGTGCCTCGGAAGGCGGTTCGCAGAGCTGGAGATAGAGACACTAATTGCGAACGTAAGTACCATTAAATATTTGTGTCAGACTTGATCCCATTGTTCAAAATATTTGTATTCTTCGATTACAAAAACTGTCTATTCAGCTAATAAAATTTCATGTCTCGTATTACTGGCCCGCAACTACGCATTTCGTTCCCCGTGAATTTAAACTTCATCTTCAAATTATTATCTGTCCTACCTTGGAAACATCAGTTCAAGCTTATTCGTCTACAAATATCATTCCACGCTATATCTCCATTGACAGTTAAGAAAGTACCATTTAATCGAAACCGACTTTCAACCTATTAGGTCGTGTTACGTATATTTAGTACGTGTTGAAGAGATGTTGCTCTAGAGCAACCGACGCGAAATCGGAAGGTTGTGGGTTCGGATCCCACTGGTGTCTGGTTGGCCATTTTTGTTCTGTACTTAACATCTCTTCAACACGTACTAAATATACGTAACACGACCTAATAGGTTGAAAGTCGGTTTCGATTACAATGCGGTCGTGAAAATTCAATATTCAAAGTACTATTTAGTCGAGCATCTCGTCTTGTTACTCCCAAGTCTTCCCAGCCCAAAAATTGTAACACTTACGTAATTCTACTCGTTTGTCGGTAATCACCCAGACAAATCACGCTGCTTTCTTATTAAGGATCTTTCCAGTTCTCGAATCATGTAATCCTGATGAGGGTTCAGTACACCGCAACCATACTTTAATTGAGATCTCACAAGACCTCTTCTTTACATCCTTATTATAATCCCAAAATACCTTCATAACCACATGAAGAAATCTGTATGCTTTATTTACAATCCCGTTTATGTGATTATCCAAACGAGGATCTTTCCTTATATTAGTACCTAAGAATTTACTACAGCACCCATGAGATACACACTCTCCATAAACACAGTAACTAGAAGTGAGGAGACTTTTCTCCCTTGTGAAACTTACAAACTGTCTTTTCACCCCGTTTAACTTAATTTCACTGTCTAGTGTCAACCACGAAAATTCGTCAAGGTTTTGTTTTGCAACTGCTCACAATGATATAGCTTATTTGTTACTTATATACAGTACAACATCAGTCTAAAAATGCCTATCTGTGATTCCAATTAATTTCTCATATTAACAATACATGTATGAAAATATAACGAAACAATAATATTGTCTTGTGAAACATCCACCTTCAGTATTAAAGGATCAGGTAATGCTTCACCTGCTCAAATTCTCTGAATTCTGCTTTCTAGAAATGTATCCACCCATTCAATAGTACTATATCCATAATCCTAAAATTAAGTATGTATGTATGTTTAGTCCTCAGCCCTAAGGCTGGTTGCATCCTCAACAGCTCCGCCATCAGTTGTCATAGATGGCCTAGGCATCACTGAAGAGGCGTACTAGAGAAATGAGGAGTGATGTAGTTTCCCGTTGCTTTCCTCACTGAGCCAGAAGTTGCTATTACATATCAGTCTGCCAAGCCCACTGAAATGCATGCACCAACTGACCCTAAGAGCAAAATTTTCACACCATTCATAGCAGGGACTGGCTGCATAAGGAATGACATTACTAGCATCACTCATACCTCAGTCAGTTTGATTTTGTCAAAGCCAAGGATAAAACTGAGACAGATCAATGAAAGTAATAATATTTCTCTAGCCCATACCAGAAGACATGGTGCACTGTAAACACTACGTCCTGCCAGCAAAAGCATAAAATTAAGTATGCCCTAGATAAAGGAAATATATGTAAAATGTGAGAATTGAAGGACTCACAAGCCAAAATCTTCGAAACATACGATGAAAGGCGTCGCTGGGTATGTCAAACTACACATATGAACATACCCAATATACACGTATTAAAATATTTATTTGTTTTATAACTTGTGTTTAATTTTTTGAAAGCGACTTAATTTGATTTAATTGATATGTAATCATAGTTATATTTAAGAAAATCTAAATTAATTATTTTCGAACATGATGGAACATTTTTACGCTAATGGCAAAATAGTTGAAAAAATTATGCTACCCGAGAGAGAATATACGGAAATTTTGTATTAATTACTCTACATCAACCTCAATCAACGACAATTATGTTTTAGACGGTTCAACATACATGCTAATCCTTTAAACTACAAAATGTTAAACGTGTAATACCTTTTCTGTGTCGGATATGGCTAAATGCTGGTGTTCTATCTCTTTCAGATTTTTCGCAATTTTCGTCTGGAGCATGACGAAGATTTGAAGGAAGAAATGCTAGGCTTGGCCAACATTGCAAATAAAATGAACTACAGACTTGAAGAGAGATTGTAGTCTTACATGACATTTGTTTCTACCGACAATCCTAATGCAGGACCATATCGAATTGTAAATATATATGTTTTAATGAATACAAAATTGTACAAAAAGTAAATACAATATGACGGTGCAAGCTCGTAATTAAATTAATTTCCCCTCATAAGCAAGACGTCATGAAACGTTTGCTGAAATATTTATACTAGATAAAATATGGTGAATTTCCTTTGAATGTAAGCTACGGGTGTCTCCTCGCAGATAGCCACTTCAAATCTCTTAAATCAGCTAAACGATTTGATATTTGTATACAAAGTTGTAAATAGCATCTTTGAAAATTCCTGTTTTCTTTCATAAATAAAATTCAATTTCCCACAGGCGAAAACGCGTTTAATTTACGTTCTACTGTGAAAATGTGAGTACTTCCAGCCAAAATAACTCACCACTTCACAAAATATTCAATAAGCACAACAGAATGGCCGTGAACAATATGGAGCTAGATTTAGGTTTCAAAAAGCAAAATTTCGTCCATCAGCTCAGGCTCATGATTTCGGCACTAAAAAGTTTCAGATTTGATTATAGAATAATTATACAGTAATTAAATTAGTAATGATTATTATACGACGTTGTTACCAACCTTGCCATTAGTATGTTAATTTCCTTATTTTCTCATTAATCCAATCTCATTTATTAAGTATACTGTAATTGGATACTTGTTCTATGTTTTTCATTAAAATAAAATAATTTGAGAAACCAGTAAAAAGCTAGCTTCATTTGTGGGTTATTTGCAGAGTATTTTTCTCAAGAACTCATGAACATGTGTTCAAAGCCGGAGAGGAAAGGAAATTGTGGAGATAGGAATCAAAGTGTATTCAGGCCGCGTATCATACTATGTAGTAGTGTAAAATAAAAAAGAATATCTGAAGACATACTTAATGCATACCCAACTAAATAAATTACAACTTGGCAGATCATCCAGCAGTGTTTTGGTCCTTCTGCCGCTTAATAGGTTACAACAAGCACTCGTGTGCTTGGTGACTCTATTTTGAGGCACGATTCATAACAACAAATTATTTTAAAATGAACAATATGAACAATTAATCATATCCAACTAAATAAATTACAACTTGGCAGATCATCCAGCAGTGTTTTGGTCCTTCTGCCGCTTAATTGGTTACAACAAGCACTCGTGTGCTTGGTTACTCTATTTTGAGGCACGATTCATAACAACAAATTATTTTAAATTGAAGAATATGAACAATTATTATTGTTGTTATTATTATTGGCATGAACACAAAACTTCTCCCGCGAATATTAATTCAACTATTAGATGTTTTAAGTTTGAAAACATATCGTCGCTGGAAAGGTAAAAGGTTGTATTCCACAAAGCTCTTCCTATCAATTATTCTCCTTAAGACTGGTCACGCCTCCCAGCCACGTATGGATATGCAGTCCATCAGAACAAATTTTGTTGTGTTCATTTTCCTATGCCCATGTGTAAAGAAAAATGAACCTTACAGTACCTTACTGTAGGAATGTACGTTTGCATTACGTATTTACGCACTCCTAGTGTACAATGCATGTAAGGTTCATTTTCGTTTAGTCGTCGACATAGGAAAACGAACACAACGGACATTGTTCTGATGGACTGCGTATCCATATGTGGCTGGGAGGCGTGACCAGTCTTAAGGAGAATAATTGATAGGAAGAGCTTTGTGGAATACAACCTTTTACCTTTCCAGCGACGATATCTTAGCAGACAAAGTAGGATTCCCATACTACGAAAAACGTAAAATTAAGCAATTTCCTCAATTGTGTCCAATGTTGAAGGGCTAAAGGGTCCGGAAATATTTCAAATTGTGAGTATTGGATAGCTCTATCAATCTAAAAAACAAAATCCGGAAAACACTTCCGAACTAACTGCATTTGCGAAAAAAAAGCCTAAAATTGCTTGTTTCTTTACTCGTTTTCTTTCCTTATCCATATCCTGGCCGAATTAACTTATTAATATTATTCTTTCTGTAATGCGTTTGAATACCCTCAGACATTTTTGATTTTCTGAAAAATATCCTCACCGAATGTACTTGTAAGGGCTTCTGTTAATATTTGCATTGACTCACATTAGCGCTCGTAGTGGCAGAAAGAGGAAATCTGCTAATCTAATCCGCAGGATAGCAATGATTAAGAAAGGGATTGTAATCTTAGGAATAATTATAGAATAGATTCTCATAATTAGTTATAATTTATTTACGTAAAATTCGTAGCTCATATACCTAGAATGTTTTGAACGTTGAGATGCTTGCCTAAAGGGCTAGAACTGTGAATTTTTAATCAATTAAAATAATCAAAAATATTAACAAACGGCATTCAAACGTATACTTTTTTTCAAAAATTACAGCATGTGGCTACTTTAAATGCTAAGGTTGCCGGGTTGGTGGATGGTACAAATCATATTTAAACAACATAAAATACGAACTAATTCCTCCTTATATAGCTTACGGATAAACTATATTAAATGTCCTTCCATTTTGAGCTAAGATGAATGGTGTGTTTGTCTTTCCAACTCTTGAGAAACTTTCGTAGAATTGACTGTGGGAGAAGCACCGTTCCCGAAGAAGGAGTTTTACAACTTTAACCGATGGTTCTTGTGTCTTGTTGATGCACATAGAGGAACGCAAACAGACGGAGAACTGCAGATGTCCAAACTGAAATGATATATCTGAAGGGATTATTTAATTTAATTTCCGGGATGAACCGTGTTGTACTTGTACGCATATCACGTACAGTTTGCCGACGTTTCGAATACATTGCAGTATTCTTTGTCAAGGCGACTGAAATACCCCTACTCGATCCGAGGTAAACAGTCTCCCAGGCAGAAATTACACTACTAGAGTGGCCTTGATCTTGGCCTTTTATATCCTAGCCTTTCTGGCTGACGTAAGCCCTGGCTGTCTCGCGAGACTTCTCGAAAGTATTTGTCACAGCCAGGTAGTGGGGGCTTGCCCGCGCTGTTATGTAATGGGGTTGCGGCCCGTGTGTTTATGTTGTGGTCTGTATGTCTTAAACTATGAATGATAGGCATCCAGGAATTACTGATTTTGTATCCTTCTTCTAAATTTATGTTGTTCGGATGTTTCTTGATTTCGATAGCCTCGCGGATTTTCCTTTCCAGATTCCAAGGGATAGCTGCTAGGATCTTGGTCTTGTCAAATGATATTCCGTTCCTAGTTTCGTAGGAATGCTTGGCTACTGCTGAAATATCTGTGTTTTGGTTCTTGGTGTGACGGATATGTTCTTTTAGGCGGGTGGAGATCAGACGTTTTGTCTCACCTACATAACAAGCTCCGCAGCTACATTCAATGTGATACACTCCAGGGGCCTGTAATTCTATTGTGTCTTTTACTGGTGGTAGATAACGGGCTAGCTTACGGTGAGGTTTATAGATAGCTTTTATGTTGTACTTGTCCAGTATCTTGCCGATCCTGCCTGTAGTGTTTATAATGTATGGCCGTATCGCTGTTTTCTGGCGGGTCAGTTCTTCTTTCCCGTTGTTTTCTCCTGCGGCGGCCTTTTCTTTGTTCTCTTCTGATTTTTTAAGGACTCGTCGGATGTTATTGAGCGAGTAGCCATTTTTCCTAAGGGTTTCCGTGAGGTGTTCTTTTTCTTCCTCGAGGTGCTCTGCGTCAGATATCGCTATGGCCCTGTTCACTAATGATGTTATGACAGCCTGCTTTTGTGATGGGTGATGATGAGACGAGGCGTATAGGTACCTGTCTGTGTGAGTGGGTTTCCTGTATACTGCGCGACTCAGCGTCCCATTGGGGTTACGTATTACTAGCACATCCAGGAACGGTAGTTTTCCGTCTACTTCTATTTCCATGGTGAACTGAATATTTACGTGTATGGAGTTGAGATGGTCGAGAAATAGCTGTAGGTTATTGCTCCCGTGAGGCCAGATTACAAAAGTGTCGTCCACAAAATGGAGAAAACATTTCGGTTTCAGGGCGGATGTAGCTAAGGCTTTCTGTTCGAAGTGTTCCATATACATGTTTGCTATTATTGGAGAGAGTGGCGACCGCATAGCGGCTCCTTCTGTCTGTTCGTAGAACTTCCCGTTGAAATAGAAATAAGTGGCGCTGAGGCATTCTTTAGCTAGTGTTGACAGGTCTTCTGGAAGTTTCTGGTCTAATAGCGGAAATACCTCTGTTAGCGGCACCTTGGTGAACAGTGACGTGACATCAAAGCTTACTAATAGGTCCGTACTTTCAATTGATTGGTCCTTAAGGAGCTGGATGAAATGTCGGGAGTCCTTCACTTAGGTTTCAGTGTTACCTGTATGTGGCTGAAGTAGTCCAGCTAGGTAACGGGCGATATCGTGCGTGGGAGAGCCTATAGCGCTCACGATAGGTCGCAGAGGTATGCCTTCTTTGTGGATTTTAGGCAGGCCATACAGTTTTGGAGGTATCGGGTCCGAGGATATCAGTTTTTTCTGTATTTCGGCTGGGATACTGGAATTTTTTACTAGTGTGTGGAGTTTGTTCTTACTGCGGTTGGTGGGGTTCTTAATTTTCCTGTATGTAGAATCGGTGAGTAATTGTTCTGTTTTCCGAGTGTAGTCTGTGCGTGTCATTATCACCGTAGCGTTGCCTTTATCTGCGGGTAGGATAATTGTTTCCGTATCTTGACGTAGTGTTTTTAGGGCATGAATTTCTTCTTTAGTTAAATTGGATGGCGGCGGCTTTGCGGATCTCAGTAGACATGATATATCCTGTCTGATCTCCCCTGCAGATTCGGTAGGAAGGTGCCGGATTGCAATTTCTACTTTGCTAATTATTTCTTCTACCGGTATACTATTCGGAGCTACTGCGTAGTTGAGTCCTTTTCTCAAGACCGAGGTAGTAGGTTCACTGAGTGGCTTGTCTGTGAGGTTTACTATTACATTCTTCTTCAGTGGAGCAGGTGGTTTCGGTTTATGTTTTTGTAAGAGGCGGGTGAATTTCTTGCTTTGCTTGGCACTGGCTAGTTCCAGTGTACGCTGGGATTGTGTGTTGCTAATGCTGTCTAACGTGGTCCAGTCATTGAGCGACAAAGTGCTGGCAAGTTGCAGGTGGAGATGAAATAATTTATTGTTGAGGTAGTCCAGAGTCTGTCTTGTGTCACTGATACGTTCTCTGAGGAGTTTTATGCTGGTTTCGTGAAGGTGTAGGTGAGACAAAACGTCTGATCTCCACCCGCCTAAAAGAACATATCCGTCACACCAAGAACCAAAACACAGATATTTCAGCAGTAGCCAAGCATTCCTACGAAACTAGGCACGGAATATCATTTGACAAGACCAAGATCCTAGCAGCTATCCCTTGGAATCTGGAAAGGAAAATCCGCGAGGCTATCGAAATCAAGAAACATCCGAACAACATAAATTTAGAAGAAGGATACAAAATCAGTAATTCCTGGATGCCTATCATTCATAGTTTAAGACATACAGACCACAACATAAACACACGGGCCGCAACCCCATTACATAACAGCGCGGGCAAGCCCCCACTACCTGGCTGTGACAAATACTTTCGAGAAGTCTCGCGAGACAGCCAGGGCTTACGTCAGCCAGAAAGGCTAGGATATAAAAGGCCAAGATCAAGGCCACTCTAGTAGTGTAATTTCTGCCTGGGAGACTGTTTACCTCGGATCGAGTAGGGGTATTTCAGTCGCCTTGACAAAGAATACTGCAATGTATTCGAAACGTCGGCAAACTGTACGTGATATGCGTACAAGTACAACACGGTTCAAGCCGGAAATTAAATTAAATAATTCTTCACTCCGTGGAAGCTTCACTTCTAAGATACGAAACCTTTACGGGGAGGATATTCTCAAAGCTACTCGGCAGTTCGACAACCTTCGGAAGAAAATGAGTAACTACCTGGCTCGACTCGCCTTTCTGAAACGCTGCAGGGACAACAGCATTATACCAGCATGTGTGAGACTGAAATATCACACCAAGAACCGACGAACTGACAGTATTCTTCACGAAACCTGCATAAAACTCCTCAGAGAACGGATCAGTGACACAAGACAGACTCTGGACTACCTCAACAATAAATTATTTCATCTCCACCTGCAACTTGCCAGCACTTTGTCGCTCAATGACTGGACCACGTTAGACAGCATTAGCAACACACAATCCCAGCGTACACTGGAACTAGCCAGTGCCAAGCAAAACAAGAAATTCACCCGCCTCTTACAAAAACATAAACCGAAACCACCTGCTCCACTGAAGAAGAATGTAATAGTAAACCTCACAGACAAGCCACTCAGTGAACCTACTACCTCGGTCTTGAGAAAAGGACTCAACTACACAGTAGCTCCGAATAGTATACCGGTAGAAGAAATAATTAGCAAAGTAGAAATTGCAATCCGGCACCTTCCTACCGAATCTGCAGGGGAGATCAGACAGGATATATCATGTCTACTGAGATCCGCAAAGCCGCCGCCATCCAATTTAACTAAAGAAGAAATTCATGCCCTAAAAACACTACGTCAAGATACGGAAACAATTATCCTACCCGCAGATAAAGGCAACGCTACGGTGATAATGACACGCACAGACTACACTCGGATAATAGAACAATTACTCACCGATTCTACATACAGGAAAATTAAGAACCCTGCCAACCGCAGCAAGAACAAACTCCACACACTAGTAAAAAATTCCAGTATCCCAGCCGAAATACAGAAGAAACTGATATCCTCGGACCCGATACCTCCAAAACTGTATGGCCTGCCTAAAATCCACAAAGAAGGCATACCTCTGCGACCTATCGTGAGCGCTATAGGCTCTCCCACGCACGATATCGCCCGTTACCTAGCTGGACTACTTCAACCACATACAGGTAACACGGAAACCTACGTGAAGGACTCCCGACATTTCATCCAGCTCCTTAAGGACCAATCAATTGAAAGTACGGACCTATTAGTAAGCTTTGATGTCACGTCACTGTTCACCAAGGTGCCGCTAACAGAAGTATTTCCGCTATTAGACCAGAAACTTCCAGAAGACCTGTCAACACTAGCTAAAGAATGCCTCAGCGCCACTTATTTCTATTTCAACGGGAAGTCCTACGAACAGACAGAAGGAGCCGCGATTCGGTCGCCACTCTCTCCAATAACAGCAAACATGTATATGGAACACTTCGAACAGAAAGCCTTAGCTACATCCGCCCTGAAACCGAAATGTTTTCTCCGTTTTGTGGACGACACTTTTGTAATCTGGCCTCACGGGAGCAATAACCTACAGCTATTTCTCGACCATCTCAACTCCATACACGTAAATATTCAGTTCACCATGGAAATAGAAGTAGACGGAAAACTACCGTTCCTGGATGTGCTAGTAATACGTAACCCCAATGGGACGCTGAGTCGCGCAGTATACAGGAAACCCACTCACACAGACAGGTACCTATACGCCTCGTCTCATCATCACCCATCACAAAAGCAGGCTGTCCTAACATCATTAGTGAACAGGGCCATAGCGATATCTGACGCAGAGCACCTCGAGGAAGAAAAAGAACACCTCACGGAAACCCTTAGGAAAAATGGCTACTCGCTCAATAACATCCGACGAGTCCTTAAAAAATCAGAAGAGAACAAAGAAAAGGCCGCCGCAGGAGAAAACAACGGGAAAGAAGAATGGACCCGCCAGAAAACAGCGATACTGCCATACATTAAAAACACTACAGACAGGATCGGCAAGATACTGGACAAATACAACATAAAAGCTATCTATAAACCTCACCGTAAGCTAGCCCGTTATCTACCACCAGTAAAAGACACAATAGAATTACAGGCCCCTGGAGTGTATCACATTGAATGTAGCTGCGGAGCTTGTTATGTAGGTGAGACAAAACGTCTGATCTCCACCCGCCTAAAAGAACATATCCGTCACACCAAGAACCAAAACACAGATATTTCAGCAGTAGCCAAGCATTCCTACGAAACTAGGCACGGAATATCATTTGACAAGACCAAGATCCTAGCAGCTATCCCTTGGAATCTGGAAAGGAAAATCCGCGAGGCTATCGAAATCAAGAAACATCCGAACAACATAAATTTAGAAGAAGGATACAAAATCAGTAATTCCTGGATGCCTATCATTCATAGTTTAAGACATACAGACCACAACATATACACACGGGCCGCAACCCCATTACATAACAGCGCGGGCAAGCCCCCACTACCTGGCTGTGACAAATACTTTCGAGAAGTCTCGCGAGACAGCCAGGGCTTACGTCAGCCAGAAAGGCTAGGATATAAAAGGCCAAGATCAAGGCCACTCTAGTAGTGTAATTTCTGCCTGGGAGACTGATAACCTCGGATCGAGTAGGGGTATTTCAGTCGCCTTGACAATGAATACTGCAATGTATTCGAAACGTCGGCAAACTGTACGTGGTATGCGTACAAGTACTACACGGTTCAACCCGGGGTTAAATTAAATAATTCTTCACACCGTGGAAGCTTCACTTCTAAGATCTGAAGGGATGGTTTGAAGACCACTTCGCCTGCGGCATGTCCAGTCATGATGGTAGTAGCTTCACTAGTATTGGGCATCAGTTTCGTGACTGAGAGTATTTTTCCGTTGTAGAGGGAAGGATGATTCATATTCCTGAAAAGGATAATCTGTGCTCCATGATTTTCGAGCGTACTCCAGGTGACTGTAAATTGTTCAAAAGCTCTGTTATGTAGTGGACAGCCTAGTCTGTATTACATGTTGTGTAGATGGTCTATGGAATTTGCATAACACTAGGTAATTCTTGTATATGTTGCTTGCTGATGACGTTAAAATCTCTATTTATTGAAGCAAGAATTGTTCTCTGACGCTGCATTGCTGATTGGTGAAATTCTATGCCCACCTATGACAAATTTCAGATCTCTGCATACCGTAGATTCAGCTGGACATCGCACAAACAGCCACGGATATTACGGACTGAAGGAAAATGGCTTCCTGTGCCATTGTCTTAAATGATATGCGTATGTATTACTATTACCTTGACTAATATATAGTAGGCCCATATAGTTGTTGATGAAACGAAGCCTCGCATGTCAGTATGCTCTTCCCATCCATTATCTTCCTTAAGTCTGGTCACTCATCTCAGCCATAGACGGATATGCAGTCAACCAGAATTATTTTCGTTGTGTTCATTTTCCTACGCTTATGTGTAAAGAAAAGTGAACCTTATGGTCTCCTGCTCCTGGAATGTATATTTTCGCGGAGAATTTACTCTTTTCTACAGTGTATTTTTAGTGTTCTTTTTTGTATACAACTTCCCGTAGGGAAATGAACACAACGAGCATTGTTCTGATAGACTGCATATTCATATGTGGCTCGGATGCGTGACCAGTCTTAAGGAACATAATGTGTATTGTGACATACATACAGAAGAGAGTACCTAGACGACGCCGCAGATGATGACTATCGCAGCAGTGGTCGAAACATCTGGAAGGAATGAAGGGAGTGGACCACGGCATAATAGCCCAGAAGATTTTTATTATGACACCGGCCGTGAAAGCCTTCATACCCTGATACGATGTTTGATTTCTTCACCGACGGTGTATTACTATTCCTTATATATTATTATCTATATCATGTAACCATTTGTCTAAATAAAATGTAAGGCAGTTGAAAGAAAATAATGTTCATTTTTTTCCGATTGAGGGAAATCCTCTTATTCCCTGATTATAAGTGAACGAAACGAATATCCTGTATATATGAAATGGGGTGTATAAGTACATAATAAAAATAATTAAAAGTAATATAAATTAAATAAAGCAGGTCTGTACCTGTAGAGAGATTCATTTAAAGATACGCCTGAAAATTTAAGAGTTCTGTACCCCGTGGATTTGGCCGAACATCGCACACATACAGACAAACAAACACTTCCGGATATCACGAACATGTTATGGCTCCTCGTGTCGGGGACGGAAAATGGCTTCCGAAACAATGGACTTAAAACGGCACCTTGACTTCTATTACCTACCTTCTGGGCGTTGCCTAGCGACATTGAATCTATACACTTAATCCTGGTGACAGCACATTGGATTGTCATATTCCAACACACGTATTCTGCCGGGAATTTTTGTTCATAACTCTCTAATGAACATGAAAATAAAAAGTCTGGCTTCGAGGTGCATTTAGATATCCTTCCATCTATGTAACTTAATTATGTTCAGCCTTCAGCTTAGAAACCTGGATGCCCCACTGTCGGCAGCCCTGAAAGTGGTTTTCCGTTGTTTCCCATTTTCACACCAGGCAAATGCTGGGGCTGTACCTTAATTAAGGCCACGGCCGCTTCCTTCCCACTCCTAGCCCTTTCCTGTCCCATCGTCGCCGTAAGACCTATATGTGTCGGTGCGACGTAAAACAACTAGCAAAAAAAAAGAAACCTGGATGGTCATGGGGTCATCAACCTCAGGGACTTAGTTAAGGCCATATGCCATTCTAGCATCATTTTTCTTGCGGTCATAATCCACAATGACTTTAAAGTAACATAGACGTTTAGAGGTCGGTCCATGAAATAGTCGCAGGTCACATCGATTCAATTAACGGTACATGCCGTACAACCACTGTGCGGCACACACCAATTGGACTGCCTTAATTTTTCCCAGAGTCCAGAGTTCGAGTTACGAGGACTGGACCATCAAAAATCATTATGATGGTACATGCAGTCTCACATGAAAGCCGAATTTAAGGATTTCCGGACTTTCTTTTCTTCATTTAATGTTTGAGACAATGGTTTCTAGTAAGGATGCCCATCAGGCAGTTAAGTCAAAGGCTCAAACCAGTATTCTGTTCCTCTGTGTTAAATTCTAGTGGCGTTGAGTGGACAAGATTGAGTCCAAATTATATTGAATTTAATATTTCCATCGTGATTTCATCAAATAAATATAAAATATTTTGAATAGAACTTTCATTTGAGTAGATAGATTAGGATTACTGAACCCTACATTTTACCTCAGCAAGTGACGAAGAACCCGTAACGACCCAAGAGACAGATCTCATGAAAATTGCTGATAGGTAAGGAAGGTAGGTATCCTTCATAGTAGCCCAAGGGTTCAATACGAATGGCATTGCAGGGCATATCTGCAGCCTCCTCGGCTCTGGAGCATCAGTAGAACAGTGTAACACATCGTACACTATCAGAAGTGACAGTCCGTCGCCATTTATTACGGTCTGTGTTACCGGCGCGTACGTTCTCTCACTTCCACAGTCAAGCTCGTACCTACAACTGACTCCTGTCCTTATCACATGCTTAGATCAGTATTTATTATTACTTATAATAACTTCGGTATCGTTAATCAAACTAGTGATTATAAATTATAGATCGTTCAACAAGGCAATTCCACCCAGAAGTTTTAGGGAGTTAATCTCGACATATCCTTGACCTGCGGGCAGCACTAATAATTCCAGAACCACGCCCTTTAAGCGAATGAGAAAAGGATCTTGATCCCATGAATAATTTAATAACCGATCAAGTAAGTGAATGCCTTCCGAACCTTCTCACAGACCATTCCCCTAAGGGGAAAACATGTTTGAAAAACAAAAATACTGTTCTCTTTGCTTTTAAGTAATATGGTTTCCAAACCAGTCTGATCGGATTTCCTTATGTAAGGTAGCAGGATATTAATCAACACATCCCCAGCGCTGTATCTAGCAGATTTCTTTCAACCTTTTTTTGCTAGGCACTGAGTGTATGGTAAATTCAGTCACTTCCATGAAAATTGTCACAGTACTCTAGGGATTTACATTCTACATTTTGCAATAAACCATGTATCTTTTGCGTAATACTGAATAATATGAAATTTGGTGGAAATGCCCCAGGTTGGTTAGAGGTTATAACGAAAATATATTGTTATAGATACCGTACGCGGCAAGACCGACATTGAATAGTTTATTAAATAACTGTATGTGTTCTGTATGTGTTCAAAATACGTACAATCAAGTGGTACAGATTATTTCGTAAAGTTTGTAAAGATTATTGAACATATTGATTAACAAAGGTTGGTATAAGGACACAAAAATGACATTATCTCCTCTCGCCATTGGTGAATATTATTTGTAGGTAGGTTTAGGATAATTTATAACCTGCCTCTGTGGCTCAGACGGCAGCGCGTCGGCCTCTCGCCGCTGGATACCGTGGTTCAAATCCCGGTCACTCCTTGAGAGATTTGTGCTGGACAAAGCGGAGGCGGGACAGGTTTTTCTCTGGGTACTCCGGTTTTTCCTGTTATCTTTCATTCCAGCAACACTCTTCATTGTCATTACATATCATTTATCAGTCATTAATATCGCCTTGGGAGTGGCGACCCCATTGTAATAATAGCCTATATGTTTCATTCATTACATCCTTGACCCGGTCAAAGACTGGAAAACAGGTTGTAGGTTTTCACCATAATTTATGTCGTTTTAAAAGTATAGTAGTACTCGGTCTTACTAATAAGTTTTGAATGAAACACTATATGACCATAATATATAATATTAAATGGCCAATAAATGTATGTCTATTTAATTCATGGCTCCAGTTACCAATCTGGTAGACTTTGAGTGCAAGAGGAATATAAACCAATCAGCATCTCCCAATAACCACAGTGTTATCGGTTTCGTATAAGCGCATTCGTATGAGGGCTGGGGCGTAAGTCCTGTCAAGTATTTTGTTCGCAATAATGAGGGATGTATAAAACAAATTGATATAAAGAATCCTCTTTTCACTTTGCTAAAATCAAATTGTCATAAATGCAAGTGTGAGTGGGGAGCGTATAAGGTGCTGCGGAATGTATGAATAATATCGAGTAGTGAGCAAACTCTCAGCCTTGAGATCCTTGTGCTCCATAATGTTCATTCTCAAAGATTACAGTGACCTTTACACTAATCCCTCAAACTAGTTCCCTAGATTGCTCACAACACGTTGCCAACGATGCGAAAAAAAGTCGGACACCAGTTGTCTCAACATGTCTGAATTTTGACGTCTAATGCTTGACAGCATCGGCAATCCGTCTCCCACCCAATGCGTCTTTCACTTTGCGAATGATGCCAAAATCGGACGCAGACTGGTCCGGTTAGTGTAATGGGTTTCCCAGTACTTCCTACGCTATTGTTGTGTCGTTACATCTATTCTGAATAGAGTCTGACTCACTACCGCAGTCCCATCGCCCTGTGCGCGGTTCCCGTCTAACGCACTGCCATCTCGTGATGTTTCCGTGTACTATGAGTGTCATGCTTTCCAGGACACATGATCATTGCATGGTAGCGCCATGCAAATATGAGGTAAAAAGTACACTGACTGAGCAACTGTCATGAGGTAGCGGAACACTGATGCGCAGGTGTGTTGTCTGCGTACCACACGGCTCCTGTGCCAGCGGCAGTTGTATAGGAGACCTTGTGAGCAGTGGCTGTGCATGTGACAGATGTAACATGGAACGTCGTCGTGAGCTGATACCGTTCGAACGGGGTATGGTGGTCGGTGCCCGACGGATGGGAAGTGCGATTTCGGAAGTGGTGCGGGAATTCGTCTTCACACGATCAGCCGTGTCCAGGGTGAATCGTGAATGGTTGAATGCGGGTGTCACCGTCCACAACAAACGAACGACCGGCCGTCCAGCCACCCTCGCTGACCGTGTCCGGCGACATCTGAGACGGATTGTCAATAGTGACAGACGGGCAACCGTGCAACAAATTACGGCTCAATTCAACACAGGCCGTGCTAGACACATCTCCAAGAGGACAATCGGTAGGATCATGGGTTCTATGGGGTATGCGAGCCGGCGCCGCACGCGGATGCTACTGTTAACCCAACGTCATCGGACACAACTACGCGCATTTGTCACCAGTCACCAGAGATGGACACTGGAACAATGGCATAACGTAAAATGGTCGGACGAATCACGATTTCAACTGCACCATGCCGATGGGAGGCACCGTGTAAGGCGCAGACCAGATGAAGCGATGGATCCCACCTGCCTAGAAGGTGTGGTCCAGGGCGCTGGTGTCTGTGTTATGGTCTGGGGTGCATTTTCCTGGTATGGAATGGGCCCTCTAGTTTTTCTGGAAGAGACTTTTAATGGCACGCGGTATGTTGAGCTGCTCGGAGACCATCTCCGCCCATTTTTGGCCTTCCAGCGCCCAGACGGTTCTGCGGTAATGGTTCCAGGAACATGCAGCGGAGGTCCAACGACTGCCGTGGCCACCCAGGAGCCCCGATATGAACCCTATCGAGCATGTCTGGAATGTCCTGGAACGCAGGCTCCGTGCCATAGATCCTTCACCCACGAAGAGACCAGCATTGGCGGCTGCTCTGCAAACGATTTAGTGTCAGCTGCGTCCAGAGGAGCACCAGGGACTTGTGGACTCACTTCCACGGCGTCTCACTGCAGTTTGCAGGGTCAGAGGAGGCACCACACGCTATTAGGTGACTATCTCCTGACATTTGCTAAGTCAGTGTATAATTGTCATGACATGCGCCCCATCCCTCCTATTACCGTTCTTGTTCTTGTAAATTAATCAAAATAATGCAATGAAATCCCTTTTTATCTTCTCTGTTTTAATATCTGTGTGCAGAGGTAACGAGCACTGAGTCACAAATATGCCGCTTTGCAGGAGAGTTGAATTTGTTTCGTTGTGTTTGTATCACTTGCTAATTCCGTAAACATTCTCTAACATAATAACACAAATATACTCCGACTCTTTAGAGCCAACTTCTCAAATTATTATTCCTTTAATTTGTTTTCGACGTTCACCTGAGCTGATGCGTTAAAACTGGCTAGCTCGCTTATTATTTCACTTAACCGGTAGTGCCGTGCACTTAGAAAAGTGTGAGGAAAATAGAGTAAACATATCTCAAACCATCATTTTCTTTTTTTTTAACTGGACATTACGTCCGGGGCACAGGTATCATCCATCAGTTATACTTTTAAGTAAATGTGCTTTTCTGATGAAGCCGACAGCCGACATATATTCGGTCCAAAGGATGTCAATGCAAAAATAAAATGGAACAATTCGGCGTTGAAGGTTTTGTTCTCTGTCTAGATTATGAATACGTATGTATTTGGTTAGTTTTAGATGTATTTACTTTTATTATAATTATTTAATTCATTTTGTAGTTCTTTCATAATCCATTTTCCGTTCAGGGCTGGTTTCAAGAAAGCGGGAAGGAAGCGGCCGTGGCTTTAAGTTAGGTACCATCCCGGCATTTGCTGGAGGAGAAGTGGAAAATCACGAAAAACCAGTTTGAGGATGGCTGAGGAGATAATTCAACACCCCTCTACTTAGTTGACCTCCCGAGGCTGAGTGGGCCCCGTTCCAGCCCTCGTACCAATTTTCAAATTTCTCAGCAGAGCCAGGAATCGAACCCTGGCCTCCGGGGGTGGCACATACTCACACTAACCACTACACGGCAGAAGCGGACACATTTTGTACTTATTCGCCAAATAGTTATCTCAAAATGTCTTGAGGTCTTGTTATATAAATACAGATTATCAGCTTCTTACTTTTGATTGTGCCTGTACTTTGGGGCATACAAATTTCCAGCAGACCGCTTTAGGTTATTCAGAAAGTGTACTTTCAAATATATCTGAGTTAAAAATAAGGTGCACAGATGGCAAAGAAAAAAATACTCATAATAACCTGAAGCAGGCCTACTCTTCAGTTCGGTTCGGCTCCTTGGCTGAAGGGTTGGCGTAAATCTCCTTCTGTTCAGAGGGCCGCGGGTTCGAATCCTGGATGGGTCGGAGATTTTGTCCTGAAGTGGTTAATTCCCTCCGGCCAAGTTTTAGCGTATATGTAATAGTCCCAACATCTCTGCAACTCATACATCATACACAGCACACAGAACTACCTTCCACAGCAATAAGACGCTTTTTACCGTACTCGGCAGACACTGCCCACTCTCGTTGGAGGATATGGCTTAGTAGGGCAGCACAATGCTAGCAAAAGCCGCACGAAATTGTTACTTCAATTCGTCTCCAGTTTTGATATAATAGAGGTCATACCTTACAGCAAAACCGACGACTGTTTTAATTCACTAGGGCTCACTTATCTTGTTGTTGTTTGGTCGGAAATGTACATGTACACATGTATGAGTTGCAGATCAGTATTGATTGATACTCTTCAGACAACCCTGTACCGTTTCGATAAGCTGAAGAGAATGCGATTGATCAATAAAGAAACAGAACTGAAAATGAACTTGCTACGCGATGACCAGTATCATCCGATTGCCACGATTCTTGTGGTACTCACATGGCATATTGGATATCCAGTGGTCAATTTTATGGTTAGTTAAATCTGGTGAAATATTTGAAACAGAGGCGACCATCCTTTACCGCTCAATCGATCAACGTTTCTTACTTGGCAATTGAAACATCTTACCAAAACCAAACACGATAGAATTTCACTCAGTTAATTAACTTAAACGGACGGACTGCCTCCAGGTGTAACATAAATTGAATTAGATTAGGAGGCACTAACTACGCCGCAAATATGCTGTGTATTCGTAGGTATGCTGTATAATGTAATATATTACGAAATTTACATCAGACTGTTCATAAAGTAAACATTATTTCTGGTGTATGACTTAAAGGTGGTAAATTCCAGTACTCTCTGTTTGGTAGTAAGTCGAGTAGGCTATTCATCTTCACTCACAGTCATGATCCCCAAGGATTACCCTTGTACGGCTAGTAGCTTTCTGTAACTGAATATTATCATTCTCTAATAGAAAGCAGTTCACATTTAAAACAATGACTTTATTATGAACCCGGTAATCCACCGCCTTGAGAAAGAAAGTAATTGCGTTGCATAAAGATGTCATCAACCCTGCGCGTGGATTTAACCACCTAGACCGAAATTTCGAGGAATAGGCCCTACACTCCGAATCGAACAGCACATTGAACAAGAGGCTGTTGTCAACGATGCATAGAAGAGCATATACAACCAAACAACCCCATACTTGATGGAGAATATGCGCGTTACCAGCTTCGCTTTTCATCAATGATTGCTTTTTTTAAAGGAATTTTTTTTCAAAATTCGGCTTCATAATTTTGCTATTATAGCTATTATACATACATACATACATACATACATACAGAGATACATTATATATATACGTGGAGATTTATTTATTTATTTATTTATTTATTTATTTATTTATTTATTTATCTATCTATTTATCTATTTATTTATTCTCTTAGTCCTTTCCCATCCGCAATTTTGTTGTAAAACCTTTATGTAATAATAATAATAATAATAATAATAATAATAATAATAATAATAATAATAATAATAAATCGTATGGTCTCAGCTACCGTGTGATGGCATTTTAATTTCACTCCTTCTGGTTGATTGTTCGTAAATTTCGACGTTCAATTTTACTCCAGGCCTGCAATATAGCAGAGTAATGCAAATCTCTATTGGGGGCCTCAAATCATTTTCTCGGGTAAAGACCAATGTGTCACCAGAAATCTTTTATATGCCAACACAACATGGACTGTAAATTTGACTTTTGTCGACGCTTCAAAAATACATTTAACTCTGTCGCGTTTGAACCTACGATTTCTGTCTCCGGGGGTCGACACTCTACCACTGATCCATAGAGGGAATTCCATTCTATGGTTTTTTGACGTGAAATAAGCAGCATAAAAGAACGATTTTATCCCATAAGGTTGTATATAGGAATTGTGCCGGCTGTTGAAACCTGAGAAAAATCCATCCCAAGTCCGCTCTGTCCAGCACAAAGCAGACGTGGAGTGTCCGGGATTTCAACCACGGAACCCAGCGTTCAGGGGCCGGTGCGCTGGCGCGTGAGTTACGGAGATTCTAGGGCTTCTTTAGAGTTCGTGATAATACTGTAGCTTAGCCTCCTGAAAAAATCTCACAACCTCTATTATTTTCAATTATTAAATGGAGAAAATTCAAAATAAACCATAACATACCCTGCCCGGATTCATATCCAATTATCTTCCATTTTCCCTTCGGAAATCCTCCCTGATGGATGATGTGGGACTGTTACGGGTTTTTATTATACAAATAAGTTTTAATACCTAATATGAAGAAGAACCAATTTAACATCCACAAGCATGGCGATGTAGCGTCTGATTGTCTGATGTGGTAAAAATAAAATGGCGTATGGCTTTTAGTGCCGGGAGTGTCCGAGAGAATGTTCGGCTTGCCAGGAACAGGTCTTTTGAATTGAAGCCCATAGGTGACTTGCATGTCGTGATGAGGATGAAATGATGATGAACACGACACATACACCCAACCCGCGTGCCAGCGAAATTAACCAATTTTGGAATCGAACCCGGGAACCCAGTTACCAAAGGGCAGCACGCTAACAATTTAGCCATGGAGCCGGGCGCCGATGCGGTGATGTACGGTGTTGTCCGCCAGTGCTGTGTCATTTTCGAAAATCATGACGAAGACATGAGTTCAGTAACAGAGATCACACAAAAATAGCGACAAATTCACAAAGGAAATTATCACCTGATCTTACAGCAACAGGGAGCTTTGGTAGATTCAGGAATTGCAGCTGTACTTGTGTTTCTAGAACATATCTCTTCAAACATCCAAGTACCCATAAACGACGAGATAAGGACAATCACACTAATGGAATATCGTTTCTAGTGGATGTACATATCGTTAGGTTAAACAGTGTCTTAGATATCAAGAAATTATGTTACCGGTCTCAACCAATTAGAACATTTTTTCCATAATATTAATAAAATAGGCTGATCTTAACTAATTTTTATACGCTGAACATGAAAATGACAGTAAAAATTTCGTAACACGTCACGTTTTTATTTTATAGAATGTACTTTAAATATTGATTTTGATTATAAAAATTACTTTGTTCTCATTTTAGTATGAAAATTGTCAAGGGTAGGTTAGATTTGATAGAACTGGTATATTAATAATTGACTAGCTATATAGATTTATAAATATTCTTCATGCAATAACATAGAGAAAAATACCTTATTTTTTCTCTTGTGTGAAATGGAATCCTCCCTTTGTAAAAACCAGCAATAATCGCCCAGCATCGGAGGATCCCATCTTCCTTGATACCGTTGCTCCATTGCAGCAATGTCTGGTGAAATCGTTCTTCCTGCTTATCACTTACAGCCCACAAGTTCTCAGGAAAGAAATCGAAATACGAAATAAGAAGTGGATCTTCAGTGACATTCGGCAGCCCATTTCTTTGAAGTTTCTTAGTAGCGTCTCTATTAACTGGCGATAATTTTATTCGTTGTGAATTCCTAAAAATCACTAAAATTTTCCATGCTTGTAATTCCTTAGGGTTAAGTTTCTTTTCAAAAATGCTGTCGTTCAAAAGTTTTCTAATTTTTGGACCGACAAAAAATGCCTTCTTTTAATTTAGTATCACTGATTTATGGGAACACAGTCTTTAAGTACTGAAAGGCTTCTCTATTCTTATCTAGGGCTTTCACAAAAATTTTAATTAGCCCTATTTTTACATGCAGAGCTGGAAGAATTACTTTTTACGTCCCAGTAGTGGAGAATATTTAATATCAGGTTCACCAGGAATGTATCCTTTTCTGATAGGCTAGTCCTTCACCACACAATGCTTTGCTGTTGCTCGACTGTGCCACAAACATAAAAATTAACAAAACTTAGTAAACCCTCCTTGTGACCCAAGCAACAAATTGCCCAGTGATGTCCATTATAATTTACTCCATTCAAAATTAGTGACATTCATAAGTTTATTTCATAGCAACTGAATGAGTCACTGTAATAAAAAGGTTTTGTACTACCAATGTATAATAAAACTGCTTTTAAGCTTAGTTATGATGAATCGATGAACAGTCTCCATTCTTCTGGATTGTGTTCAATATCTAGTTCATCCATGAGCCCGATCACATTTTTGTACGCACAAACAGAATTTTCCATTGCAAATCTTTGTATCTCTTGCCAATAAGTTCCATTATTGTAATAAGAACGTAACAGTTCAGTATGTTGCTTGGAAAGTCCTAAATCCCTAACTAGATCATTAAGTTCTGCCTGTCCTATCAGATGAGGTGTTTTATAATATTCGGGAATGTAGGTGGGTGAAGCGGAAGTTGAAGGGTAGTCTGAGGATTCAAATGGTTCGCGTTCCTCTGAAATGACATAATCTTCCCCACTTGGCGGGGGACGGGGTTAGGGACGGGAAGCTCTCGACAATGTGGTACGTGTCTTGTAGCTGATGGCAGATTACGATACACAATGTTACCTTTAATTTTTCTTGATAATCCTCCGGTTTTAGTAGTACAGAAGTAACAATTTTCCAGCTGACTGGTAGACTATCGCCAAATCATTGGAACAGCAAAAGACAAACTGTTATATTTCCCCTGCAACCACTCTGTTAACATCACGTAACACGTTACACAACACACATCTGGTGCCCAAATTTTACCTATATCGCCTCCTTTACAGCCAAAATACAAGTAATTTTTTTTACATTGTCTGTAACTGATCGACGTTATGATTTCAAAGTTAATTCCCCACAAACATAGCAGAAACTATTTCGATAATTTTTATATGAAGAACGATTGCGATCCATTTAACACTGTTGCAGAATAACTAGTACAGCTCACAACACTTCCGCAATCATAACATTTCTTGTCTCACAATACAACACCAAGCAACCGTATTTTCAAAATACAATGGCAAGCAACCATTAGTCAGTTATAGTCGGATGTGCCTATCCTCCGTGCAGAAGCATAATAAGGGTAATACAACAATAAAACAACACGAATGGTAATATTCATCCAAGAGAAAAGAATGTCCAAATGGTACTGTAAAAGAACGGAAATTATACGTATTCGTGCAAAAGATCTATGTTAAGGTACATAACCTCTTTTAATGTGAGTAGGTTTTAACACATTTTCATACGATGCGCTAACTCAAAAATATGAGTTTGTAAAAAATGTGACGCGTAAGCAATTTTCTAAGGCCATATTCGTAATCAGAACATACAAATTACATAAAAATACTTATTCTTGTGCATGTTATGAAAACTTTGCTGAGTAGTGATAGTTATTCATCAACTGTTGGCGGGGCGTTATCAGACATTACGTCTCCAGATTCTTGAGATAAAGTTACAAGACATGAAATTGCAATCATTAAGAGTCGGTTATAAATTAAATAGAGATATGGCAAACTGGTTAAACATTCAAGTACGTTTTATGATCAACGAGTAAATGCATTGCCTGATGCAATGCAGATTGTATATTTCAAACACTGCATCATCTTATATCCTGTTTTCCTCTTATTACTGACTTAAGTAGCTACTTGAAGTCTTGTAGCTGAACAATAAGAGTACGTAAACAAAGATATGAAAAGAAACACAAATTACAACGCTAACACGTTTCTCTTTGCAGAGAGTTAGCAAATTATACGAGCAACGAAAATAAATTCAATACGGTAGGCAAATTACATAAGATACTTTGTAGCTGGCTGAATTGTTAATTTACTGCCCTTTGGTTCACAGAGCCCTAAGTTCTATTTCTGGCCGGGTCTAGGATTTCATCTGCATATGGCTAATTTCTCTGGCTTGTGGACTGCGTGTTTGTGTTCGTCCCAATACTCTCATCATTCATATACGACACACCACACTACTAGCCATCACAGAAGGATGTAAAATGAGTACATTCCTTCACACAGAGTAATCATCTGGCCAAGATATACATACAGGGCCCACAGCAAACTCCAATACACTGAGGAAAGGCCATGGAGGAGAAGATAAACTGCATAAGAGTAACAAAAATACACCAAACATAACAAGGAGATGCATGACAATGAAGAACGAATACTACAACTATTAAAATGTTTTCATTCGTCCCCTGAAGGGAGAGGCGGGCCTCTTAGACGGTGAAGGAGATGCACGGAGAAGATGAGAGGGTTGGCGGCCGTGGCCTATACTAGGAACTGTCCCGGCATTCGCTCTAGTGCAGGAGAATGGAAAACCACGCAAAACCATTCTCAGCACAGCCGACGGTTGGGGCCAGCCGTGAGGTCCAGCCCTGTCCCGTCTCCCGAATATAGAGTGCGGAGCTGTTGGACCGCGGACCAGCCTTTGCTACTTATGGGCCGAGACCCACTCTGCATCTACCGACGGAAATAATAAAATGTAATGAAACAATAAATCGTTACCATTAAATTTCACTTGTGAGTAGTGTAACGTACGAATTAATACGAAGTTTACAGAAAGTAAAATTATTCCCTAAATATAACATAATTGGATATTTATCAGTGGAAGGAACTGTCAGGTTTTTAATTTGAATTTCTTGCTACAGTGATGCAGAGGATCAAAGAGGATTACATATCATCAAGATCAAGTCTAGAGAAGATAGTAAAGGGTTCATAAGTCCACCAAGAGATGGACGTGGTGTTAAATACTCAAGCTATCTCATATGAAATGTGGAATGAATGGCACATTCATTTCTTTTGATTAGTGTTGATTAGTGTTCCTTTCTCCGGTTGCAAATGGTATTAAAATAACGGTTTCTTCTTAATGGGCATAGTTTCCTTCCTTGCGATTCTAATGTCTTTCTTACATAAGAAAGGAAAGTAGCCACAAAAAAAGTTGCCAGTGATCCTAAACTGTCAGCGTCAACTGTGTACCACCTGGATATTAGCATGGTGTCCATCTGAAAGAATGATACATTGATATTAAAACTGGCCATAAGGAAAAAGGCGTAAAAGGCATCCTGTCAGCAATTTTAGAAGTTAGCTACTTTATATGTTCTACACCACTCGGATAAATTAACGATTTTAGATACATGATTACATTTGACCAACGAAAAGAATAAAGAGTATTATTTGCATTTCTGGTACTAATAAATGTAAAAAGGTGCACATTAAATACAGTATTTTCGGGGCTTAGAAACTTTCATAAATTGTGATTTTTGTTTATTTCTCAGTGTAGTAATCTTAACTTCATCATCAATATATTGTTAAAGATCAATCGAAGTTGTCATTTGTTCCTTTAATTTAATTCACATAAGTAAATCACTTAAATTGAACGTCAGAGAGAGATTCTTTTCAATAGCTCACCATTCAAAAATTTGGCACTTTGCAAATTTCTACAAATAAATATTCAGCTGGGATGTAGTTAGTCAACGATTCAACCAAGATTTACATGACACAAATTAAAATATTTTATTAGGGCTTGCATCGCGAAATAATTACAAGGTAATCACATACAAATTAACCATCAACTTAAAAAATTCCAATGTCCCTTCACACAATTATTCACAGCAGATTGAGAGGTGGATTTACATACTTCTAGCTTCTTGTTGTTTTGCTGTTTGTTGTTGTTGTTACTGTTGTTCGGTTTTCAGTCCATAGAGCGGTTTATGCAACACCCCATGCCACCCTATCCTTTGCTAACCTTTTAATTTACCGGGCGAGTTGGCCGTACGGTTAGGATCGCGCAGCTGTGAGCTTGCATTCGGGAGATAGTGGGTACGAGCCCCATTGTCGGCAGCCCTGAAAATGGTTTTCTGTGGTTTCCTATTTTCACACCAGGCAAATTCTGGCTGGAACTGTACCTTAATTAAGGCCACGGCTACTTCCTTCCCATTCCTAGGCCTTTCCTATCCTATCGTCGCAATAAGACCTATCTGTGTCCATGCGGTCTAAAACAAATTGAAAGAAACTCTTAATTTCTACGTAATTACTACATCCTACATCTAGTCTAATCTGTTTGTCATATAGATACCTTCGTCTTCTCTTACCGTTCTTACCACCTACACTTCTCTCAAAACCTAAGTGGACAAGTTCTAGGTGTCTTAAGAGGTGTCCAAACGTTCTATCCCTTCTTCTGGTAAAATTTTGCCACTGTTCTCCTTTCAACAACTCTTCATTCGTGATTCTACCTACCCATCACACCAACATTTTGCTGCGATCGGGTGCGTTGGCCATGCGGCGAGGGACGCGCCGCTATAGGCTGGCAGTCAGGACATGGACGGTTCGAACCCCACTGTTGGCAACCCTGAAGATAACCATTCGTGCCTTCACGTTTTCGAACAAGACAAATACTTGGTTGTACCTTAATTAAGGCCAAAGATGCTTCGTTCTCTCTAGCCCTTTCCTATCATATCGTTGAATTGGGCCTGTATGAGTCGGTGCGGCGTAAAGCAAATTGTAAAAATATTAAAAAATATACTTGGGTTTAAACCACATTTCCAAACCTTCCATTCTCTTTCTTTCTGAATTAGTTATCATCCATGTATTACTTCCATTCAATGCCACGCTCTAGAAAAATATTCAATAACGTCTTTCTAATTCCTATATCAATATTGGAAGTGGGTAAATTTATTTTCTTAAGAAAAGCCTTCTAGTCTGAATTTTATGTCCTCTTTAATTCATCCATCGTCAGTTATTCAACTACCCACGTAACAATAAGCTACCTCCCTTAAGAATTTCCTGCATCAGCTAACTTTATTCGACTGCACTCCATTAGTATTGTTTGGGATTTATTTACTTTCATCTTGGACTCCGCCACTAAGGTTGTGTCCATATCATTTAACAGGTGCTCCCGATCTTTTCTAGACTCGGATAAAATAACAATATCACCGGAACATCTCTCAGAGTTTTGATTTCGTCTCCTTGAACTGTGATTCTGGTTAAAAATTGAGAGGGTGTTCGCAAAAACAGGCTAAGCATAATTTAGGTAAAGCTGGGAAATTAAATTAAATTAAATTAAATTAAATTAAATTAAATTAAATTAAATTAAATTAAATTAAATTAAATGATTATTTTCTGTATTTTTTCTTGTGATAGAACCTCCTGTTTATCAATTTAGCATAATTTTTATCACTAACAAACATTACATTGGACATATTGCGATTGAAATATTAGGGCCTAAGTTACTCGTAATCTAAAGCATTGAACCTGTCGTCTCAGGGGAATGATTTTGGCTCAGTTCCAAATAAAACTTGTGGTATCAGGGAGGAACCTATTTTAAGAGATTCTAAAAATTCTATAACTCGGCTGCATTATACGTTCTTGGCGGCACAATGTTGGCAAGAAATGGTCTACCTACTTTTGTTTATCTTGAAATATCCATGGCATCATATTCTTCGATGCACCAATAGGAAAATCTAAAGAAGTACTTAAATGGTTCATCCTTCTTTTTATCATTACCATAGATACGTTACTTAGTTAACTTCTGTTTACTGTCACATACCATTCTTATATTGAATTTATCTAACAGCGAATCAGTACTTATAAACATATCACTCGTCATTTTTGTTACATGAAATGGAGTTTTAACTCTCGCCTTTTTTACCAAGTCCACCCACTCCTCAGGCAGAAAAATCTAAGAAACAGCACGTTTCTTTTATTTTCTATTACACCAAAGTCCCGGTCACAAGGGAGGTAGGAATTGCCAGAAACTAAATACTTCCGCTCTATTATGTCGAACTTCCCGCACTGCACTAGACTAAAAGCTCATAAGATTTATATTTTTATTTCGAACAAAACAGAAACATTTCTCTTAGCTCATGTTTGCAATAAATGATTCATGATTTCAAAATAGCATAAACTTCTAAGCCCTCTCCTTAGTTAAATAAGCCTCTCTGGTGTTAGCCCATTTCATAGAAGATAGTTCACACATTCCACCATAGATGGCACAACATAACTCAATTTCTGTAAGAAAATCAATCAATCAACACTGATCTGCATTTAGGGCAGTCGCCCAGGTGGCAGATTCCCTATTTGTTGTTTTCCTAGCCTTTTCCTAAATGATTTCAAAGAAATTGGAAATTTATTGAACATCTCTCTTGGTAAGTTATTCCAATCCCTAACTCCCCTTCCTATAAATGAATATTTGCCCCAGTTTGTCCTCTTGAATTCCAACTTTATCTTCATATTGTGATCTTTACTACTTTTATAAACGCCATTCAAACTTATTCGTCTACTAATGTCATTCCACGCCATCTCTCCGCTGACAGCCCGGAACATACCACTTAGTTGAGCAGCTCTTCTTCTTTCTCTCAATTCTTCCCAACGCAAACATTGCAACATTTTTGTAACGCTACTCTTTTGTCGAAAATCGCCCAGAACAAATCGAGCTGCTTTTCTTTGGATTTTTTTTTGTTCTTGAATCAGGTAATCCTGGTGAGGGTCCCATACACTGGAACCATACTCTAGTTTGGGTCTTACCAGAGACTTATATGCACTCTCCTTTACTTCCTTACTACAACCCCTAAACACTCTCATAACCATGTGCAGAGATCTGTACCCTTTATTTTTACAATCCCATTTACGTGATTACCCCAATGAAGATCTTTCCTTATATTAACAGCTAGATACTTACAATGATCCCCAAAAGGAACTTTCACCCCATCAACGCAGTAATTAAAACTGAGAGGACTTTTCCTACTTGCAAAACTCACAACCTGACTTTTAACCCCGTTTATCAACATACCATTGCCTGCTGTCCATCTCACAACATTTTCGAGGTCACGTTGCAGTTGCTCACAATCTTGTAACTTATTTATCACTCTATAGAGAATAATATCATCCGCAAAAAGCCTTACCTCCGATTCCACTCCTTTACTCATATCATTTATATATATAAGAAAACATAAAGGTCCGATAACACTGCCCTGAGGAACTCCCCTCTCAACTATTACAGGGTCAGACAAAGCTTCACCTACTCTAACTCTCTGAGATCTATTTTCTAGAAATATAGCAACCCATTCAGTCACTCTTTTGTCTAGTCCAATTGCACTCATTTTTGCCAGTAGTCTCCCATGATCCACCGTATCAAATGCTTTAGACAGGTCAATCGCGAAACAGTCCATTTGACCTCCAGAATCCAAGCTATCTGCTATATCTTGCTGGAATCCTACAAGTTGAGCTTCAATGGAATAACCTTTCCTAAAACCGAATTGCCTTCTATCGAACCAGTTATTAATTTCGCAAACATGTCTAATATAATCAGAAAGAATGCCTTCCCAAAGCTTACATACAATGCATGTCAAACTTACTGGCCTGTAATTTTCAGCTTTATGTCTATCACCCTTTCCTTTATACACAGGGGCAACTATAGCTACTCTCCATTCATCTGGTATAGCTCCTCTGACCAAACAATAATCAAATAAGTACTTCAGATATGGTACTATATCCCAACCCATTGTCTTTAGTATATCCCCAGAAATCTGATCAATTCCAGTCGCTTTTCTAGTTTTTAACTTTTGTATCTTATTGTAAATGTCATTGTTATCATATGTAAATTTTATTACTTCTTTGGCCTTAGTCTCCTCATCTATCTCGACATTATCCTCGTAACCAACAATCTTTACATACTGCTGACTGTGTACTTCTGCCTTTTGAAGATCCTCACATACACACTCACCTTGTTCATTAATTATTCCTGGAATGTCCTTCTTGGAACCTGTTTTTGCCATAAAATACCTATACATACCCTTCCATTTTTCACTAAAATTTGCATGACTGCCAATTATGCTTACCGTTTTCCACCGATCATAGTTACTTTTTAGAACTGCCTCATGCCTGCTTTATCAGCCATATGGTACTGCCTGATAGTCCTACTTTTAAGACCTTCTTTTCTATCGCATTTATTTTTAACTACCACAAAAACAGCTTCATGATCAGTAATACCATCTATTACTTTAGTTTCCCTATAAATCTCATCTGGTTTTATCAGCACCACATCCAGGATATTTTTCTCTCTGGTTGGTTCCATCACTTTCTGAATCAGCTGTCCTTCCCATATTAACTTATTTGCCATTTTTTGGTCATGCTTCCTGTCGTTCACATTTCCTTCCCAATTGACATCTGGCAAATTCAGATCTCCCGCTATAATCACATTTCTTTCCATGTCGTTTCCCACATAGCTGACTATCCTATCAAATAATTCCGAATCCGCGTCAGTGCTTCCCTTTCCCAATCTGTACACTCCAAATATATCAAGTTGCCTATTATCTTTAGAAATGAGCCTTACACCTAGAATTTCACGTGTCTCATCTTTAACTTTTTCGTAGCTTACAAATTCTTCTTTCACCAGAATGAACACTCCCCCTCCCACCATTCCTATCCTATCTCTACGATGCACACTCCAGTGCGGTGAGAAAATTTCTGCATCCATTATATCATTTCTCAGCCATGATTCAACTCCTATTACAATATCTGGTAAATATATATCTATTAAATTACTTAATTCTATTCCTTTCTTTACAATACTTCTACAGTTCAACATTAACAATTTTATGTCATCCCTACTTGATTTCTTGTTCAATGTTCCCTTATCACCGCTCCCCAGGCCATCCCGTTCCCCTGAATGTACCTCCCTATTACTCTTCCAAACAAATTTCCTAACTTATACGTACCACTGCGGTTTAAATGAAGGCCATCTGAGCGCAGATCCCTATCTCCTACCCACCCATTAGGATCTAGAAATTTCACTCCCAGTTCCCCACATACCCACTCCATAGTCTCATTTAAATCCCCAATCACCCTCCAGTCAGTATCCCTCCTACACAGTATTCCACTAATAACAATCTCCGCTTTCTTAAACTTCACCCGTGCTGCATTTACCAGATCCCACACATCTCCAACTATGTTGGTACTAATATCAGTTTGCCTTACGTTGTTGGTACCAACGTGAAACACTACCACCTTCTCCTTCCCCTCCTCCCTCTCTTCTACTTTCTTCAACATCTGCCTCAACCTAATTCCTGGATAATATTCTACCCTTGTTCCCTTTCCTCCACACACTTTCCCCACGTGTCTAATGATGGAATCCCCCATGACCAGAGCCTCAACCCTACCCACCTCATTTGATATCCCCCCCCCCCCGTCCCGGTCAGCCCTGTCTTTCCTGATAGCTGCAGAAGCTACTTCCTCCTCCCTTTTCTCCTTCCCATGACCCTCTTCCACCTGTCTTTTCCTATCCTATACTCTACATTTCACTTTCCTATCTTTTCCCTTCCTCCTACTTCCACACATCTCACCAACAGTTCCCTGCCCCTCATCTTCCCTCTGTTGTTCTTCCTGGAGTGACTGGTACTGATTTCGCACAGACACCTGTCCTAAATTCTGATCCTGAATAGAGCCCTTAGCCTGCAATCTCCTTCCCCTTAGAACATTAGACCACCTGTCTTCTACAACTCCCCCCTTTCCTTCCCCTCCCTCTTGTACACCTAGTGTAACCTGTACATTGTTTGAGGGAGTCCTATCTTACTTTCTGTCTTCTGTAAGAATCCTAATTATCTCCCTCAAACTTTCCAACTCCTCCCTCATACCCCTCAATGCCTCGCCACACCCACAGTTCGTACACTCGCGCTCCTTAGCTATTGTTTTCGGAAACAATGAAATTAAAATTAAAATAACTTATTTGCAAAAAAATAAATATTGTCTGGGATAGTACTCAAAGATCACACAATAAGGTAATTAATATACGACTACACTCCAATACTACTTAGTCGTGCTCTATTTTTTTATCCTACAACCCCTAACAGGATAAAAACTGCTGTTAATTACTGAATATCGAAAGTAATACACAAGAACTACACAATTCCAAACTGCAATTAAGCCTATCCTAATTACAACAACAGTATTTTAGTACGAGTTTCTACGGATACCTCTACTATACCAGTACTACACAAATATTTTACAATAATAAAATAAGCACACTAAATTCTAATAGGATATTACTCGTATACTAATGTACAGTACACTACAGTAATTTTTAAACTACTTTCAGACGTATCCTAATTACAATACCGGTACCGTATATCACTACTACGCACAAACACAAAATAAATTTGCAAGAACTACTGTACTCAAAGATTACCAACGAAGCAAAATGCTTAGACAAATTATTATTAGTATTACTGTCTAATACACACGAAAGACAAAACACGAATATAGCGGGCAAGATACGGCACTATCTAAATGTACTGTATCTATACTACAATGTATCTACACTACCGGTACACTACACTGAGTTTATTAAAATGCTTAAGTAGCGAAAGGATTGCCGTACACAAAGAAAAACACGAATATAACTGGATAGATACTATCTAATATACCTTATTTTCACTACAATTCTACTGAAATGTGGTTATGTGATTATTACAGCTGGTGGATTAATATTATTTTCCCTACTCCGCCGGACGGAGAATAAAAGTGTCCTTAATTAGGCCTACTGAAAAATACTAGGTTGTCTACAATAATTTCTCAAATATTTCTATCAAAACTACTACTACTACTTCAGGGACTTGAACTGCAGTTACTGGGATATATGAACTTTATTATTATTAGCTAACCGCTCATAAATACTGAAAGATCGAGGGAGCGAAATAAAAATTACGGATACTTTAACTACCTAATCAGAAGTACATATGATTGGAATACAAGGTTAGCTGATTTTTGTATATATTTACTTGACTACACTACTCCCTTTGTTCACGACTGTAGCCAACAATGCAATATTTGAATATGAGGAGCGGCAATAATCAATAACAATACAACGACTGTTAACTATTACCGTGTAATCTCTTTAACTACTTTTTAAATGGAAGTTTACAGGCGTATCGTGTTTTTTAATGTAGTAAATTATTACCTTCGCGATAGTTTGGACGGATATCTATACGAAATACCGGAGAAATTTCGGTGGAAGTTACGGTACTATTCCTTACTATAATCTGCCTTTGTAAGTATTATACATGAACATCAATCAGTAAAAAAACTTAGAAATACAAAACTTCTTTAAATTATAAGTTCTTACACCTCGCACCAGGGTGCATGATCATAGTCTTCAGTAGTGTCCTCTGTGGAAGAATGTCCAAACTTCTTGCTGTATAGCAAACTAAACTAGTAGAAATTCAGTTGGTTTAGGAAACTTCTCAATAACAAAATTACATCATATTTCTGTGGTGACATCTTCTGAGTGAAGTTCTAAGTCGGTGTAGTTTCAGTTTCACTGTTTTACCAATAAAGGAGTTCATTTACGTGCTGAATTTGAATGCGCGGCGTTGGGATGTACCCCCCGGTACAATTATTATTATTATTATTATTATTATTATTATTATTATTATTATTATTATTATTATTATTATTATTATTATTATTTATTTTACTTTATGTTTATTTTATTTTATTTATTATTTATGACCGGCCCCACCGTATAGGGGGCAACGCGCCCTGCTGTCACCCGGCGACCCCGAGTTCGATTCCCGACCGGGTCAGGGTTTTTAATTGTAATGATTAATATCCCTGGCCTGGGGATTGGTTGTTTGTGACGTCCTTAATCTTCTTTCCTCACACAAAACATTCCACACTACCCCCATTCCAATTACACGCAGGTTCATTCAATATGGTGACATTAGGGGCAAAAGATCCACATGGGTCGACTTCCCGAACAAATAGCATTTTATAAAATAAAAACTACTTTTATGATTTTCAGTTACTTCGAATTACCAGAATTTGGTTCTGCAGGAATTCCATTACGTTCCAGAGATCCTACCGACATGAGGCTACTGTATCTGATCACATTCGAATACCAACAGAATGAGCCGAGGTCGAACCCACTAACTTGTGCTCAGAAGGCAGGCACTCAGCCCATTATATTATTATTATATTATTATTACCTGCCCCGTAACTAAACAGCCGATTATCGGACTCTTACGTAGGCCGTGAGTTTGATTTCCAACTAATAGATTTATTATAATCCTGGAGTGAAGGCTGAGAAAAAAGTTCTCGCAGATCCACAGTTAAACTGAAAATCTGATTAGACACTGTATCCAGTCACGGATAATAAGCGATCGGCTGAAGAAATCACCACGCCGATCATGTGACACACCAAAATCTCCAGGCCATCTGAATGGGCAACAGTCATATCGGGACATAAGGTGCTTATGAAAGCTGTACATATTGCAAGGTTTCTATTGTATTCTAGTGGTTTGATGTCGCAATAACATCGAAAGTATTCGGCGGCGGCATGACGGGAGAGGGCTAATATTGTGAAGGTAGTGGCCGTGCACTCAGTTAATTACAATCTCAGCATTTGCCTTGTGTGGAAATGGAAAGCAAAAAATCTTCATTTTTGTATGATGATGATTATTGGTGTTGTTATTATTATTTCAAGTAATTAAAATAAAGGATCTAAGGACACGGGGTTCGATTTCTGGCTAGTGTAAGGATTTCAATCCTTGCCTGAAGGCTAGAAAGTAGTTCACACAACATTGGGATTTCAACTGAGAAGCTGTCTGTTACTCCGAGGCACAGTTTGCACTCAGGAATACTAAGCAACATGACTGAGAAACTTGTCACAAGGGCCACGTGGTAACCTATCACCCTCCTTTCACTCACATAATCACACCTTCGAGCCGGGTCGCAATCAAAGCTATATCCAGTAAGTTAATTCCTGAGAATTATGAATTCTCCTTAACAGCCTTCTTTATTTCCTTAACTTTCAAATTTTTATTTACTAACATTAACGTAAATTTCAAGTCCTTTTCTCCAGGTTGTAAGATATCCTGAGTCTACATAGCTTTCAGACTCGTACTTAAATCCAGGCTTGAAAATGAGCTAACGATAATATCGTCTAGAAACGCAAGTCGTTATTTAAAATTATCGTTGATCTTAACTATGAACTCACTGCACCAGCTTTGTTTAACTCCTATTAGACTCCTTTATTATTATTATTATTATTATTATTATTATTATTATTATTATTATTATTATTATTTGCCATTTGCTTTACGTCACACCGTAACAGATAGGTCCTATGGTGACGATGGGACAGGAATGACCTAGGAGTGGGAAGGAAGCAGTCGCGGCCTTAATTAAGGTACAGCCTGGTGTGAAAATGGGAAACCACGGAAAACCATCTTCAGGGCTGCCGACAGTGGGGTTCACGCCCACTATTTCCCGGATGCGAGCTTACGGTTGCGCGCTTCTAACCGCACGGCCCGGTATTATTATTATTATTATTATTATTATTATTATTATTATTTAAACTGGCACCAGGACAAAACGTAGGTTCAATAGTTATCAGCAAAGTCATTTCTGCGTCAACTTCACTGTCTTTGCCACCAGCGCCTTCTTCGCTTTGTCAAAAGTGTACGTACGAACTAATAACCGGCAGACCTATAATAAAACAGAAGGCAAAAAGCGTGTGAAATACCCCTGTAAGTGGATATAACCCAACAACCTCAAGAGAATTCCTTCACTTCACGTATCTACATAATAGATTAGCATACTAACTAATAAGCAGTGTCTATAAAAAGACTCATAATCGCAACCTCGAACGTCAAGATTGACACTATTGCACAGTCATCCTACCCGATGCCCTATACGAAGCGGAACGTCTAACGATGAACAGGGAAGTTCTGACTGAAGCATTGAAAATCAAAAGGAAATAAATATCCTGAGAAAAAGTGACCTTACGAAGCGAGTAGCTTTGCGTTTAGGGACGCGCACCTGTAAGCTTCAGTTCAGTAGGTAGTGGGTTCGAACCCCATTGTCGGCAGCCCTGAAGATAGTTTTCCGTGGTTTCCCATTTCCACAACAGTCAACTTGAAATTATTTTATGACATTTCCCTTCGGGAAAATCATTGACGTTAAATATGTCTTTACCGAGCTCGATAGCTGCAGTCGCTTAAATGCGGCCAGTATCCAGTATTCGGGAGATAGTAGGTTCGAACCCCACTGTCGGCAGCTCTGAAAATGGTTTTCCTTGGTTTCCCATTTTCGCATCAGGCAAATGCTGGGGCTGTACCTTAATTAAGGCCACGGCCGCTTTCTTCCAACTCCTAGCCCTTTCCTGTCCCATCGTCGCCGTAAGACCTATCTGTGTCGGTGCGAAGTACAACAACTAGCAAAAAAAAAAAAAAAAATCTAAAAAATATGTCTTTCAATTAACGAAACTCAAATTAATAATGATTAATGAATTTGCATCTAGCAAATTGGTTCCCAGCGTCATCTACGTACATGGAATTTGGAATCGACAAGTGTAAGATTCAGTGCATCGGAAGAGGGAACTGATGCATGGCCTATAAAACCATCACGAATGGAATAATCATTTCTCTAGGATGTGATGAGATGAGACTCCTTTGATGAAAGGGCCTTCTATATTACATCTTTCAATCACTGCCATCCATCGGTACTTCACATTACAGCCAGCACGGTTGCTAGGTAACACCGCGTCAAACATTTCGTGTCGGTAATCTCGTGACCCATATCTTCAGATGACCGCCAAACATAAGTCATATTTATGTCAAGTATTGGACCCGGTCAGACAAAATGTGAATACAGAAGATGGCACACACAAAAAAAATGTTATATGTAAATTTCACCGCTACACGGAAAAACATAGAATTTTTTTTTTTTTTTGCTATGGGCTTTACGTCGCACCGACACAGATAGGTCTTATGGCGACGATGGGATAGGAAAGTCCTAGGAGTTGGAAGGAAGCGGCCGTGGCCTTAAGTAAGGTACAGCCCCAGCATTTGCCTGGTGTGAAAATGGGAAACCACGGAAAACCATTTTCAGGGCTGCCGATAGTGGGATTCGAACCTACTATCTCCCGGATGCAAGCTCACAGCCGCGCGCCTCTACGCGCACGGCCAACTCGCCCGGTAAACATAGAATTATGGATATGCCACAGGGGAGATAAAGTCTCCCGATAAAACGAAGGAAATATATAGCATCGTGATCTACGTCCCGCAATGTGGCAGTTGATCCAGCACCCAACAATCCCATGTCATGTCACAAGATAGCCCCACCCCAAGTCCAAAATAATGGTCACTGATTTAGCACACAATTTTATAGCCGAAAATATTGGTAAGATACGTATTGTGAGAAAAATGCTGCTGCCTTTATTGATCTTACCGTGTGTAAGAGTCTTTGCTGTGACTTAGACGAAACCCCATCAAAGACAGTGGAAACTCGTTTAAAGCACGGCGCCCGCCATTTGTCGCTACTATATAGAATGCAGAATTCTGGCAATAACCAAAGCTAGAACCCCCCTAAGCCATGGTCGGTAGATGCTGAGTGGGTCTTGCTCCATAAGTGGCTACGGCTGTTCCGTGGTCCAAGAGCTGTGCACTCTGACCGGCCAACCGAGCAATGGCTCTACCGTGGCTCTACGCCTCTGCATTCGGAAGACGGAGCAGTGCTGGCCCCAAACGTCCGCTGTCCTGAGAATGGCTTTCCGAGGTTTTCTATTCTCCTGCACTAAGGCGAATGCTGGTAGAGTTCGTAGTATAGGCCACGGCCGCCAATCCCTCACCTTCGGCCGAGCATCTCCTTCAAGGTAACAAATCTCCCGGCCTGAGAGACGGCGTCACCGTCTAAGAGGTCCGCCTCACCCTTCAGGGGAGGATTGAAAACATTTTAATAGTACTCCTAAGCCATTCAAGCGCCCTGGCATCTTACTCCTAAAACGGGTCGTAAGAACCAAGAAGCCGGATACGCGTTACAAAATATCGAGGACCCTAACTCACATACGACGGGTTTTAACAGGAAATCGGTGTTTTTTATCGGCATTTTCCAATTTCCATACTTTTCTCACACTAATTAAACTCAAAATTAAACCCCTGAAGGGGGCCGTAGGTTAAGAAGGGAGGTCTACCCACATCTCCCCCCCCCCCTCCAATAGCTCTCCATTGTCTCAGCGAAGAGAGGTTTTTCTTTGACGGGAGGCAAATACCGCCTTCAGCCAGATTGTTATTCCCCTGCCAGTGCAAAACCAGAGATTTTTCCGACTCATAGGAATTTCTCGGAAACAAATGAGTAAAGCGGCATACATTTCGCCCTGAGACTCTCAGATACTCACCCACACCAAAAGAGAAAAGAAAAACGGTAATGAGTAAGAAGATGACGAAGACTAAGTACAGGTAGATGATGAATACTGGTTGCCATAGTGTCGCTTTTCTGTCCACGCAAAATTGTCTGCAGTAAAGAGGATGGTTGCATATTTGTACTTCCTCTTAAAACAGTAACCATCACCACCATCTGTCGCTAGTTCTAGATAGATCCCAGCCCAGAAAACACACTTAATTCCAGCTTACCGATAAGATGTTTTAAGTCCACCAAGCTTTCAGTTTCGTACAGGAAAGTTGGTCTGGAAATAACGACATGACGATAATTTCGTCTGAGTACTACTTTTTTCTTACAGAACAACTCTGAATGACAACCGCAAACTCATTTCATTAGCCTTACTATACCTTGATTCGATTGTACTCACTATACTGCAATCTTTGGAAGTGTACAAATCCACACATATGCATACTTGCCCTGTTAAATTCTACGTAGGCTAATCAACAAAGACTGAGACTAATTTTTTCCTGTGTCTTCCGTGATAATTTCATATCTGTAACATAAATATTTGAAAAGAGCGGGGTTTTATTAATAATGTCCGTAGGCGGCAGCATTCTCATATCGGTAAGTTGGTAGTAATGCTCTATTGTGTAGAGGCTACGTGCATTTCGCATGCAAAACAATGGTATGTTACAGCAGGGTTACAGCTGTTTGTGCACTGTTAAAGCAGCATACTGCACGGCGGCATTGGCTACACTGATGAAACACATTGCAAAGAAACGACCAGAGCTTTCTCGGACTGCGTGGCGACTTCATCGTGACAATGCACGGCCTCATGTCGTAAATCAAGTCATGCAGTTTCTGGCTCGATTCATCATTACCTGTGTACCACATCCACCTTATAGCCCTGACCTTGCATCCTGTGATTTCTTTATTCCCATCACTAAAGGCAAAGCTTAGGGGCATTCGATTTGAGAACTCTGAAGCAGTGCTCAATGAAAGTGAGGCGATTCTCAAGGACCTGACAAAGAATGGTCAGCAGCATGTGTTCAAGGACTGGCAGAGACGCTATGAAACGTTTATTGAAGTACGAGGGGACTACTTTTAAAAAGATCATGTAAACATTGAAATGGAGTAATAAACATCTGTGAGGAAGGTCAGTCTCTGTCTTTGTTGATCAGCCCTCGTAGAAATGATCTCCCAGGTTTCTTCCCAAGTGGTATCCCTACATTCTCGGAAATGCGCATATTCATTTCTTATGCACAGCATCTTTATTCCATACTATAATTAACCCAATCTCAATATCACGAACATCATCATGAATACAATTATTTAGTATATGTACTGCTATATTTTAAATTTATTAAGTATACTGTAATTGGATACTTGTTCTCTGTTGTATGCTTTTCATTAAAATAAAATAAAATATTTTGAGAAACTAGTAACTAGAGAAACTTCGCTTGCGGATTCGATGCAGAGTATTGAACCCTTTAGGTCCATATTGAGGGATACCTACCTTCCTTACCTATCAGCAAAGTTCATGAGATCTGTCTCTTGGGTCGTTTCGGGTTCTTCGTCACTTGCTGAGGTAAAGGTAGGGTTCATTAATTCTAATCTATCTACTGGAATGAAAGGTCTGTTTAAAAGATTCCTATTTATTCAGGAAAATTCAGAAGCATGTCAATGGTATCATAGAAGTCAATTGTGTCCACTGGACACCACAATCATTTTTACATAAACGTCAGAACACTGGTGTGAGACTTTAACGTAACTGCCTGATGGGCATTCTTACTAGAAACCATTATCTCAATTATTAATCATTTAAGAAAGGAAAGTCTGGAAATCCTTAAATTCGGCTTCCATGTGAGACCCCATGTACCATCATAGTGATTCGTTATGGTCCAGCCCTCGTAACACGAACTCTGGACTCTGGGAATAATTAAGGCCGTCCAATCGGTGTGTGCCACACAGTGGTTCTACGGCATGGACCCTTAATTGAATCGATGTGACCTGCGTCTATGACATGGACCGACATCTACTCTTCTAAGTTACTTTAAAGTCATTGTGGATGATGACCGCAAGGAAATGATGCTACAATGGCATATGGCCCTAATCCAAGTCACTGAGGTTGATGACCCCCTGACCATCCAAGTTTCTAGGCTGAAGGCTAAACACAATTAAGTTACATCGGTTGATGACCAAAGTTCCACTTTACTATCCCCAGCACATTCACTGCTCAATCAATCAAAGTTCAATAATTACAACAATAGCAATGCTCACAAACTTAGTGGCAGAAAATCCATTTCCTTCGGATATGTCCCTTTTATCTTTACTTTATTTTTTTAATATTCCCCAGACAACAAATTAAAATTTCCAGAATGCATCTCCAAGTTATTCGCTTGATTAAAGTTATTTCAAATGCGGTTTCACTGAATTTAATAATTAAATAAATTTAAATGGTTTAACGAAATATTAACGAACAAGAAATTTTATCTCCGCGGACTCTGGTTTCTTCACAAATTTCTACGCAGCTGTGATGTGAGTTCAATATTGCGATGTTTATCTGGCTGGAAAAGAATTTTACATAATTCATGTCCAGCTATATATATCCTGTCTCGTGATATCACGCTTAAAAATCTAATCTAGTCCTAACCGTTATTAACACTTGGATATCCTAATAATCTACGTACAAACCAAACAACTCGCCATATAATTACGATGTCATATCTCGTCATTACCATTATGAATTTTGCACACCCCTCACAGACAAACCGATCATCACGACCATCGCTCTATATTTTGGACAAACCTGAATTAGGTTACTCAGTTCCTTATACTCAAAGTTCGTGATTTCAAATGTTCGTTACGTCCCCATTTACAGTATTTCACAATACTTAGATCATTACCGGCTATGAATTTCAACTAAATCCAGCATTTTAACGTTTCCCCTGGCCGAGAATTACAATCTCAATACCAAGCCTGTCCCGTTATCATAACTGAGGCCTCTCATCCCCCCCAAGCTCGCTTGGCAGTTACAGGAAACACCTGGTTTATTCACAGTTGACTGACTTCTCAAAATGCTCCCTTTAAACTCTGCCGACATAATTAAACAAATACGATATTCTAACCAACAAAATGCACAGATTATGCTTCAAGATGCCCACACTAATTACACGGGTCGCCAATTATTACCGCTATGGATTTCTATGAATTTCTTTCCATTCTCAACATTATGAAATATTCCTCGGGCTATCATGTCCCGGCTTCAATGACAGGACTCTAACCTGATTCGCACATCTCATCTCAACTCATATAAAACATTCCTCGGGCTTCCGTGTCCCGGCTTCAATGACAGGTCCAACCTGATTCACAAAACTAACATCTGTTTCCCAGCTCCACAATTATCATCGACAAAGAACTGGAATAAAATCCTCACTAGAAATCCCGACGTCTAATATCGCACAATGCATTAATCATGAATAACTTCGCATAAATGATATCGTATTTAATAACTTGATTTTTACGAGAAATGACTGAAACATTCTACTAGATCTTCTATTGTCAGTCAGACACAGTTTGAAATGGGCATTAAAAAAAACGTTTCTCTCCGTGACCAAATTCATCACCCTAGGTTCTCACCCGACAGCGCGCTTCCACTCGATTGAAAATGAGTGACCATGGATTATTATTATTAACGTCAAATTGCAGACAGAAGAATTTTACGTCGAATGAACATCTTAATTTGACATCACAAAATATAGGCAGTACACTCACACGGATGACGATCTACATTGGACGTGATATCATTTCGGAATCCTATTCAATAACTTTTTACAACATTATACGGCACTCGCAAGACTTCAAACTTTTATCCAAGTGGAAAATAAAACAAATGACTCTTTTAGTCGTACTCTCACATTTACAAAACTTAGTAGGGGTGACCACTGCGTCGTATATCCCCATTCAAATACAAGAAATCACGAGACAAGATATAAGAGGTAGTAAGATGGAAAGTCACCTACCTCATGTCGTCACGCCAGTATTCGTCATAGGGCTCACCTGTGACCCTGGCATTTTATTTAGCCATTTTTTACATTCATGGCTTCACAGTTCATTATTAATTTTCTTCAGGTTTCCTGGAATAAAGCATAAAAAAAAGAAAATACCCTTCACTTGTTTGTTGAGTGCACACGATGGACTATAATTGTTTCCGCACACGAATTAATTAATCACATTAGAATTTATTCAGTACTTTGACCGTCCTATCTGGTACAATTATTTCACTCAAGAAAACTATCTCCTCATGGAGTCAAGACTTAGCCGCAATGGCTAAAATCTGCAGTTGAACTCAGTCTACTTTCGTTGGTTTGATTTCGCAGAGCAGCTCAACAATTTTCGTCCGCTTTGTATCACAAATGCCGGAGAAGGAGACTTCGTCATGGCGTCCCTTCATATTTATAGCAGTTACCCCCTCTCTTCGGATCTCTCCCTTTGCCGCCAAGAAAATTTCTATAAATTTTCTGACTTACCTAAACTGCAATTTCAAGAGTTTTGAAAGTGACTACATGCTTGCTACATTTCTGGCGGTAGTGTTCACGGACATTTAAAAATTTTACGGGTTCGATTTGTGAGATGATTGACCTCCTTTGATAGGCACTATATCTTTTTGACTTGGCGTGGTCACGCCATGTACACGCGCTTTGAAATAGTTCATAAAAATGACTTGAGATTCTTCCGCCGTCGACACGTGTGGTTGACGTCACGTACCCCCGAGCGTGGGACCGAAGGTAATCACCCCCTCGTCACGTGTCAAATCCATGCTATCAAGATTCCAACTTTTAGTTTAATTGTTACATTATGCATAATGTTCTTAGGGCACAAAGGTCATGGGTTCAGTATCTTTCTTCAGACCTCACGAGCATGTGCTCAAAGCCGGAGAGAAAAGGAAATTCTGAACAGAGGAACGAAAGTGTATTCAAGCCGCGTGTCACACGACGCATTTAGTGCATACCTGACTAAATAAATTACAATTCGGCAGATCACCCAGCAGAGTTTTCGTCCTTCTGCCATCTCACAGACACGTGGAGAATCCCTGAAGTAGGTCCTTATCATATCATATTTAAGGCTTTCAGCTCAGTGTGTCATTCTTAGGACCAAATAGACGGCATAGGCCAAACTAGTCTACTTACTACACTTCCACCTGAGAGAATTCCCTCTATATCATTATGTGCATTTTAGCAAACGATCCATGTAAACTATGATCGGTGACCACATCAATTACAAATTTAACCTATGTGGGGCTCATCATATAACCCATTACGGGAACTACTTTTCCGAAAGAGAATTAAATTACTTGTTGCCTGAAAACAGCATATTATGTTGCATACCCTGGTAACCCACCCCGTTCACCTGAATTCGCACCATCCAGCACATAAGTTTGAGCAGTAAGCCAGACAGTTTTGGCCCATAAATTCGCTTTAGGTGCGCCAAGACTGCATGCCCTCCACAAAGGTACCCAACAATTACCACACCCGTGTGCTCAGCTACTAGGTCGCAAGATGTTTTTTTTTTTTTTCGGAAAGATAGGTAATAACGCAATACCAACAGTTAACTATTCATAAGAAACGAAATGTTGTTGACTAGCAAAATCTGCGCAGCTGGTAAAACGGTGGTTTCCTCAAGACTATGCTAGGGGGCACCTCTGTAGAAATTCAGAGGGTATTCATTATGACAAGTCAGACCAAGTCAGGATCACAGATTTCTTGTTTTTCTTCTTCCTTCTCTTAGCGCCGTCCCGGAGGTGAAGGGTAGTTAAACATCATTTTACACGGTCGTGGGCATTGTTTGGCTTCAAATCAACGTCCCTCATGTTAACAGTTACCGTACATCGGCAGTACTTTATTTATTTATTTTAGGGCGGTCACCGTTTACATAAAGGTGGAAGGGGAGGTTGATGACTGTGGGAAGTTATACACGTAGAATACGGCCAAAGCAACGGAGAAATTTCTTCCGAATTTTAACATTGGTGCGATGCCCATTTACTAGGGAATTTCTTTATTCCTAGTGAGTCTGACAAAGGAGATGCCCATCGACAAGCAGAGCATTCGCACCTCATGAAGTGTAATTGGTGTGCAGTGCTTTTGATGGACGGCCGGCATCCAGTTCCATGCCCAGCAACTGGGTGCAATGTGTTTCGGTATAACTCAGACTAGGAATGATAATCCAGTCACAATAATTAATTCAATTTGTACAACAATATAGACTATCGAAATTCTCATAAAAAATGTCTTGAAGGCCTGGAATACTACAGAGGCTCATCTTGAATCCTAATCACCCTGACAAGTGAAGTAGAGATTTTTTGTTTCCATATCCATACTGTTATAAAATAGTGATATTAGCCGCAAAAATAACACCCACAACAAAAGACTCAGTTTCTACACACAGAGGAAGCGGGCCTGTAGCAACTAAAATAAAACCCGCGAAGTTGAAAGGGATTTTACTTCGATCTAAGGTCCTCTACACACGAAACTACTCGTTAGAAACTGATTGATAATTTGAGTTCCTCGCCGATCACTTGGGAGCCACTCGCTGTGTAATTCAATGGAATACCATGCATGGCGCTACCAGTTAGTAATCCGTTAGTAATTAGTTTGTGATTTGTTCCAGATGACTCGCCGAGACGGTGAGTTTAGTTTCTCAGTTCCCAGTGACCAAGCGCGTTTTTGTGATGGAGAATAACCAGCGCAATAAGCTGAAGCAAGTCCTGTGTTTGGTCATACGATGGATAGAAATAACTTAGCGTCTGTTTATTGGAACTCCTTTGCTGCTATGAATAATCTGAAGTAGATGTTATTTTCAAAATATGGGTGAACTCAATACCTTCTTCTACTTTCCTCCTGAAATAATTAAACACACCCATGCCTTCGTCACTTGAATCAGCAGTTTATATTCTAGAAAAGTATAGAAACGATCTAGTGAGTCCGCACCAAACTTAGTGACTAATTAATAAACATCCGTCACTGTACAGTAGTATCGTGTGTGGAGCCACGTCTCTATTGGGTTACTAAACAATTTACGCGTCAAGTTACAGTTCTGTCAGGTTTCTAGTGAGTAGCTCCGTGTGTAGAGGGCCTTAAGGCCCTCATACACGATCAAACAATTCGCGCAAAAAAGGGTTTGTGCAAAGTCCTATTTGCGCAAACTTTGGTACATACACGTGGCAGTGGTTTGTGCAAATCTCAGTATCTCAGTTCAGTTTTGAAATTCTTGGGAGAGGATTACCGACACATAAGCTGTTTGTGCCGCGATAGTTATTGCTTGTTTGATTGAAAAGAAAGCAATAAAGCGAAAAATAAAGCAGAGAATATGGATGAAGGAATGGTTAAAGAAGAGTGACTTAAGCCATGACCGTTTAGTAGCAGCGCTATAAACAAGTTCTTCAATAGATTACAGAAACTATATTTGAATGGATTTGCATTTGAGTCTCGTGGTCCTCAGAAAATCTATATCGGTAAAATACCATAAATTGGGTACATACACATCTTCACTTCCAGCACCGGGTTTTTTGCTGCTGCTGAGTTTCTTAAGTTCTCTACGGTACGAAGTGCAAAGGGTATTAGCATTTTGGTATGCACTAGGGCCAATCTGATTTGTCATCCATCTCATTCATCTTCTCCACCAGTTTCTCATACGCCGCATTCTTCATATTCCTATGTTTATAAACCTCATTCTTCACTTTCCAGTTCGCGATAAACTTAGAAGAACTCTCGCCAGATTCTTTATTAGGATGTTTTGTTGACGCCATACTAGACCGGACTCAGGTAGATACAGGAAAGGTCTTCACACGGCCAACTGCCGTCAAACACTGCCATAGACGTTCAAACACCTTGTCAAGCAGAGAGTGTTGCGCAAATTATTTCGGTCTCTCCTCATTTGTTTCAAACAGGTGTGCCACTAGTTAATTCGTGCCATACACCATCAACATGTTTTGTGCAAAATCCTTTGTTGCGGAAATTGCTTGATCGTGTATGGGTGTCTTATTCCAGTGAGAAGGGTATACCTGTTATAAAATGAGTCACACGCTTACTCTGTTTGAAAGAAGTATTCCACCACATAACATGTGGCGTCATGGTGAACCCTTAAATGCCTGGTAAATTTATCGCTCCTCTGCCGTTATCTCTCCAGTAGAAAAGTATCATTATGATAACAAAATATCTCCTATTACAACGATTTATTCTAGAATGACATAGAGCCAGCTTCTAAAGCCCTCCAAGTGCTTATGGTTTCACTCTTAAGTGCTGAGCATTCTTAAGGCAGCGTGCAGATACATTTTAAGAAAATTATAATAAATACAAATTTGTAACTACATATGGCATATTATATATGAATTTGTTCAGGAAGAATTACTGAATAAGATAATAGTGGGATGTTTTAATTACAAGTACCCAGTAAAAGTATAATGGATGATTAGTCATATATTTAAAAAATCAAAAGATATTCCAATGTTTGAGGTTGGTCACAAATACTACATTATCTGAGATTAAATCCAAGATATACAAAATGTGCCAAATTTAATTACAAGCACAATGATTGTATAATAATAGAAACTTCAATGAATAATAAAAAAGTCACAGGTAAAAAGTTTCGGAGAGAGTCTGTTGTGGTGGGTCATTAGGTCTAAATGTGCCTGGTAGGGTTACCATGTTTGGATGGTCTACATCACTACTTGACGCATCACTATAGTAATTTGTACCTAAATTAGGGTCATATTCTTCCCTACTTCCAGAAGAAAAGTCGTCTAATGACAAATCATCAGGAAAATCTTCTACATTACCTATGTCGTCTTCACTTTCATCACTCCCAAGGTCCTCCAATGCTTCTCTAATTGCACTTGAACCACTTATTTCACTCGTGTTTATATTATAATAATCACTAAACTAGAATAAACCAATTAAAATAAAGTAAATCAGGCACACAACAATCACAAATTGGCCAGCCAACAATAATCTTCAAGCGCTCGAACAATTGGACAGTTTGAGCAGACGTAAACAAAGACCTGATCACACCTGACAAGATCGCCGCTTACCGCTTTCCTTCCCCAACCAAAGACCAACTTGCACTGCCTACCAGATAGAGAATTTCATTTTGCAGCGAGAATATTCGTAAAATCAATTGTCATACCGATTTTACAAATCGTCTCACTGCGAGATGATAGCACTTAAGCCGCGATCCGAATCGTCTCGTAGCGAGAAGATAGCACTTGCAGGGCTAAAGCGTGTGTAATGTTGTCGATAGTATATGACGACAATGAGTAAATTGTGATCAAAAGGGCTTAAAATACAGTCGAAGCCGGTTATAACGACTCCCAAGGTATCGCCAATTAACGGTCGTTGCTGGCAATAGTCGCACAAAGCGGATTTTTTGTTGTTAAAATGCAATCTGTACGTTTTAGGGTACACTCTTACATGGTTAGTTAACAGAATAACATTAAAATTCATAAATAAGTAAAACAAGGACTCTGCTTGAAATAGAGTATTTGTGCTTTGGGACTGGGAGGAATATTTCGTCTAATGTTTCCACAGCACGTACAGCAATAATACGTCAGCTAAATGTAAAATAATAGGCGAGAAAAGAAGGAGCAACAATGTGCATTGATCAATGATAACGCGTACGATCTTGGCTAAAAAATGAGACATTCTCTCTGTCCTTACGTTGAGTGTGATGCACACAATATTCCTACACAATGCTGACGTTTGCTTCCGCATTTTGTGTGACTTTTCTTCGGTATTAAACACTTTCCCTTTAATCTGCGACATGTTCACTGCAGTGGCGAGGCTATTAGTTAAATAATGGGTAGGCAGGAAATCTTACCGTAAATTTTCTTGTAGAGTAGTTCCAAACGTCGAGTTTTCTTGGTTGCAAGATGGTCAGTCACACTTGATCACTTATCAATTTCTTCGCAAGCATTTTCTCGATAGAAATGGTATTAAGACTGCTGAGTCTTTCATTGTTCACTGAATTGCGCAAGTAGGTTTTTACCCTATTCAGAGTTCTCATACTCGTTTCAGAGGAAGCCGGGGTCACGAGAAATGTTAATATTGAACTAATAAATTTTGGCACTTCCACATACACTGGTTCGAGGTCATTGAGGACAATGTGATCTATAAGTTTTTGAGGGGACAAATGTTTTTGTATATCGGAATAAATGTTCATCAATTCATTTTCCAATCTTTACCTATTAAAAAATGGGTAATTGTTCATAAGGCTGTTCAGTTTAATAGCAGGGAAGCTCTCTTTGTAATGTATGAACTGATTTGGATCCAACAACTCAACAAATTGGATGATTTCAAAATCGCCAAACCGTATTTCCATTTGCATAATTAAGGTGTCAAGAACTTCATATGTTAACATTTTGAGCGTTCGGAATGTCCTGTAATTTACATTTATATCGTTATTAATTTGGCGACATTTTACAACGCAAGACGTTACTGTATTTCCTGATCGCATGTCCTTGAGGATACCAGTGGATTTTATAATTTCAGTATTGCACAGAATTACACCAGATGTGCTTTTATGTTGCAGTAGAGCAAATAGATGGTCTGTATAAATAAAAAAGTATGTCTAGAGACAGAGCAAATAAATGATTGGACCCGTTTGAGTATGGCAAGCAACCTACAGATTAATTGTACGACTCACTGTCCCAACCCTCATCATTCTCTGCAATGTCTTTAAAAACCTGACTTAGATCATCATAGTGTAACAATATTGTGTGGACTGCTCTCGAATGAAAGCTCCAACGGGTAGCGCATGCTTGTAGAAGTCTGAATCCTTTGGATTCCAGAAGATGAGCTTTTTTGAGGATCTACTAAAAAGAATGAAACGCTGTCAGATTATGAATGAAGAGCCTAACTGATTTTATTGTTTTGGAGCAAAGGAGAAGAACGACTTTTAATTGTGGGTATAGCAGTGTACAAATACTGCCCTTGGGCAAATTTGCTTAACGTAATGCTGAACACCCCCATGTCTTCCTGCCATTGTGGAGCATCCGTCATACTTTTGACATATGATTTTATCAATCACTTCTCACTTTAGCAGAATATCGACAATTAATTTTGATAAGCCTGGTGCAGTCTTATCAATCGAAACATCATAGAAGCCTATGAATCCTTCTGTCGGACCCTGTTTTGAGCAGAAGCGAAATATTACACTAACATGAGATCTGTTTGATATATCTAAGATCTCATCAACCTGAATACCTATGACATCACAAGAATCTAACTCTGCTTTGATTGTCTGCTAAATTATGGCAGTTACAGACTCAATTAATTCATTCTGTATATCGCTTGATGTGCCTTTAAAGCCCGATGTGGACTGAAGATGATCTCGAATGTACTGTTCCTGTTTTGAAAGAAGATCTAACACCTCTAGGTAATTGCCGCTATTGTTTGAGTCTTCCCCTTCAAAATAACCTCTAAAGCCAAGCTCCTGTTTCCCAAGAAAACACACAATGTTAACAAGTTTCTGGTAAGACCCCAACTAGAGTACGGTTCCAGTGTATGGGTTCCTCACCAGGATTTCTTGATTCAAGAACTGAAAAAAAATCCACAGAAAAAGCAGCTCGAATTGTTCTGGGTGATTTTCAACAAAAGAGTAGCGTTGCAAAAATTTTGCAAAATTTGGGCTGGGACGACTTGGGTGAAAGGAGACGTGCTGCTCGACTAAGTTATATACCGGGCGAGTTGGCCTTGCGGTTAGGGGCGTGCGGCTGTGTGCTTGCATCCGGTAGATAGTGGGTTCGAATCCTACTGTCGGCAGCCCTGAAGATGGTTTTCAGTGGTTTCCCATTTTCACACCAGGCTAATGCTGGCGCTGTACCTTAATTAAGGCAACTGCCGATTCCTTCCAACTCCTAGGCCTTTCCTATCCCATCGTCGCTATAAGACCTATCTGTGTCGGTGCGACGTAGAGCCACTACCAAAAAAAATGCTAGGTTATATGTTCCGAGCTGTCAGTGGAGAGATGGCGTGGAATGACATCAGTAGACGAATAAGTTTGGTTGGTGTCTTTAAAAGTAGGAAAGATCAAAATATGAAGGTAAAGCTGGAATTCAAGAGGACAAATTGGGGTAAATATTCGTTTTTAGGAAGGAGAGTTAGATACTGTTACCAAGGGAGATGTTCAAAATTTCCAATTTCTTTGCAATCATTTAAGAAAAGGCTACGAAAACAACACATAGGGAATCTGCCACCTGGACGATTGCTCCAAATTCAGATCTGTAATGACATTGATTGACAGATTTATTGAAGTCTCTCAACAAGCCTATTTTCTTTCACGGGTTCGTTATTTTTAACGGCTTGAATTCTTGCACCTTCAGATGAAGAATGTTCTATCCTCCCGCGCCCCAGTAAACGGAATCTCTCTTCATTCTAAATATGTTTATTTGAATTTTGATGCTCCATTGCTTTTCTAAGAATTTTTTTTAACAATTACCCCATTTAAATGCCATTCCTTTTAACCACCAGACAAAACACGCTTATAACACAAAAGCTTCTTGCATTCGGAACAGGCTGTTAACCATGAAGAAAATTGAAATTTTCTCGCTATTTTACGATAAAATATCTTAATCAGGTCTGATTGATTTTTATGGCGTGGGGACTGGGTGTTGGCGTTTGTACCAAAACTCTCCTCTTCACATTCCGACAACACACCCAACTACCAATTACGACGGAAACACGTAATAGTGATTACATATCTTCACATAGGATTTGCACCGGGAAGAGCATTCAGTCGCAAAATAGGGCCAAATCCATATGTACATCAGCGACCCCACAGTTGTAGGAAAATATGTATTATTATTATTATTATTATTATTATTATTATTATTATTATTATTATTATTATTATTATTATTATTCATCGCTCAGGTGGCTAGGGCTATACAATCCACCGGTGGTCCCTAACCCGTTAGAGGAGAGATCCACACTTGGACTATGTGTAAGAAGGGTAGCATCATGCTTCATTAATTTACCTAGATCAGAAAATTTTAAGCAAGCCTCGGACCTATGGGAGTAACGGACTACCACTCCCATTTTACAGGCGAGAATTTCCTTGGAAACAAATTGGCGAATGAAATGGAATTCGATGGGGAGCTATCAATATTAATGGGGCTTATAGAAAGAAAGTATTGGATAAAAACATATCTGTAAGCCAAATGCGGAATAATATCCAAATACCCGTATGTGAAACAAAAGAACACTACCACCCAGCGTGCCATATATGGCACGGGCCTTTTCTCGGAAGTTACATGTCGAATAAATAAAATTAAAGCTTTTCCTGGATCTTCATATGCACATTATCCAACGGTAAACTTTACAAGTTGATTCTCAAAAAATAAAATCTTCGGCGGATCCAGGTAGAAAATACAAACCGGGGACCTCTGAACCGATGGCCATTACGGAAAAAATTCGTGTAAGTAGTCAAAAACCGTACGTAAATACCGATTACAATGTATAAATGAACGAATAAATCATAATTAAAACCAAACAGGAAAATAACTTCCTCCATATAATCACTGCGATTTTACTCATTTTGTTTGAAGAACTGATTAAACTCTATAATATTAGATTCTTCGGTTTTCACCTTTCAGTGATTTATTATCCGCACACTTTATCTTGGTGGATTTACACCCTAGTGCTGAATCGGTCGACCTCGGCGATCTTCGAGATTCGTACTGGCAACCTTTGAAACACAAACTATAAATCGCTTAAGCATCGTTGTGCGACATCTGGCGTACACTTTACGTACTAGTACTGTTGTTGTTTACACAACAAAGCCAAAGTATAGAATTCATGCTAGGAACAAGATTCGCATCGAGAAATGTTTTATAAAGTTATATGATGTGTATGTGACATAGTTGTTGTCTTAAGATGATAACGATTTAGAAATTTCATATCGATCGATCATATTCTCGATTCAATTCAGATTTCATTTTCATTCAGTTGGCAGCACCAGGCAGCACTATCGATACCGGGACAGCTCCCTCCTTACTCCTCACCCCCGTACACAAATTCACCAAGATAAAGTGTGCGGATATGTGGGTTTCAGGAGTGTTGCCCATAAAACGACCTATGGCTCAGTTTTCCATGCCTGCACTGCTCTGGACCTAAGTGAATGGTATACACATATTAGAATGGTTTGTTATTGAGCAATGTGTTATTAACAAGGAGATGTTGAATGTTGAGTTTTTACTGAACAACGTATATTTTAGAGCAGACTAGTCAAGGTCCGGCTGTGAGGTGTAGTGGTTATTGTGATTAGCTGCCACCCGTGGAGGCCCTGGTTCGATACCCGGCTCTGCTACTAAATTTCTAAAGTGGTACGATGGCTGGAACAGGGTACACTCAGCCTCCGGAAGTCAGCTGAGCAGAGGGGACTTTGATTCCCACCTCAGCAATCTTTAAAGTGGTCTTCTGTGGTTTCCTGTGGTTTCCCACATTTTCTCCACGAAAATGCCGGGATGGTACCTAACTTAAGACCTCTTCATTCCTTTTCCTTGTCTATCCATTCCAAACTTTCCATCCTCCCAAAAGGTCCCTGTCCAGGATAACAGATGAGGCCACCTTGTCGAGGTACTATGCCTCTCCCCACTTGTAACCCCGACCTATAATCTCACGTTTCAGGCCACTGCCCTTGTGGCGGTAGAGGTAGGATCCCTCGCAGAGCCCGAGGGAAATACCAACCCTGAAGGGTAAACGGATTAAGATAGAAAGGAAAAAAAAAAAGAGTAGTCAAAGTGAACTTTGCACGTGCAAGATGCCTGAAGATTTTCGGGAACTGATTAAACTCATAATACGTTCATGACCTTGTGGCAGATCTCTTTTGTCTCAAGTCATCTTGTTTACGTACAGAAAACATCAACTGATGAGCAGCTCACTCTGCTGATAAGAACGATACCACTGTTTCCTGCTTATGGGTAGCCACAGTCTAGTTCTATCATCAGTCAGTGAAAGTAATAGGTACTGTACCGTGCCAGAAAAATTGTAATTTTAATTGAAATAGAAGTTTGAGGTAAGGTAATAATAATATTGAAATTACTCAGTTGAAAATAATGTATAATATAATTGTTCAGATTCGGTTGTATGATACTTCTGTATAATGATGGTCTGTTTTAAAGGTCATTTCTGTTAAAACAATAGTAGTCTATTACATTTTCTGATACGTTTGGAAAGTGTGTTATGAACATCAGTGTGTATTATTCTATGAGAATTTAAGCTGTCAGAAGACCATCAAATTGAAAGCCAACTGACACGTATTAAATGGAAATAGTTGACCAATGTATGGCAATGTTGGGTTCTACACTAAGCGTCAGAAATCGAACGACCGAGAGAGTTGACCGTGACCTTGCATTCGGAAGATAGTCGGTACGAATTCCACCGTCGGCAGCTCCAAACTTGGTTTTACGTGTTGTACCATTTCACACCGGGCAAATTCTTGGGATGTACCTTAATTAATGCTATGGCTATGCTTTGGGTGGGGGCGGTAGAATAACACCCACGGTATCCCCTGTCTGTCGTAAGAGGAGACTAAAAGGGTTCCCAGGGGCTCTTAACTAGGGAGCATAGGTTGGCGACCACGGGACCATTAGCTGAGTCTTGGCATTGCTTCCAATTACTTGTGCCAGGCTCATCACTTTCACCTACCCTATCCGACCTCCCTTGGTCAACTCTTCCAGTTACTTGTGCTAGGCTCATCACTTGTCTGACCTGGGCGGTTTTAGGTTTTCGAGGAGGCCTAAGGAGTCTTTCATTTCCACGCCCTTCATGGCAGTTGTCTTCCTTTAGCCGACACCTTCATTTTTCGAAGTGTCGGATCCCTTCCATTTTCCTCCCCGTTTGGTGTTATATAGAAGATCTTTGCCCAGTTATACTTACTCTTAAAACAATAATCACCACCACCACCAACGCTACCTTTCCATCCTTCCGTGGCCGAAAAATCTTAGATGTATTTGTGCGAGATGACAAAAACAGAAAAAAAAGAATAAATCTAACGGAGACGTAGAGAAGGTAACAAAGTGCTTTTGCAGAACTGTATTTTTCACTCTGTAGTAGGAAATTTTGTCGTCCCGCCTAATCCACCATAGAACCACAAATAAACCAAACCTCGCGGCACATAACGCCCTTGAAAGGGCTTTGGCTGCCCAGCGACCGCTGCTCAGCCCGAAGGCCTGCAGATTACGAGGGGCGGTATGGTCAGCACGATGCATCCACTCGGCCGTTATTCTGGGCTTTGGAGACCAGGCCACCACCTCACCGTCACATAGCTCCTCAATTCTAATCACGTATGCTGAGTGGACCTCGAACAAGGCCTCAGGTCGAGAGAAAAATCCCTGACCTGGCCAGGAATCGAACCCGGGGCCTCCGGGCGAGAGGCAGGCACGCTACCCCTACACCATGGGGCTGGCAGTAGCATAAATGGGGCGTTATATTTTTCTTAACTTATATCTAGTAAATTTAAAAGTTCGTTTAGCTCAACAAAAAGAGAAGATTCTTAAAACCTTAGCATGCGTTGTTCTGGCTGCGTACCTGCAAGCTTGGATTCCGGAGATGGTGAGTTCGATACCACCATCAATAACAATGAAGATGTTTTTATCTGGTTACCCATTTTTATACCACGTAGATGATTAAGATCCCAGCTGCATTTCTCCCAGTTCCAGCCCTTCTCTTCCCCATCGTCCCCTAACACCCTATCTCTGTTGGTGCAACATTAAACTACTAAATTGAGAATAGGCCTATTAGAAACTGAATGTCAAAAATTTTGACAGTTTCAGCTAAAATGATACGCCAAGCAATCTTGAAAATTGGGAGCCTACACCCAGAGTGCGTGCTGGCGCTTAACAGATACACCAGCGCGTCTGCAGTACAACATGATCTTAATGATGTGAGACCCTACCAGGAGATACCAGGACCCAAGCCACTACCATTGGTTGGAAACAATTGGAGATTCGTTCCAGGAATTGGTGAGTACCTTTACATATCCGTTAAGAAAGTGTTATCTGTGTCTAATATTCTTGATGTGAATGCTGATGCGATTTATTGGACGTAAAGCCAGAAACGTTAGAATTTACGCTGTCTCAGCAACAGTTCAACACACCAAAAGAAACTATTGAGGAGCAAATGTTGTCAAGCACTTTCGATGATTATTTAAACCATAGATATACTGTAGTATTCATCATCAATTTCGGGTGGTATTCACTTGCCTATAGGTAAAAAATACCACTTTGCCTACTATGCACAAGACCTATATAGATGTATGTATGCGAGGATTGGTACTATATTCCGAAGTTGCTACGCAGAATTTCAAAACTAAATTTTGAGACGTTTGATTTGAGCACATTTTTTGTAATATATTTTTAAGATAGCTAGGGACGCCCGAATTCCCGATATCAAATCACACAATATGAAGAAACTTAAATGACCAAGTCCAGAAAATTTTTAATCCATTCAAACCATGTGGGCATTTCCACCTTGTAACAATTTAAAAAGGATAAAGGACTTGAACACCGAGCGAGACCCATCGTTTATTAACAAATCATCGATATGTTAGAAATGTTTAATAAACACTGCTTTGGCAAGTCCGTACGTCCGTCTACTGGAAATGCCTGCCGGTTAATCATCAGGCATTGACATATCTCTAAGTACAGCCAATGTTTAGTAATCCTAATATTAAATCACTTAATGACCATTCAAATAATAGCAGGTGAAGGCTTAGCCTAGCCAGCAATACATTCTTTACTTAGCGGGTTGCAAACAGTTAAGGAGCAATATCTTATTCCGACTCCTTAAGAAGATTTAGTTTTATTTATTTAGTTTTATTTTTTTAAATTTATTTATTTATTTATTTATTTATTTATTTATTTATTTATTTTATTTTATTTATTTATTTATTTATTTATTTATTTATTTATTTATTTATTTATTTATTTATTTATTTATTTATTTATTTGAGGTGTTATAAATATGCAAATATAAAGGTCTCTAGATTTAGTTTGAACTTGCTTATTATTTTAGGAAATTAGTATTATTTATTTAAAGTGTATTTGTTGTATATTTCGTTTTATTGAATATCTTTAACTGGGAAAATAACCTTTTGATGATAAATAAATATACGTATCTATCTATGTGGAAAGTCAGCCTAGCTTCGCTCACATGGCCCGGTTTTGAGTTCCGACCAGGCCAGTGATTGAAAGAGCGTATGTTAAATCTTATGGCTCGGGGAATATGTGTTTGTGTTCGTCTTATCTCACTTCTCTTCATCTAAGTACAACACAACCACACTAACTACCACAGACACACGCAATAGCGAATATACCCCTCCCAAGGATTGGTGTCAGGAACATCATCCAATCGTAAAAATGGACTTAATCTAGATTAGTGCCAAACCAGATCATTGAGAAAAATGTGCAGAATGAAATACGGGCACTGAATAAAATGCGTAGAAGTAATCCGAAGATTCCGTGGAAGTTCCGACAACGGCTGCAAAATTTACCCCAGCATGTATCTCGAGTTAAAGTCCTGTGAAGAAGAAACACAAGGTAGGCTAAAAAGAATTGAATAATAATAATAATAATGTTATCCGGTTTATGTCCCACAAACTAATTTTACGGTTTTCGAAGACGCCGATGTGCCGGAATGTTGTCCCACAGTAGTTTATTTACGTTCCAAGAAATCTACCGACATTAGGTCGGGGTATTATATCACCTTCAAAATACCACCGGGCCCAGACGGGATCGAACCCTCTAATTCGAGCTCAGCAGGCCAGTGCAAAGGAATTGAAACATGTAAATTAGGTTGAGGAGGTTTTTACGATTTCAAGGTGACCCAGACATGAAATGTTTGAGAAACACTGCTCTAAGGCAGATTTTGGCCTCTAATGTTTCAAAATGTTCGTATATCTGGGATCCATTCTACTTTATGACAAATAAGGAATTTGTATATTAATCATATAAAATGAATCAATCATTGAAAGTGAGTGTATATTTTTATCTTTCAGGAAATTTAGCAAAACTAAATTTCAACAAGCAGTTAGAAGAACTTTACAAACAGTACGGAAAAATTGTCAGGTTGTCTGGCCTACATGGTCGTAAAGATGTGGTTTACCTGTTTGATCCACAATATATTGAGACGGTGAGTTTCATTATGTGAGAAATTTGACGCTACTCTTAAAATTTTTATCGAGTTTGAAATATATCTTGAGTTTTGGTAAATACTGAAAAATAATTTTGAGTAAGTATCCTCCAGAATAAAAATATGTTATAAATTTATTAAATATATTTCGCTCATCTTTGGTAACATTGCAGTACTAGAGCATGCGTTTTCTTAAAGTAGCTCATCTTTGACACAAATTTACTGTATCCATAAACGGTCTAAGCACCCTTTTTAAAGTTCTCGCAGGTCATGTGTCAATTGTATTAGAAAGCTCATTATTGCAGCCGGAGTTGCTGACTTTGTTATATCAGTGAAATTAAATGGCGTATGGCTTTTAGTGCCGGGAGTGTCCGAGGACAATTTCAGCTCGCGAGGTGCAGGTCTTTTGATTTGACACCCGTAGGCGACCTGCGCGACGTGATGAGGATGGAATGACGATGAAGACGACAAATACACCCAGCCCCAGTGACAGCGAAATTAACCTATTAAAGGTTAAAATTCCCGACCCTGCCGGGAAGTGAACCCGGGACACCTGTGACCAAAGGCCAGCACGCTAACCATTTAACCATGGAGCCGGACAGTTATTTCAGTTATGTAATTCTACTTACCATATCTCATTTATATATTTAAAGAGTATAATAAAAACAGTCTTGGCAAATTGGTCCGTCCGTTCTACTGGACCGATTTCCTTCATTTAAGTTTTATTCTCTCCAGAATTACCTGCCAGTGAATCATGAGACATTGATAGGTGTCCAAGTTCAATCAACTTCGAGAAATCGTAAAATCAAACAATTTAAGCACTCCAATAATTCCAGGCGAAGGCTTACCGTAACCCGCAATATATTATCTACTTAGCAGGTTGCTAAGTGACTGACACTTTCATTAATATTCTGATATTTATGTGATTTATGTCCTTAGTAATGTCATTACATGCAGTTTTGTTTGATTACTACCCTGTAAAGCCAGAGAGTATACACTTCCTCAGATTGTGGAAGAATGCTATTTTCTGCTATATACTCTTTGATTTTCTTCTTTCCTCAGCTTCTGTATATGCTCAACAAATGGCAGAAAGTTCCTAATTACTTACATGCTGCTAAGAATAAACAGTCTACGTACGTACAGACGTGAAGGTATTAAGTCGACTAGCCTTCTGTACGACCATTAATAAAGCTCAGGGACAAACTCTTGAAAACGCGGCTAGTCTACTTACACGAACCTGTACTGAGCAGCGGCCAGTTGTATGTTGCACTATGTAAGGCAAGATCGTTCGAAAATATTAAAATCCAGATACGTACTAATGGTTGATGCATATATAATATTGTATGTAAGGAAGAGTTATAAACGTTACGAATAAATAAATTATTATCTGCCAGTATTACATGTTCATGAAACTATTCAAAAGGGCAGGCGAAACAATATGACTGCGAGAAGCATATGAAGACGAGTTATCTGGCCTATTTATAAGAAATTCTTTGGAGCAACACGGGTCCTCTAGTCCAATTTAAATTAAAATATATTTGAGTGGGGTAATTTCTGATTCGAGGTCAAACTTCGGAACGGTATGATTTCAGGGACAATCGAGGTATACCGGGCAAGGTATACACACTCATATTAGGAAAGAGGGGACGATCAGTTATAGAGCGTAGAATAGACGAAAGCCAGTGTGGTTTCAAAAAAACAGAAGGCCTCTCAGCACCAGATTTTTTTAAATGTGGAAATAATTGAACACCTTGGTGCAAGAAGAGGTTAACTCACATTTTTACAGATTTTTCAGGAGGCACAAAAAACTAATTTAAATAATCTAGACACGATATTTCATGCTATATTTTATAATATTTGATTTTTATCTAAAGTTTACTTTGTAGGCACAAAAGCAACACCATTAATATATTGATTTTTAGGTAAACAGCAAATAAAAAGTGTGCTTATCCCTTTCTTGAGCCTAAGTATGAAAAAATAACTATATAGCCTAAATTGTTGTATATACATTCTGTAAGACATTTGTATTAGAAACACACGCTAAAAATCATTATTATAACGAACTCTTTTAGAAAATATTTTGAAACACAGTTTTTTTTTGCCTGCAGTATTGTTATTCGTATGTACATACAAATGATATATAAGAAGCAATTTTAAAACATACATTTTCTATCACTTTTAAGATGAATGTGACAATCTCTAAGAAGAAGAACCATCACCTTTGGAACAAAAACCCGATTCCGATGTTAGAGATTTATATTACCACATGTTACACTTAAAAACGTACCTCGATGCAAGTTTCATTGTATCCTTGGGTTAGGCATCTTTAATGGGAAGCCTACTGTTATATGCTGATTCGGTAGGGAGTGTTACTTGCTGTCCGGGCACTGGATTTCCCTTCCTTTCCTTAGGGCCGGTTCTACCACCTACTGGTAAAGTAGCGCGTAACTTGCCCTCCGCGTAAAAGGAAGTTTCCGTTCGACCACCCCCAGGTAGCGCTATCGGCAGCATAAATCGTCGTTACCCGGCGCGTAATTTATCGGCCACTTCGAGGGCCCGATAAGACTTTACCTGCCGGGCAAGTTTTGAGAGTTGAACTTTATTAGCTGTATTTCTGATGACATACAACTTAAATTAGTTTAGGATACTGAAAAAAGCCGATATTGTATTGCAGGATCTTGAACATAAATGCTTCCCTTGAGTTGCAACGGTCACACCAGCCTCTCGCATCGGTAGCTTAGGGAACACATTTTATAAGTCAAGCTTCCGTAAAGAAACTTTAAAAATGATATAAAATAGAAATCTATTTGGAAATCATTTCAAATGGGCTTTAATTTTTTACTTTTTCAGTTTTCAGACACGAGGTATAAGTTAATGTATGTATCCTAACTTGCTGAAGCGTTCTCGTAGCGTAATGGCTAACACGCTGAATGACGAATCATTTTTATTTCCATTATTAGCGTTGTGTTAATCTGTATGCCTCTTTTCATATGTTCTTTTGTTAATAACATATATTATGTCTACTAGGAAATTGCTTTATATATGTGCTACTTATAGAAAGTGATGTTATGATTAATAGCACATAGGACTGTCGCCCAGGTAGCAGATTCCCTATTAGTTGTTTACATAGTCTTCTTGTAAATTATTTCGAAGGAATTGGAATCTATTCTATTCCCGAATTCCTCATCCTATGAATGGATATTTATCCCGATTAGTTCTTTACATTTACAGTACCTTCCAACTTTATCTTCATACAGTTAAACATTACAATGAAATGCTTTATAAATAAATGGAAGCATGTGGAACTAAACGAGGTCACAGAACTGGTTGCAAATACAGTATCGTGGAGATACTTAATCAATTCACAGAAGCCTGCAGATAGAACGCTCAAAGGCAGTAAGTCCGTAAAGATGTGTGTGTGTATATATACGTATATGGAAGCGCGTAAGAGAGAGTTAAGAACAACGGCAGGGAACGAAAATACATTTTAAAATGTAAATTAGAAATACGATGAAAACCTCGGTACTTTCTATTACGGAGCGAGCGACTTGACCAATCTACTACGAGAATACGGTACTTTTCAAAAACGCTGCCTTACATGACAGGTTATAACGGACGTAAGAAAATGTAATCTCGAGATTTTAATCTCAATTAGGTATTGATGTTGAAGATCATAGATTAAAATCTCAAAAGCTTGACATAAATTGTTGTCCATGACTCTTAAGACTCCCCTTATTGGGCTTTTTGGTGATAATCAGCAGACGCAAGCACAAGGAAATAAGACAATCGAAATGAGTTTCATGCATCTGACGATAGATAGCACCACACTCGAAAGCGAGAAGTCGCTGAAAATCAGTCTAGCCAACTTCGTATATCGGTATCTAGCTCCGGGTAGCTACCTAGCGCTTGCGCGGAAGTGGTTGGACGCAAGCCAAAGTACCAGTCGATTTACACCTCCAGGTAGTTTACCTCCCGGGCAGCTGCCAGCCACTTTACCAGCAAATGGTAGAACCGGCCCTTAATCTTCTATTTAGCGCACTCTCCTGAATCACTATCCGTTTCTGACGGAACATACTCAGTACCCGAATACTCGAAATCGGTAAATTCGTCACTAATTCGCACCATTCTTCTACCAATTGATGCAAAACGGCGCCTTCATCTCATCAAGAAATACGTGCTGTCTTCTTGCGGAAGTTCACAAAACTATATTCCGTGCAAAATAGGGATATCTCCAGTATTCATCACTTTCTTCCACCGAAGTGTATTATAAGGGTAAAGATATTTATTTATTTATTTATTTATTTATTTATTTATTTATTTATTTATTTATTTATTTATTTATTCATTTATTTATTTATTTTACGTCGTACCGACACAGATAGGTCTTATGGCGGCGATGGAATAGGAAAGGCCTGGGAGTGGGAAGGAAGCGGCCGTGGCCTTAAGGTACAGCCCCAGCATTTGCCTGGTGCGAGAATGGGAATTCATAGAAAACCATCTTCAGGGCTGCCGACAGTGGAGTTCGAACCCACTAACTCCCGGATGCAAGCTAACAGCTGCGCGCGCCTAACCGCACGACCAACTCGCCCGGCAAGGAAAAGATTCTAAACCTTATAGAGACTGGTATGTGTAAATGAGATATCTCCTTCTTCTAAGAAGGAAGCGTTTTTTCCTATACACAGCATTAAACATGTACGAAAAAGGTGGAGTTATCCCCTTCTTACACCGAGGTTCTCAATTGAGAAATACTGGGAGAGGAATAGACTTTTATGTAAATGATTCGTAGATATAGAGAAGGTAGATGACAAACGTACCTACGGAAAAATATGTTTATCTTACTGAGGGATTATGAAATCGGCGGAAAGTGATTATAACCGATCATGTATGTTGATAATCAAGCTCGAGTGAGAACCGATGGTAGAATGCTTTGTACTACTTGGCTCATATTAGTGTTATACAGTCCGGCTCCATGGATAAATGGTTAGCGTGCTGGCCTTTGGTCACAGCTGGAGGACCCAAGCCATAGAATGTTCTACTGTATTTGATTTCGGTTATGTTCAAAATTGCCAAGGTCTGTGTTATGAAATTCCAAGATGCAAAATATTCCGTAAGGTGAGAAATTTCTCGTGTATGTGGTTCCTCCAGCTAAACAATACTGTAATAATTTTATATATCATAAAGACCATAAGAGAAGAAGAGACCGGGTGAAAACTTTCAAGTTTAAAGCATCAGCTGTTCCATGCATAAAATGTTATAGCAATTAATGCAGAGTTTTCTTAAATAATATTCCATAAACTAAAGAATAATATGTTCACATATTCAAAAGCTTAACTGACCCACTTACAAGTGAATTACCGTCTTTGAAACTAGGTGATTCATGACTTAAGGATTCAAGATCGAACAACGTCACAATTGAAACACGTTATTTTATATTCCAGTTATAATTGCGTACATTAACAAAGAATATTTTTTTTAGATTCCCCCATCTTCCGTGCAACCCATATTTGTCGAAAAAGCCATATGTATCTTTCTCAATCAAAATATGAAATATTGTTTCAAGCTACAAAATATAAACATTCTCGGAATACATTTGTTTAAATCCTTTCAGCGAGTTTTTATGTCAACACTTTGAGAGACTCTACTTGAAAATATTATGATTGGATTAAAAGAAACTCACATGGTCATAACAGAGGAAAAACTCAAATAATGAGCGTTGTTAAAAGTGTAAAATTACTATTAGCCTACCATTTTCAAAAACATACTAAAAAAACTCATAAAGTACAGTAGAATATGTGGACTGCAATAATTGTTTCGTTGAGGACGTAGACTTGACTCGTAAGTTTATACAGCACGCTACTTTAAAACTCACAATTTCGTTTTACGATGTATTTTAACTTAATAGTCTATATTGGATCACATAGTCCAAGAGAAAGCACCAAATGGGAGTGCCAGTATTATATTTATAAAACGCAGACTTTAAATGGTTTTACCGTGATATCGCAATATAAAGTAAATTTGTTAAAATGTCTCGCAACTACTAGCTCGCTGCACTAATTAAGAAACATATTCGTTCGAATACATTAACCACACTATTTACCATTATTCAAGTATACATATTCTTAGTAGTTAGCTGAAATATTCCACCTGTTCTAGTTGTACTTCTTACCTGAATTTCATTTTTATTAAGGATCCCGGGTTCGATTCCCAGCAGGGTCGGGAATTTTAACCATCATTGGTTAATTTCCCTGGCACGGGGCCTGGGTGCATGTGTTGTATTCATCATCATTTCATCCTCATCACGACGCGCAGGTCGCCTACGGGAGTAAAATGAAAAAACCTTCACCTGGTGAGCCGAACCCGTCCTGGGATCTCCCGGCACTAAAAGCCATACGCCATTTCAATGTTATACAAGCCTGGAACTTTTTGGCCTTGTTAACAGTTCGTAGAAAGATACCAGATGGAAGGCAGGTATTAAGTTGGGTTGGAAGCTCAAAAAAGAAGTGGTGTGATTATAATATACGCCGTCTAACGAACCATTCTCTTTTGTAACAGCCTTCCAGATGTTAACGGGCGCTGCTGTAAATACGCACCTCTCTCAATTCAGTACAAGTAAATAATATTATCGAATCCTGGCTCTCCATAATTCTGATCTTAATTATGTGCGGTGTCAGATCTGTGGAATTTAGCATAGTGGCATATTTATTGATAGAAATTCAGGTGGTTCCAGCCCTGGGAAAGAGAAGTTTGTCAACCTATGACGATTGTTCTGTTGATCCCCTCGTTTCCATCTCACCCCCTCCAGGTTGTTGTGCTTGGGATTGGCGGTATAGTAGGGGTCTACATGATTGAAATAACGGCTTGCGGCTCAATTTCTACTCGGGGAATTCGTTCCTTCCGGAGCAATACGGAGTTCTCACGGCCTAGGCCACGGCCGTACAGGGTACCTCCCTTCACTCCCCACGACACCATGGCACGCTAAATAAAATTATGCAGTGTTCTTATAAATATATTGAAGCATATTATGATATGATTCAGTATATCATATCATTGTTGTCCAGGAACAATATGACATTTAGTTTCAAGTGTATAAAGCAATTTTGTAACGTTTCTAGGGTGCCTAAGGTGTATTATATATTTTATGTTATCAAATGTCTGGCTCCATGGCTAAATGCTTAGCGTAATGGACTTTGGTCACAGCGTTCCCGGGTTCGATTCCCAGCAGGTTCAGGAATTTTAACCATAATTGGTTAATTTCGCTGACACGGGGACTGTGTGTACTTCATCATCATTTCATCCTCATCACGACGTATGGGTCACCTACGGAAGTCAAATCAGAAGACTTACATCTGGCAAGCCGAACTTGTCCTCGAACACCCCCGGCACTAAAAGGCATACACCATTTCATTTTCATTTTATCAAATTAACTATTACAGAAATTTATATTACAGGCTTACAGAAATGAGGGACAGTGGCCACTCAGAACAAACTCCCCATCAATTACAACATATCGACGTGAACTGCGACGTGATTTCTATAAAGGAATTGAAGGAATTGTGGCTTCGTAAGTTGTTAATAATTTGTACTTGTCATCAGCTACATGGAAAGGTAATGAAAGCTGTACTAAATACATATTAAAATAGTCCAAAATATAACGCTCAAGATGATGGGGTTAGGTTTGTAGTTTTAGAGAATAACATGCCTATTAGAACGTGCATCCTGATATGTGTTATATCACAATTAGCTGCAGCTGTTGAAGGTGATAACTGTTAATATTTACAGGAGTCATGAAGGAACAGGGTAGCCCACTTGTATTGTTACTGACTTCTCACAACGGCTGTCCTGGTTGGAATCCTGCAAATTTTTGAACTGTAAAACCAATTTCAGTGGTCTGTATTCCATGTATAAGTGACAGTCAAATGAAAACAGAACACCCGCTACAACGTGAGCATGGAATGGTTTTACTCAAAAGTAATTAACAAAAGCGCTAATACGTTAACCAACTGGGAGACGAGACGATCAATTCCAATTCTGTAGAAAAAGGTAGGTTGCTGACGGATCCACAACCACACCCACTCTTGCACTTCCTCATCCGACCGAAACTGACGTCCCGGAATGTCTTTATTCAGGTCGCCAAAAATGTGAAGATCACAAGGTGAAGGATCCAGGCTGTACGGAGGATGTTGAAGTGTTTCCCAACCAAATCGCTGAAGCATAGACTTCGCCAGATTGGAAATATAGGGGCGAGCATTATTATGCAACATTATAACTCCATCCGACAGCATTCCAGAGCGTCTTGACTTTCTGGTGCGTCGCAGTTTCTCGAAAGTGTCTTCATAGTGCTGCGCTACTAGAAACGAATCACAAGTCTCTGCTCTTCTTTGCTTGCCTCCATTTGTATAGCTGGACGAACTCACTAGACCAGTCCGCGCACCAACAAAAACATAACTCAACAACTGCGTGCACCTGTGAGTTGTCACTATGCAGTTCTCCTAGCATAGAGATGGCAGTATAGATACGTAACAACACTGTTGCCACCTTTCACGCATAAAATGTGTTATGGTGTTCAGTTTTCATTTGACTGCCCCTTACAGATGTTGAGGTCCATGATCCATAGAAGTTTCATAAAGCTAGTTATTTCTTTATTACTATCATCATCGTCATCTCTCACGGACACGTATAAAAGAGTTAATAAGACATCATTTTTGTTGCAGCCAAGGCAAAAAATGGCAGGATTTCAGAACCAGAGTTAACCAGCCCATGATGCAGCCGCGCAACACAAAGTTGTATGTTGGACCAATAGACAGCGTGGCCAAGGACTTCATTGAGAGGTAAGTTGAAAATACTGGTATTTTCAGTTCTTCATATAAGAGGAACAAATTATAATAACCAGGTATACTAAATAAATACTGTGAAACGTGCCACATCCATATCGGGTGACTAATTATATCCGGAATGAAATCAAAAATAAGTTTGTAAGCAGCGTGAATTCGAATATAATGACAAAGAATGGTTGCTCGTTCTATCATCAGTCTAGAAATAGATTTTTTGCATTCCTGCACGTCACCATAATTTGTTTTAACCTCTTAAGCTCTTCTTTATTGCAACCCATAAGCACTCTGACATGTTTGTATTTTTCACGTGTTGGCCTACATCTAGCCATTCATGCCATTTCTAGTTCCCGCCACAAACATCTGAAAAACGTTTCCAGTCTCATACTAATCAAATTTCATCGAATCGTTCACTTTTCACCACTTAGATTCATTATCCGCTCATTTATTTTTCGTTTGACCATTCTTAACCACAGCATTCATCTCTAAAACGACATTAAGAACAAAACATGTATTTGTTCTTGCGGCAATTCACGGTGTTTATAAGCTTTCATTAGAAACTCCTGAGCTCGTTGAAATGATTGAGTGGACGCAGTTTTGAAAGGGGAACCATATTTGCTAACAACAGTGACAATCCAGAGTGTAAATCTCTCGCATTTTCTGGGCGACGGTGCGATAGTAATTTAATTAGTTATGACTCACTGTATTTCTAATAAAAAAACATACACTAATGTGCAATATGGTGCCATATTAATATTTCTTCCTCGTAAAAAACAGCATTCACTAATTTGACAACAACATCCCACGTCAAAGAAGAAAAATAATGGAACTCTTTCATATCTGTCATATAATGCTTAAATAAAACAACCTAATTTCCTGTTCTTCAAATTATAGTTACCAGCATACTGGTCCACTTCAACAGTGATCCAATGTGACCACCACCAACTTAGAAGCAAACGCTGCACCCACGAATCAAATTCTGGTACATTCACTTGATCACACCTGGTGTCTGTTGAATTAATCCTTCACTCAGTAGAAGTGGAAGATTTAAATAATTGATTTGTAGACAGTTTCCATTCAAAACGTTAAAAAGTCCCCTCTACAAATTCTGGAATACTAAGAAGTTTCTTATTGTAAATAATCACAGAGAGTAGAACTATAATTTATCATTTTTTTAAATTACTTACTTACTTACTTGTGGATATATAGCCATGGTCTGCATTCGGGAGAAGAGTCGCCTGTCCTGATAATGGCTTTCCGTGGTTTCCTATTTTCACTCTCTGGCAAATGATGGGAGAGATTTTATTCATAGTCAGCCGATTCCTTTCGCCTCCTCACCAAATAAGATTCACCCTCATTAATTTTATATGTATTAGCATCTCAACTGAAATTATTGCCAGGAAGGACATCCATCTGTAAAAGTATGCCACAAATATCTTCCGACGTCATCCCCGATCCGAAGATGAGACTAACGTGTAGATATGCATACATTATACATTTTTACACTCCATACAAAACCCTACAGAAAGTAATTTCCAGTGCGTTTACCTATGATTCAGGTGTGCACATTTTTTAAGGAACGGTTCATTGTTTGTCATAGTCTACGCTAGAGATTCACTTAGGTTTCTCTGCACAACACTGGAGTACCAAGAAAATGCTGGCTGGCCTGTGTCACAGAAATAATATGTGGGGAATGTACGAACACAAAACAAACCTGGCAAGAGTTTATTAACTTTATTAATGCTATTTATTTACCTTATATAAGTGTGAATTTGCAACAGAACCTAAAATACTGGGGAAAGCGTACCTTCTACACCCTTTATGTTAAATTCACGAAGTTGGTGCTCCGTTTCCCCAGAAACTACTGAATAAATTTCTTGATTTCTTTTGGTGTATTTATAGACTTATGTCCTTGCTATCTACGGACATGTATTTAATAATATTGGAATGAAAATATTTATTTATTTCATTTTTTTCCGAAATTCTCTTTTTAAAGTCCATTTTGAGCAATGGAATGCCTCATCACTTAGTCTCATTTAAAGGTACGACTTTGAGGAATTGTGCATTGTTACAAATGAAGGCCTACTATATTGTGTTAACATTTAAAGTAGCAAACATTTAGTAGCCTATGTCCCTGCACCATAAAACTGTTCACCTTCCTCCTCCAAGTCTTTCCTGGCCATCTTCAGGTTCCTAGATTTCTTCCTAGTCACATTCAAGGTATAATATATGTCTCGGTCAGCTCTTAGTCACCCGAAATTTTTCTATTTCGGTAAAATCTCACTTTATTGTTGACTCTGGTGTGATGCCCATTCTTCTAAAAATTTCCATCTCTCCTGAATTTCCGAAATTGAATGCCTGCACTGAATCATATACACATAACCTAAAAGCTTCAAAACCCACAAAAAAAATCGTACTGTGTACCACATAACAATGTTGAAGGGTTCATCGGGGTTTTGAGTCCTTCCGTGAAGACATTCCTTCAAGAGGTCGGAAAAGCTTGAAAACGCTGCCACAGTTTCTTATTATGGCCAGTTCGTAATAGATCTGCAGTCTACCTTTACCTTTACCTCCTAGTGGCTTGTTCCTTCCATATAACTCTTGAATATAGGTCTGATATCTTCTATCACTTCATAAGGCAAGGCATACTTGTGAGTATATTGTTCACCTTTCAACTTGGCAACATAACTGATGCACCAAGAATGTTCATCCTTCGGACAACGGAAGTGGCAAGGATGTTGGTAGGAGGACGACATATGGAACAGGATTGGTAAAATGTCTTTCGGCAGCTTGAAAACGCTGCCACAGTTTCTTATTATGGCCAGTCCGTAATAGATCTGCAGTCTACCTTTACCTTTACCTCCTAGTGGCTTGTTCCTTCCATATAATTCTAGAGCTTCTTGAACATCCTAATCGATCGCATCATCTTTACTTTTCTGACCTTCAAGTAAAACAAAAACAAGCGGGAATAATGATTAATCAAAACAGTAAATAAATGAAATGGCGTTTGGCTTCTAGTGCCGGGAGTGTCCGAGGAAAAGTCCGGCTCGCCAGATGCAGGTCTTTTGATGTGACTCCTGTGGGCGACCTGCGCGTCGCGATGTGGATGAAAATGATGATGAAGACACATACACCCAGCCCGCGTGCCAGCGAAATTAACCAATTAAGGTTAACATTCCCGACCCTGCCGGGAATTGAACCCGGGACCCTTGTGACCAAAGGCCAGCACGCTAACCATTTAGCCACGGAGCCGGACAGTAAATAAATGAAGTCTACATACGCAACGAGGTTAGCTATCAGTATGATAAGGAGATACTTCGTCTTCTAAGAATGAACGTACGCAAAAGTCCACGAACGAAACAACGTCAAAAATCGGCCTTAATAATCAACGTGGCCGATGGTGCTAAAATACACATTTTATACATTTACAGTTGTACTGGGGGGGGGGGTGAGAAGCATAATTACATACTCAAAAAAAGAGCAGACTCTACGCGACCAATTTCACACAAAAGTAAAAAATCTTTAAAGAATGTTTGGTTAGCAATTAATTGTTAGTGGAAAATGTGCGCTGGTTTACTTTTGTCGAGTTGTTTACTACAGGGAAATATCGCTAACAAATGCACTCCTATTATCTTCTGTTCATTACCTTAATTCTCAATGGTACGGTGCTGAACATTTAAGTAATATAGATAGGCCACGAGTTATCGCCGTGTTCCTTGAGCATTCCAGTGGTTTGTACATTCTAAAAACCAAGGTTCGTGAATTACCGTGTCTTCTGCTTAGCTTTTAAAATCCTTCTGATGCCCACCCAATATGCCACAATATTCAACGAAGTGAAGCAGCATGCCAGGAAAAAAGAAAGGAAAGTCAGAGAACCTGTGGTCAACGCTATGTATTCTCCATCCTTCTGATATCCTTAGTTGCCACTAGTACACAATTAACAATATTCATCCATTTCATCCTCTTATTTTACAACGTCATTATCATCATCCTTTAACCGTCTCCAGCGCAGTACAAGAGCGCTCTCTATCTTTGTTAATCCAAGAACATTTCTTCCTTCTCAACTTGATGCCATTGCACTCCTCCTTCTTCCAGGTCCTGCTGATCCAGCGTTTCCTTGGTGTAACTCGAGGTCTTTTGCTGTCCCCATTTGATCCATCCTTTTTACATGCCCATATCATTTGAGTCTTGATGTTCTTACATTTTCACTTATCGACATCTTTGCTTGTGTATTATGTCGGATCTCTTCATTTCGGATCTTATTTCTCCTTGTTTTCTTTTGCATTTTACCAACAATATTTTTCGACAGCGTTTCCATTATTTTTGTTAATTTTTTGTTTCATTTTATGTTTATTCCTTATCTGCTAGTCTCGCGGCATAGAGGTAGTGGGCCACTCTCTTACCAGAGGCTCTGGCCTTAATTCATGGCCATGATGGAGACTTTAACGTGGATCTGAGGACTGATTAGTGGTCAACTCAGCTTGGGTGCGAAAAACTGAGAAGCTCACTGACGGTGATATTGCGACCCCATTCTAGAAAGTGAACAATAACGGCCAAGGGGACTCGTTGATCTGACCACGAGCCACCTTGTAATCTGCAGTCCTTCCAGCTGAACAGCGGTCACTTGTTGGGCCGAGGCCCATGAAGGCTGTAGTGCCAAGTGAGGGTATTTCTTATCTAATCAGGTGCCATTCCGGTTGAGAAAATATTCTGAAACAAGTGGTTCATCAATGAAATAAATCTACGAAGACATTCAAAATTATGAGAATTTTTGAACGAAAACTAAATCAAATATGTATGTATGTACTGTATGTATGTATGTATGTATGTTCAGACCTCAGCCCGAAGGCTGGTTGGATCCTCAACAGCTTCGCCATCAGCAGTCATAGGTCACCTAGGCATCACTGAAGAGGCGTACTAAGGAAATGAGGAGTGAGGTAGTTTCCCGTTGCTTCATTTACTGAGCCAGAAGTTGCTGTTGCATATCAGTCTGCCAAGCCCACTGAAATGCATGCACCAACCAATCCTATGAGCAACAATTTCATATCATTCATATTAGGGACTGACTGCATACGAAATGGCATTAATAGCATCGCTCATACCTCGGTCATTTTCATATTGTCAAAGCCAAAGGTAAGACTGAGACAGATCAATGAAAGTAACACAATTATTCTAGCCCACACCAGAAGACAAAGTGCACACAAACACTAGGTCCCACCAGCAAGGCCATAAATAAAATATAGAAAATATAAATTAAATTGTTATCTACAAATTAATAACTTGTAAAGAACAGATGGTATGTCATATTATTCCTGTTTCTAACTACGTTACACTTTATTTTCTGGTCCCCAGAATGAAGGATCTACAAAACAAGAACGGAGAGCTGCCTGATGACTTCATGAACTATATATTTCGATGGGCATTAGAATGTAAGTTTATCATACAAGAGGGAGTCGCCTTCTAAATGTGTATTTATATGTATATTTACTTCACGGAATTCTTTGTATCTGATTAACAGCAATATCCCTTATCGCTTTGGATACGCGACTGGGTTGTCTGCAGCCAAATAGTAAGCCAGATTCAGAAACTGAGAGGATGATCTCCGCTGTGCACGTTACGTTGAAGGCATTGTTCAAGATCGACGTACAACCTTATGTCCTCCCATTCGAGAAGAAGAAATACTGGAAGCAGATGGTAGATTCTCTGGATCTCTTCAACGAGTATGTTGTATTCCTTTAATATTTACTTTCTAGATTCCTTGATTTTTATTACAGAACTTTGCACTACATTAATATGCTTCTCAAAATAGTGACAAGGACCACTGCGAAACGTCCTTGGACCCAAGGCTCTTTTGCAAATATATGAGATTGGTTTGACTGGTTTCTCTTTCCATTTGAAATTTTGATGGAATCTTGGCGTGTGGAATTAGGTAAGAACACTGCCATATGGCTATTTACCTGTATAAATGATTTTGAACGGTTCATTTAATTTCTTGAATAATTAAAAATAGCTGTGTTCAACCTTGTGAAAACTTAGAGCCAGTAATTTGATAAATGTATTGATGAAGGCAGTAAGTAATTATCCACCGCCCCAATCGTGAATGTTACCAACTAACCCAGATAAGGATCAAGATTTTTTTGTTAACATCTATTTTTTTCAAAAAATACTTTTAAGTATATAAAAGAACACAATGAACTTGGCTTATCTTTCTGGAAGGAGGTCAGCCGAATACTTATGCCCTGATGGTCTTTTTGGGGGGTAGTCCGTGGATAACAGCAATTGTGTACTTAGAAGTGATCTCTGACTTAGGCTTTAGTGTGATATTGAATAAAAAATGAATCGTGGAGAGGAACCTCTCATTTCATACACTCTGTCGTGGTTTTCTTCATTCAGTGATAGCAGTGAAGCTGCTTCCTTTTCACCGTAATCGTATTTGATGACAAGTCTGCTACACAATTATCCCATCACTAGCTAAACCCGGCCATGCTTCACTGTGGCTCAGTCTGTTATGTTATTTATCGGTAAGTAAATGAATGTATTCTAGCAAACATAGATTCATCGAGAAAACCCATCATTCAATTCAATACCCTGCGTTACATTACTGTGGCTATGCTGTGGAAAAAAGGAAGGGAAGATAAACGATGTTTTCCGCAGAAAATCATTTTTAGTAAAGCTAGTGGATTGAGTACAATTTTTGTTTGTCGGTGTTTTGCATAACCATAAAGATCAGACGGTTTACCGATTCTGGAGCACGCGACCTATAATTGCCAATGAGAGAAGCAATCGCTCTTTAAGTTCAAACCGCACACCTGCAAAGATTGCCCATGCGCATTATTGATAGTCATAGCGAACGCAAGGCGTATTGGAAATTGAAGTCGTTTGAATTCGAATGCTATGTCGGTCGGAATATGCGATATTCATGGAAGCAGCACGTCTTCACTTTTATGAAGTCAAATCAGAACTGTTGTTTCAATTAGGCTGTTCATCAATTTTTAAATACGAATGGTGTGCCATTGCTTAACTTTGGCTAATTGATGTTTCGGAGTAATATAATACTGGCACACTAATTTTCACATTCAGAATGTGTGACGGCAATCCTGAAACATTCTATAAATAATAAATTTCCTTTCGAAAATTCAGTACTTCGCTTTAGTTCATCACGAAGTCAATGGATTTGTATGTCACTGTTTCACCTGCGATTCCGTTTAGAATGATATTGTTCATATCGTGTACGTCAACACTTTTAGCCGCTAGAATGGCTCCTCAGCTCAACCATGCGTGATTTTCACAATGTGTTTCGAAGCTTTCTAAAACCGCGTCTACTAATTCTTCGTTTGAATTCACGATGATGCAGAAATTAGATAGGAAGGTGATTTTTCCTGTTTTTGGGTTTGTAGGTACAGTGAAATTATCGACCTAGAGTAATTGTCTTGTAAATATGTTAGCTGTTGGATCTCTTTGAAGCTGAACTCTCAAATTTGTTGTTAAATGCATTTTTTTGACTGCGCTCCAAAGAGCTTAATATTTCATGCGGACATGCGATTCATCAGCTGGTGTTGAGCGAGGTATAACTGGAAGCGTTTGCCTGAAGTCACCAGACAGTAACACGAATGCTCCACCAAATCGAACCTGAGTATTTCAAAAGTCTTTAATTGTATGGTCTGATATTTCCAATGACTTCTTTTGAGCCATTGTGCACTCATAAAATACAATTATTTTGTGCACCTGAAGGACCTTTCCAATTTCTAATGTTTTTGAAATGTTATATGTTGGTTTTTCCTGTGAATTGCATAATTAGTGACAGTTTAAGAGCTGAATGCCTGAAGAAGCAGTAGCTAATTCAATATGGCTATTTGAACGAATTTTAGTCAGGATGTAGGGAATTAAGAAGGTTTTTCCAGTTCCATCCGGAGCGTCCACAAAGTAGAATCCACCAGATTGGTCGACCACAGCTTTTAAAATGGTATCAAATTCTATCTTTTGTTCTAGGAGTTTTGGTGTGTTTTCTTCGATGAACAGCTGATAGTCATTTTTCTGTTGTATTACTGCTCTCTGAGCAGTTCTCTGTCGCATATTGCACTGATGGACCAATTTGGTGCTGTCATTCCCAATTGTGCCAACAACATGCCGCACATTGCAAGGCAAAGATACTCAATGAAGATTAACGTTTGATTGTATATATCTCCGGTGAAATCCAAACCATGATTTCGTGTTTATTGACGAATTATGTACAGAATATCTTCGGCCATGTAGTTTGTATATTTCTCCCAAAATTGTACTGGTTGTGATGGGGAATATGTAGATACAATGATTGTGAAAATCGTACGTATTTGAAATGTATTAGACGTGGCGCATGAATGTTCAATTGACTTTTCCCAATAATCGTCTTTTTCCAGCATATGAATTGCCTCGCACACTCTCCGATGCGTATTATGTGCTATTCCATCCACTGTTCGTAAATGTATAAAAGATGTCGGACCATGAACCGTAATGAAGCAACCGTAAATAAAAGCACTCAGCGTTGTTCGGATGCACAGTGTATTTTCGTACTAAAGTATTTGATGAAAATATTCCAGGTAGTACAACTACTGTTTTGCCCCTCATCCTTATTTCAAAATTCCTTCGTGTTGCGTTCCAAGTATAATAAATTGGAATGTCTGCGTACATCAAAGTTCTTGAAAAATCATCTGTTTGCCATAAAGAAGAACGCTGTTAATGCTTTGTGCGGTGGATTTTTTGCTCTGTCCTGTACGTTTTGTTGCATGAAATACACTCTTCTTCCGTCTTCCAGATGGAGAGTAAGATGAACAACTTTCCAAGACTGATTGGGGTTTGTACTTCCAATATGCTGTGGTACAATGGATTAGGTTATTTTGTCGGGCTAATTTCGGGTGAATGATTTTTGCAATTTCGTCATGTCTGTTCTTGTAGTCTGTGTCTGCCATTAATTGACAACCTGAGGTTATGTGCTGGATGGTTTCTGGAGATGTATTACATCGTCGGCACAGATCTGAATAGACAGTAGGATCACGCAGTATATGCTTTCTGTAGTCCCTTGTGGCAATGACTTGATCTTGTATGGTGAACATGAAGCCCTCTGTTTCTGGGTATATATCCGAATGTGTCAGCCACTCATGCGACGCTTGTTTGTCGATATATGGATGATTTAACTCATTTGGATAACGCCCATGAAGAGGTTTCTTTTTCCATAGAACGATCTTTTCCTCATTTGTGGAGAATGACATTTTAAGTGAAGCCGGGGTGTTCATATTGAGTGGTGTAAAACCGTTATCTGCTACAACCATTGCACTATGTAGGGCAGAGGTTTCTGATTTATGTTTGAAGTAGCACTTTAATGATGTATTTTTTTCATTGTGTAATTTCTCAAGGTCTATTAGTCCACGACCACCATCAGAACGAGGCAGAGCGAGTCTTTCTGAGGCTGATTTTGGATGATGCATGTTGTGTTTTGTCAGTAACACATTCACTTTCGTTTGAAGTTCCTTCAACTCCGTTGTAGTCCAGTTTATGACTCGAAATAAGTATGTGAGAACAGGTATAGCAAACGTGTTGATGGCCTTAACGATGCTTTTTTCCTGTGAGCTTAGAACGCACGATTCGTCTTACTCGTTCAATATATGTCAGTCTCAATGCCTGTTTTGTGTCCTTGTGTTGAATCCTGGCTGATTGGTTATATCCAAGATATCGATATGTTTCATTAGTTGTCAGTGGTGAGATATCTGTTGCTTTAGAGTGGATGCCTTGTGCCGTGAAAGAGCCCCTCCTAATTGTCTGAATAGCACATTTATCGAGTCCAAATTTCATGCAGATGTATGTGGAGAAATTGTGCGTAATTGAAAAAAGGTGTTCAAGTTGTCTTTCTGATGCAGCATATAGTTTCAAATCATCCATATACAGTAGATGTGAAATTTTGTAGATTGTTCTTTGCTTATTTTTGATACTGAATCCATGTGTTTTTGAACTCAGTCTGATAGTGGGTTCAGAGCAAAAAAAAAAAACCATAGCGGACTGAGGGAATCCCCTTGGAAAATGACTATTTTAATTGGTATGAGGTCAGTTATCACATATTCTTCTCCGTTGTGGAGGTTAATAGTAGTTTTCCAAGTCTACATGGTAGTTGCTAGAAATATCACTATTTTAGGATCAACTTTATATACTCTAAGGACCACAACAAGCCAGGAATGTAGCACTGAGTCGAATGCCTTTGTGTAATCTATGAAACAAGTGTGCAAATTTCGGTTGTTATTGTATGCTTGTTCCATGATTATACTATCAATTATTAATTGTTCTTTAAAGCCTTTTGTGAACCCTTTGCAGCCTTTTTGTTCCTCAGCGATGATATCATTGACCTTGCAATGATTCTGGATTCTATTTGCTACAAGAGATGTTATAATTTTGTATAAATTTGGTAGGCATATGCTTATTATTATTATTATTATTATTATTATTATTATTATTATTATTATTATTATTATTATTATTATTATTATTATTATTATTATATATAATTCGCTGGGGCCATCAAGGACCACGTTAAGTCTTGTTGCATTTGACACTGAACTTGGCCTTCTTTAGATCCCAAATTTCCCTCATTCTTTGTGAGTGGGCCTGCTTACGCTCCTCTGTCCAAGGGGCACCGTGTCTTCTCTTCGGCTGCTAGTCTCGGTTTAGCCCGTTCGTCAATATTTTCTTGCGGAAGAGATCTCTGTTAAGGGCGTCTTCAGCTGAGATATGTAGCATTTGCAGGTCTTCTTTGATATTTCTAAACCAGGGAATTGTGGTTTTGGGGTTTGAATCAAAAAAAGTGAAATATTTATTTAGTTAACTTTCTTCCGTCCATTCTTTTCATATGACCTTAAAATCGTGCCCGTATTTTTCTGATTGTGTCGGTAATTTTCTCTACTTTGCTGTAGACTTCCTTGTTGGATCTCTTTTGATGGATTCCATTTCTGTACTTTGATCCCAAGATTCCTCTCACAATTTTGCGTTCTCTTTTCTCCAGTTCTTCAAGGAGTCCTTTGTTGGCATTTAGAGACAGGGTTTCGGCTGCATATAGAACTACTGGCTTCAGAACTGTTTCATAGTGACGTATCTTGGCGTTTCGGGAAAGGCATTTTTTGTTGTAGATTGTGCGGGATGTTTGGTAGGCTATTTCCAGTTTGCGTACTCGCTCCTGAAGTGCTTCTTTGTCCAGTCCATTTTTCATGATGATCTCACCCAGGTATTTGAATTTGTCTACTCGGGTGATGTCCCCGTATTTTGTATGGAGTTTTGGTGGAGCCTCTTTGATGTTAGTCATTACTTCTGTTTTCTCAAACGATATCTGCAAACCAGTTTGTTCAGCAATTTCCTTTAAAATTTCAACTTGAGCTCTAGCGGTTTCTATGTCGTTTGAGAGAACAGCAATATCATCGGCAAATGCTAAGCAGTCTGTTGCGATCCCCTTGGGTTTGGTTCCTATTCTCAATGGACTGTAGTTGGTTTCCTGTAATCTCACCCGCCAGGTTCTGATGATCTTTTCAAAAACACAGTTGAATAGTATCGGGGATAGCCCATTACCTTGTCGGACTCCTGTTTTGATGTCAAACGAATGCGAGAGACATCCGTGGAACTTCACCTTGGATTTTGTATCGGTCAGGGTGGCTCTAATTAATGCCAGCAGTTTCAAATCAACTCCAAATTCATTTAAGATGTTTAGCAGGAATTCCCGGTCAATGGAGTCGTACGCTTTCTTAAAGTCCACAAAGACAGACACATACTGCTTGGACCTTAGTGTACAATATCTGATGATCGTTTTGAGATTTTGGTTCTGTTCAGCTGTTGAACGACCTTTTCTGAACCCTCCTTGGTATTCACCTATTTGATGTTCGACTTGTGCTTCCAAACGCTCCAGGATGGCAAGTGACAGAATTTTGTAAGTCACGGGCAGCAAAGATATTCCTCTGTAGTTCTTGATGTTCTTCATGCTGCCTTTTTTTTGTAATGAATGGATCAAAGCTATTTTCCAATCTTCGGGTAGGGTCTCCTTGTTCCAAATTTCTTCTATTTGCTTTTGCAAGATATCAAGTGATTCCTCTGGGGCATATTTCCATAGTTCTGCTACTACTGAGTCTTCCCCCGGCGCTTTGTTATTTTTCAGACGGGCAATGTGGCGCTTGATTTCATCTCTGTCGGGTGGTCTGGAATCTGGGTACCTGAGTAAGGGTTCCTTGGTCTCAATGGCGCTTTGAAGTTTAGAGCAATTAAGTAAATTCTTGAAGTAATCTGTCAGAATGCTGCAATTGTCTTCATTTGATGTCGCCAGTGTGCCGTCCTTTCGCTCAAAGCATAGAGATGGTGGTTTATAGCCAGTGAGTTTGCGTTTGAAGGCTCTGTAGTACTCTCTGCTTTCATTCTTCCTAAAGTTTTGTTCTATCTTTTCAATGAGAGATTTTTCGTATTTACGTTTCTCAGTTCTGAACACCCTAGCTGCTTGGGCACGTTGGGTTTTGTAGGTTTCCCAATCATTTTCTGATTTTGTAGAGTAGAACTGTTTCCACGCATTGAGTCTTTCTTGGAGGACTAATTCGCAGGTACCATTCCACCAGGCATGCATTTTGCCTTTCTTGATTTCTGCAACGTCTTTGGCGGCCTCAACAAGGAGACTTTTGGCGTTGTTAAAGTCAGTGTCATTTGGTCTAGCCTTCTCCGGGAACTCCTCGACCCTTTGCCGAAGTTTATCATCGTCAAAGCGTGTGATCTGTTTGGTTGTCTTCCTTGTGTTTGCGGGAATTGGTTTGAATTTGATAAGAGACATATAATGATCTGAGGCCACATTGATGCCTTTCTTTACCTTGACATTCATAATCTCAGGGCTGTTTCTCCTGGAGATTGCAACATGATCAATTTGGAACTCTCCGAGAGCTTGGATGGGAGAACGCCAAGTCATTTGCTTTCTGGGTAGATGGCGAAAGTGGGTCGACATGACCTGCAGGTTGTGATTTTCGCAAATGGACACCAGTCTTTTGCCGTTGGGATTGGTTCTTTTGTGAGCAGGGTAATTTCCTATAACTCACTTGTACTTCTGTTCACGACCTAGTTGGGCATTGAAGTCACCCAAAAGAAGCTTGACATGGTGTTTGGGGATTTTGTTTAATTTTTCATCCAGTAGGTCCCAGAAATTATCAACTTCGTCTGGATCAGACTTGTTCTTATCGTTTGTAGGAGCATGTGCGTTAACTAGGGCGTAGGTTTTGTTCGCGCATTTAATTGTGAGTATAGACAATCTGTCATTCACAGGTTCGAAATTTGCAACCGATTTAAGGATCTTGGTTCTAACAGCAAACGCGGTTCCAAGCATCACAGCTCCATTGAGGATTCCTCTTTGCGCTTTGCTCTTGAAAAATCGGTAGCCTTCGGATTCAAAAATCTCTTCATCTGGGTACCTTGTTTCCTGTAGGGCCATTATGGATATCTGATTTTCGTGAAGAGCTTTGGCGAGGGTTTTCAGCTTGCCAGTTTGTGTAAGTGAATTTATGTTGAAAGTTGCTAGAAAGGTTTTAGATTTTGGCCTGAGTTTTTGACTCTCCGGGGTACACCGAGACGTTCCGACTCGTCTCTTGCATGATGTCGAGTCTCCCCCAGAATCCGAACGAGACTCGTGCGCCGTGGCGTTCACGACGAGGGATTTATCCGAAGATTTACCCCCTGGGGTATGTTTCTTGAAATGTTGTGCCATCATGCTTTTTGACTTGACTTTGCTTTGGACGGGTACCCATCCTTTTACAACTAGGGTTGTTAGCCCTAGAGGTTGCCTCAAGATGTTTTCTGGCTTCTGGTCATTTACCAGTCTTCGCCGTAACCCTGGCAAGCGACCAGTTTTTTTTTCACGGTGGTATTTTATTTCCCTACTACCCTCTGACTCTGCTGGCGGCAGAGCCAGAGAGCTTCCCCAATTCCAATGGGACGTGCCCGATGGAGGTAACCGGTAAATCCCCACACGGGTATTATTATTATTATTATTATTATTATTATTATTATTATTATTATTATTATTATTATTATTATTATTATTAAAATTGTACAGAGGCAAAATGCTCGATTGGACAGATTGAACATTTTGAAATGTGCTTCTTACAAAGTTTAAAGGTTATCGAATTAATGAACGTAGATTTTCGTGGCTCACTGAAATAAAATAAATATAATTAACTGGATTTAAGCCACTTTTTATAACTAAAACTAAGCCCATTTATTATTAAATTATTAAACAAGGCCAATCTAATTTGGCGGAAAGAACGGCTTTGTTTTATAAATAGGCTTTGTTTCAGTTATAAATAAGTGGCTTAAATCCAGTCAATTATATATATTAATTTTGCTTAAAAATAACTTCTGAATACAGGATCAGTCAGTCAATCAATCAATCAATCAATACTGATCTGCATTTAGGGAAGTTGCCCAGGTGACAGATTACCTATCTGTTGTTTTTCTGGCCATTTGTACTTGCAATCAAAGCTCGTTTCTCTTTAAACAATTTTTCGTGATCCTAGTTATTATAGCTTAGAAATAACTTCTGAATAACAGTACTTACAGTACAATTGAAGCTCATTGTTATATGGCTTACTGGTGTATTGCAGGGAGTGGCCAAGGTAAAATCACAGGTCTGCTGGGCAAGTTGCGGAGTTCAGGCGTTGAGCAGGTAAACGTTGCGGATTTCGTGTGAGCCGGAACCGCCGTGTTCAGAGATGTCTACCAATACTTTCAATGCATGGACATTCGTTTCTTCCATGTTATCACACATTTACTGGTGTCAAGATGGTAATGCGAAGAAAGGACAGAATATGTCGTGCAGTTATAACCATTTTAAATAATAGGTCTCGTGTTGTTATTGTGTTAAGGCATACATCTACGATTTAAGAGTTCTGAATGCACTTAACTCCGCTTTGACAAAATTTCATACTTCTAGCCTTTCAGTCAAGCAACTCAATGTTAGATACACCTCACAGAGAGAAGCTACGAATTTTAGGTAAATAAAATACAATAAAGTATGAGAATATATTCTTTATTTATTTATTTATTTCTAAAAATTACCATACTTATCAGGTCGATCAGATTAGCTGTTTGCTTTCTTCTACGACTACGAGCGCTAATGTAAGCCAATGCAGCGTTTCATTTAAGCGCTTATAACTACATTTGATGTGGACATTTTTAAAAAATCAAAGAACTCATGGGGATATTGAACCAAGGAACTCGTTGCAGAAAGAATATTTACATAATTTACATAATTTACATAATTTGGATTTGGATTTGAATCAAAAAGAAAACGAGTAAATAAATAAGTGATTTTACGCTGGTTTTGAGGAGCTGCATTTAGGCCGGATGTGATTTTCAAAATTTGCTTGTTTAGCTAGGTAGGGTTACCCAAGACTCACAATTTGAAAACTTTTCGGGTACTTTAGCTCTTCAAATTTCAGCACAGTTGAGGAAATTGCTTAAATTTACGTTTTTCGTTGTATGTGGACACTTTCTTTGTCACCAAAGAAATGTTTTCAAGATTACAACTGAGCTAATGTTGTTTATTCATCCATAAATTCATGTACTAACAGTATTTCTGTCGGATGATGAATTTTCTACAGGGATGATGAAGTAGAAAAATTAAATGACTAAAGCATAAAAACGTCAAATATTACAATTCACACAACTTCTCTGCAAAATTAAGGATACTTTAGGATCACAGTAAGAAATCTAACATTTGATCCCCTTCCTTCCAGAGTGGCCATCAAGTACGTAAAACAGGCTCAAAGAAGAATAATGCAGAGGTCACCCGACACTCAAAAGGATATGAGTGTACTGGAAATTCTTCTTCTCAAGAATGAAGATCCTATGATTGCGTGCGTGATGGCACTCGATATGATGCTTGCTGGGATAGACACGGTGAGACAGTATTCTTCAAATGAATTTTATTTTTTTCCAAAGTCTGTATAGTACACATTCTCATAGTATTATAAGTCTGTAGCATATTCAGATAATTATGAGCCTTGGCCTGCCTAAGGGATTGCTGCCCAACCAAGTATTCTGAATAAATTGGTTTGTGACGTGGTCAACGTCGTTAGTTCTGTTACTCGATAAGTTTCATTGTCTGCTTTATCAGACTTCAATCGGTCATTGACAAAACAAAAAATGATCGAACTCCGTTGGGATCATGACCTCAACTCTTGATATAGAATATGAACTACGTGGTGGGAATTGTCGAAATAAAATATCTTGTGTGTACGAGTTTTATATCCTGTCATTGACATTTTATTTCCCACTATGATGCGCCCGCAGCTTCGCCCCCGTTTATTAATTCAACCGCATTAGATGTTATTAAACCGTAACAGTTGCTTGCTGATGATGCTAACAACTTCCTTTCTTGGAGAAAAAACACTGTTTGAAACAGCCATGAGTGATCGGTGAAATGCTGTGCCCACGTACGTTAAATATTTCAGATCTCTACGTCCCATAGATTTTGCTGGGCATCGCACACACAGGCAAACAATTCAGGATATCACGGACAGAACGAAAATGGCTTCCTATGGCATGGACTTAAAGCGGCATCTTGAATGTATTACTATGATTTATTTTGTACAAAACTGGTTTTATGTAGCGCCGACGCAGGTAGGCCTTATGGCGAAAATCGGATCGGAAAGGGCTGCGAGTTCGAAGGAAGTGGCCGTGGCCTGAATTAACGTACAACCTCAGCATTTACCTGGTGTGAAAATGGTAAAAGTTTGGTCAACCACGCAAAACTATCTTCAGGGCTGCCGACAATAGAGTTAGAACTGCTTGACATGTGTTCCCTACCTATCTTAAGTACATTGCCTAGCGACAGTGAATCTATACATTTAATCTTGGTGACAGCATGTCGGATTGTTATATCCCAACACACGTTTCCCGACGGTTTTTCGTTCATAACTAACCAACGATAGCGAAAATGAAAAATGCGATTTCAAGGTGCATTCGTACTTCTTTTCATTTACCTATCTTCACAATTGCAAAATATCTACGTGCCGTAGATTTGGTTGGGTATCTTAAACACGTACACAGACAGACAGACAGACAGACAGGCAGACAGACAGACAGACAGACAGACAGACAGACAGACAGACAGACAGACAGACAGACAGACAGACAGACGCTTCATTTTATTATCATAGATTTCTAAGCAAAACTTTCACATCTTCAGGACGGAGTCGACACACAGTGGGTCTGTGATATGAGAAATAACGTAGATACAGAAACATGATCGATGTCAGTATTAAGGGCGAAATTTAAAAATCTATATTTGGACCACGCAGAGTGGTGGGAGCTTCCTTCAGCGTACCTGGCCCTCTTCATCATCACTACGATGAACAATATCCACACCCATGAGTTCCAAATTATGATCAACATCTGAAAGAGAAGATGTGTTCGGCTGGAACTCTAGCAGTGTGGACCTCGCTTAATGATATTCCGCCACCTTAAATTTAAAACACTTCCAGAAATTCTCCATGTACCACTCCTGAATAGTCCGTGGAGACTACTGTAATAAATCGGGAAAAAATTACACGGATTGCAAACTCTGGCGCAGGATTATTTTACACCCACGCCAACTATTGTGGGATGTCGTGCAATGGCAGTTGCTGTAAACAAGCAGCTTCTGACTACTTAAAGAAGTTACAAATATTTGTATCTAAAAGTACTCTAAAATTTCAGGCCGTCATGTCTTCACATCCAGAATGATTTCTGAGTTTCATTACGTGAAATGCCTTCGGCGTCACCCGTGCTGTTTTCTTCCACTATGCTAGTTTGGTAGTATAAGGACAGATGCCAACTGTAAGAAGTCGAAGAGGTAGCAGGTGACAAGACTGCATGGAGAGCTGCCATGTAAAGACCTGTCCCACGGTAGAACACTAATGATGATCATGCTATGGAGTATCCATCGTGACGTCCCTGTAACATCATTTGTTACATACCTGTACTAATGATTTCGACCTTACTTAAATTTACTGAGACATAATATCTAAATAATGTTCCATGTGGGCAAATTATCTTATATTTGAGTACAATTTGAGTTCTACTTACGACGAAATGGCTCCAGTTCCCTTCAAAATATATTTTCCGAATAAATTCTAATTAAGAAGAATTTAGTCAACTCTGATATGGAGATTAAATTCCCGAAGCTGTTCGTCTATGCACAAAAGATGGCATTCCCTCACACCTACATCTCTCAGTGTAATTTGGAACCTGAGACATGTGGTACCTTGAGATTATCGAACGCCTCCAAAAACACATGCGTAATGATATTACACTGATTGACAGAGCAAATGCAACACCAAGAAGGAGTGGTCAGAACTTTATGCCAATTGCAGGGTAGACTGACGTCACTGAGGTATGCTCATGATGTGAAATACGCCGCTGTGCTGCGCACGTAGCGAACGATAAATGGGACACGGCGTTGGCGAATGGCCCACTTCGTACCGCGATTTCTCAGCCGACAGTCATTGTAGAACGTGTTGTCGTGTGCCACAGGACACGTGTATAGCTAAGAATGCCAGGCCGCCGTCAACGGAGGCATTTCCAGCAGACAGACGACTTTACGAGGGGTATGGCGATCGGGCTGAGAAGGGCAGGTTGGTCGCTTCGTCAAATCGCAGCCGATACCCATAGGGATGTGTCCACGGTGCAGCGCCTGTGGCGAAGATGGTTGGCGCAGGGACATGTGGCACGGGCGAGGGGTCCAGGCGCAGCCCGAGTGACGTCAGCACGCGAGGATCGGCGCATCCGCCGCCAAGCGGTGGCAGCCCCGCACGCCACGTCAACCGCCATTCTTCAGCATGTGCAAGACACCCTGGCTGTTCCAATATCGACCAGAACAATTTCCCGTCCCGTCGATTGGTTGAAGGAGGCCTGCACTCCCGGCGTCCGCTCAGAAGACTACCATTAACTCCACAGCATAGACGTGCACGCCTGGCATGGTGCCGGGCTAGAGCGACTTGGATGAGGGAATGGCGGAACGTCGTGTTCTCCGATGAGTCACGCTTCTGTTCTGTCAGTGATAGTCACCGCAGACGAGTGTGGCGTCGGCGTGGAGAAAGGTCAAATCCGGCAGTAACTGTGGAGCGCCCTACCGCTAGACAACGCGGCATCATGGTTTGGGGCGCTATTGCGTATGATTCCACGTCACCTCTAGTGCGTATTCAAGGCACGTTAAATGCCCACCGCTACGTGCAGCATGTGCTGTGGCCGGTGGCACTCCCGTACCTTCAGGGGCTGCCCAATGCTCTGTTTCAGCAGGATAATGCCCGCCCACACACTGCTCGCATCTCCCAACAGGCTCTACGAGGTGTACAGATGCTTCCGTGGCCAGCGTACTCTCCGGATCTCTCACCAATCGAACACGTGTGGGATCTCATTGGACGCCGTTTGCAAACTCTGCCCCAGCCTCGTACGGACGACCAACTGTGGCAAATGGTTGACAGAGAATGGAGAACCATCCCTCAGGACACCATCCGCACTCTTATTGACTCTGTACCTCGACGTGTTTCTGCGTGCATCGCCGCTCGCGGTGGTCCTACATCCTACTGAGTCGATGCCGTGCGCATTGTGTAACCTGCATATCGGTTTGAAATAAACATAAATTATTCGTCCGTGCCGTCTCTGTTTCTTCCCCAACTTTCATCCCTTTCGAACCACTCCTTCTTGGTGTTGCATTTGCTCTGTCAGTCAGTGTATATACCACAGAGGTAACAATGGTGACGCGCTGATTACAACTACTAAAGAAATGTGTTCAATGAATACATACTCACATACATATATATAACTCTTCATTAGAGACTGTAATATGTTTCAATGTTCAATCTGAAAAACTTTATTAATAAACAATGCAACTCTACAATCCTTTACTTGTAACGATCTCTTTGACATCGTTTACTTATTTTCGTCTCATCTTTATATCATTAAAGTCTGAGTCTAAACTTCGCAGTCTTGGACTACCTCTGCTTCATTACCCTCCATCGTCGACTCACTATTCTCCTAGGTAACCCATCCTCCTCTATCCGACTCACATGTCCCCATAATAAAGCTGTTTTATACGCACAGATTCGTCCACTGCTCATTCAACCTTAGCCCTCATGGTTCTTATGATGCCATTTTGTCACTGTTGCGATCTATTTGTACCAGAAATCGTTCTCGCTAATTTTATGTCTGTTAATTTCAAATTAAGAGTATGATATCCTGAATAAACCCAGCGTTCACTCCCTCGCAGGAAAGTAACTCCTAATGCAAAGCGAAGGAAGAACAGTTTAATGTTGAAAAGGCATCCCGATCTTCGAAGGAATACCACCGAAAATCTATTATTTAATACTGTTACGTCTTATAACATACTCTAGGTTGTTCCACATCATTATCTGTACATCAACCTCTAGAGACCTAAGGTATAAAGTAATGCTATTTTTGAAGTAAAAATTAGATATATTGCTAATTGGGCATCACATATCACAGATACAATAAAAAACTATGAATTTTTGAAAAACATTTTTGAAAAACTGCATGTGTCGTATGTGACACATTGGTACTCTAAATTACTAAAAGGCACTTCATAGTCTTGAATGAATTACTGGGTTCTTGGCAAAAATTTGCAAAATCTACCACACGAAACACTGTTGTATGTTCACTACTGCAAGATAACAATATTTGTCTATGTTCTGAGAACACTTTAGGATACTTGACCTCAAATTGTGATCATGAAAGTGTCCCCTGTCATTTGGCAACTGCTGCTGTTGCTCAGTTCCTCTGGTGGTACCCTTTGAAACAGTTTCGCCCAGAAACAAGACACAGATGTAATCCACATACTGTGCAGAAAACTCGAGCTCGCACACTTTTGCAGCCTGGCATTCTGCCTCTGTGTGTTTTGCCATCATCTACCATTTCTGGCATGTGAAGTGCACCAGACGTCCTCTTGGCAGTGCTTGGATGTGGTGATGAAGACTTTCTTTTCTCACCTGGCAGGCTGTGTCTTCTGGTGTTTCATTTTATTCTTCTTCTTCTTCTTCCCTGATGTTTGGTTGTTCTGAATTCATGAGCCATTCGGCTACTTCGATTTTGAAGTCCAGGTAGTCATGATGTCTTTCTTTGCTTTCTTCAGTACCTTGCAATCTCCTCGGTACTCTATCCATCCTGCTGCACAAGCAAAATCAAAGAAGTGTAGAATGAGCCGCACAGTCCATTTTCTGGTTTTTGCATGTTGCATATAGTATGACAGCACTCTGTCGAGGAAATCGACTCCTCCCATAAATTTGTTGTAATTCTCAACAATGAGAGGCCGCTTCACTTTCTTGTAGATTTTGTCTTTTTTGCACCAACGGCGGCATTCCCCAACTGGATTTGTGCCTTCTATGGACGAGGCAAGAGTAACTGGCTTGTTATCTAACCATTTTACTATGCACACTTGCCCATCGCCACGAACAAATTGGTCAATTGAGCCCCTGCCTTCCCTCTTCATTTCTGCATCACTTCTCAGTCTAACTTCACGAGGAATACGGGAAAGTTGTATTGTTCCCGTTCCTTGGCATGAAGCATCAGAATGTAGGTAATCCAGCAAGGTTTCAGACGTAAAATACCTGTCCATGCATACTACCGTCCTTGGTTGTAAAGTTTGTGACAGCCTCATCACAACTTTCCCCTTAATGTCCAGGTCATCATACCCATTTACAATTGTGTCTCCTTTCCCCTCGTACATGAAGAAATCTGGTGGTAGACCATCAGGAGCACAATATACAAACTTTTCAATCCACACGGTTCAGGCTTTCCCCTGATGTACTGTCGCATTGCAGCATGACCCCAGAATGGCACCATCCGTTCATCAATGCACACCTGCGTCGACCTCGCATTTTTCAAGCACCCATCACGAACTGACTCTAATAAAGGCCTCACCCTCCAGAACTTATCATTGCGGCGTTCAAGTTGGTACATCATCATCAGCTACAACTTTTAAATTATGTCTGATGGCAAAGAAACGATTTCGGGACATCTTCGAAGCTATGTGTTCTACTTTAGTAGAACCCGCCCACTACATCTTCAGCCTTAGGTATCCCGAGTATGACATTGTCATTGAAATGCCAAAAAACCTTTTGATTTCTTCGGCAGTTGTATTGAGAGATTTTCCCAAACGCGATAGAGACATCACATTTGTACATCGAGATACAACGCTGTAAATACTCTCCGACACATATTTCGAAAAATATTGAAAGGGCTGCAACTCCTCAAAATCACGTGGGACCTCATGTAAAGCTGGAGCAGGTGGAAGAGGTTCAAATATATCGGTATGTCTCCATGGTGGAATACGATGATTCACTGGAATCCCTAATTCAGGAGTAGGATCCTCGGGACTGTCGGAAGGAACATCTTCGTAAATGACTTCATCGGGTGTTAAAACGTCATCACTTTCCGAGTCCACACCCTCGAGATCAGAGCAGTTGCCATCAATTTCAAGTTCTGATATAATTTCCTCCACGGACACTGTAATGCAAGAGATCAAATGGAAATTCTAAGTTCCCATGAAGGGAATTAGATTCTTTTCCACCAATAGAGCATATCAAAAATCAGATCAAAAATTAGATGTCTGGCTTATCCGGCGTTTGCTCTATTAACCAGCGTTTCGTCTTAGGTCTGACACTAGACTCTTTAGAGTGGGATGTGTCAGACCCTACCCACTGACGCTGGGGTGTATGCAGGTGAACTTATCAGAAGCTTATTTATGAAGCACAGTCTGATAACTGCATACGGGAGATAAAACTCCACAATGGAATTAATGCCCGCCTAGCAATTCCAAATGGAAATTCTAAGTTCCCATGAAGGGAATTAGATTCTTTTCCACCAATAGAGCATATCAAAAATCAGATCAAAAATTAGATGTCTGGCTTATCCGGCGTTTGCTCTATTAACCAGCGTTTCGTCTTAGGTCTGACACTAGACTCTTCAGAGTGGGATGTGTCAGACCCTACTGATGCAAGAGATCGTTAAAAATTAAATGCCAGAATGTATTTGAATTATGCCAAAGTCACACTGCTTACAAAAATGTCTCAGTCTCGCAAGAAGACAAACTTCTTAACTACCTATACTTGTTAATTCAAATCTGTTGTCACTATTTATTACTATTTTGCTCTAATTGTCTAGAAATTAGTGTACTCTAATTTCTTTGACGGTCGTAAGAAAATTCTAAACCAAATCAGTATTAGAATTAAGGTTCAGTTCCAGTGTGTCGTATGCGACACGATTCCAAAACACTTCGTACAGTGAAGATAATTCACAAAATTGTAAATTATACTATATCAACAGACTCTTTAATGTGTGGCAATTATAAATCAATTGAAACAAATCAGATATGTTACATGCAAATAGAAACAGTGAAAATCACTTACATGCAGAACGCGCCATTTTCAGTTCAATTTCTGAGGATACGATCTCAAACAATGACATCCCAGTCACGCAGTTCCCGCTATTTGGGCTCAAAACTACTTTCAGTCGTTAACTGCACTCTACAGTTGGCCATGAGAACTAAATTTGATGTGTCGCACGCGCCACACCGGTTCCCTAGCCTTCAGAACATTGCTAATTTTTGTGTCGTATAGGACACGCATGATCTGTAGAGGAGGGTGTTCCACATCATTATCTGTACATTAAGTAATACTTTAGTATTATGTTAATATAACGTCAGATTAGTTTCGTTTAAATTAATAAAAGTCACTGCATATTGAAGCGTGTGTTTAAATAATGTCACCTTCATTGGGACGAAAGAGCCTAGCAGTGTACAATGAAAAAAATAAATAAAAATATGTAAATTCCTTTCTGTTTCAGACTAGTCACTTAACTGCAAAAACAATTCACTTGCTGTCAAGGAACCAAGACAAACAGGAGATACTTTATAAAGAACTTAAAAGAGTACTACCGAGTAAAGATCAGCAAATCACGGCGAATAATTTAGAAGACATGAAGTACCTTAAAGCATGCATCAAAGAAACGTCAAGGTCTTAATCTTAATCTTAATCTTAATCTTAATCTTAATCTTATTCTTATTCTTATTCTTATTCTTATTCTTATTCTTATTGGCCTATGCCGAAGACTTGGTCTCAATAATAGACTATACTAAAATCTTGCAATCTAACATCTTCGAACTTGAAAATAGTTGCAGTGAGTATGATAGGAAATATTAGGATTTTCAAGACCGAAACTGCCGGACGGTATAGCTCAGTCAGTAGAGCGCTGACCTTCCGACACCAACTTGGCAGGTTCGATCCTGGCTCAGTCTGGTGGTTTTGAAGGTGCTCAAATACCTTGGAATCATGTCGGTGCATTTACTGGCAAGTAAACTAATTCCTCGTACAAGTGCAGAACTCAAGAATGGCAGAACTGCCGATGAAGACGGCATATGCGATGAGTTTAACCGGGAAGGGGCGAAACTTCTAGTAAAACCACTGTAATTTTCAGTAAGAACCTGGAAACAAAAATCATTCTAGAGCAATGGAAATCAAGCAGAATCATCCTACTATACAAGAGAGGACCAAAAACCAATCTAAACAATTACAGATCAATACGCCTTATGGCCAGTTTTTTAAACTGTTCTCGAACGTATTACAAGGAGACTGACGAAACGACTGAATGAGGAACAACCATGTGGAAAACAGGTTTCCCCTCTGGCTTTAGCGCTGCAGACGGCATTCATACCCTCAACCAAATCATAGAGAAGACAGAGGAATTCAGTCTACCGCTGTACCTACATAGCCTTCGTTCAGTAAAGCAAGGCCTTCCACTCAATGGAACATTCTAGTGTAGTCCAGGCACTAAGCAACATTGGAAGAGATTCTAAATACGTCAACATTCTGGAAAAAAAGTCTACAGTCAGAGCATTGCCAAAGTGAATACCGAAAAAAAGGGACAACTCTTCCATCCAGGGCAACAAGAAAGGAGGATCCCATCTCCCCCAACCTATGGCTGAAATATGTTTATAAATGGGCACTTTTTTGCGTTCCACCTGCGGTAAAAGTTATTAAGATATCGCCCCTACATTAAACAATGGTATGTCGATAAGCGGGGTTAAAAGTCAGGTTGTGAGTTTCACAAATAGGAAAAGTCCTCTCAGTTTTAATTACTGCGTTGATGGGGTGAAAGTTCCTTTTGGGGATCATTGTATGTGTCTAGGTGTTAATATAAGGAAAGATCTTCATTGGGGTAGTCACATAAATGGGATTGTAAATAAGGGGTACAGATCTCTGCACATGGTTCTGAAGGTATTTACGGGTTGTAGTAACTATGTAAAGGAGAGGGCATATAAGTCTCTGCTAAGACCCCAACTACAGTATGGTTCCAGTGTATGGAACCCTCACCAGGATTATCTGATTCAAGAACTGGAAAACATCCAAAGAAAAGCAGCTCGATTTGTTCTGGGTGATTTCCGACAAAAGAGTAGCGTTACAAAAATGTTGCAAAGTTTGGGCTGGGAAGAATTGGGAGAAAGAAGACGAGCTGATCGACTAAGTGGTATGTTCCGAGCTGTCGGCGGAGAGATGGCGTGGAATGACATTAGTAGACGAATAATTATGAGTGGCGTCTTTAAAAGTAGGAAAGATCACAATATGAAGATAAAGTTGGAATTCAAGAGGACAAATTGGGGCAAATATTCATTTATAGGAAGGGAAGTTAGGGACTGGAATAACTTATCAAGGGAGATGTTCAATAAATTTCCAATTTCTTTGAAATCATTTAAGAAAAGGCTATGAAAACAACAGATAGGAGATCTGACGCCTGGACGACTGCCCTTAATGCAGATCAGTATTGACTGATTGACTGATACAAACCTGCATGAAATGAAACGGGGAAAATGATGGTATTATTGGAATTTCTGTAGATCTATTGGTTATTTCACAAGCAACCTCCAAACTTGAGAGCACGTAATATTTGGTCGAAAATAGTGATGACCGCACTTCTCCGGAAGCAGACACTCCTCGGCCGACACAACCCGGGCACAAACACACCTCAGTGACCGCAAATGTCTGTGATTTTATGGTGACCGAAAATATCCGGACACCGTGTAGTAGGCACCCTTCAACTCTTGCATTGTTGTTGATATTCGGTAGCGCTGCTGTCATTCCCATGTTGATGTGGGTGGAAGTTCTCTCACAAAGCTCGTGTTGTGAAGCGGTCAGACTTCCACCAGGATGGTCACCCACATTGCTTTACAGTTTTAATCCTGATACGGTGCGATTTTCTACTAAGAATTAATATTTTCAAACCTTTATGCTTATTTCCAGTACAGCAGAAAGATTTCCTCCAGCCTCTCCAGATATTTGTACCATCGATTTTCATTCTTCGCGTGTGTACATCTCAATTAAATCTCGTACGAGGGAACCATCGATTTTATAACCGGCTGGAAAGTTCTGGAAGCATTTTTTTTCTGTAGAATAATAAGACAACATTTCTCGAAACACGTAGTAATATGACATTATTACGGAGATCTACGTGATATATATATAAATGCAAAGCAAGACCAAAGTCGTCTCCGTACAGGCCATGAAGGCCCTTGGAGGGGTGGAAGGTAAAGGCTTCCACTATCCGTAACCTCGGCACTTGATGGGGTAGAGTGATTAGCTCTACGCCCGGCCGCCTTTGCCCCCAGGAATTAACTTGGTACTCATTTTTGGTGTAAGCTGAGTGAACCTCAGTGCCATGTGCACCTCCGGAAGTGGAAATCTCGTTTCTTAAAGTTTACGACTTTCTGACAGGGATTCGAACCACGTCCTTCCTGGCGAACCGAGCATGCCTTTACCGCCTCGGCCAGGCAGCCCCTACGTAATATATATATATGGTTTAATAGTATGTAGGAGGCAGAGGGATTCGATCGGATCTTATTCATTAGAAACACGTCATCCTGCCGACACGTACACAGAACACAGCTCCATATATGGAACTTGATATTTATTCATTACGGACGAGAAGTATGTTTACTTTTATTATTGTTATTGTTACGTAATATTTGATAATCAACATGATAAGACTGTATGAGGTGGTGATGGTGGTGAGTATTGTTTTAAGAGGAAGTAAAACAAGGTAACCATCCTCTGTACAATACCAATCAGAGAGAGAAAATGGAGGGGAACCGACACATCGAAAAACGAAAGTATCCGCAAAAGAAAGACAAGGTCCACGAAAGGCGTGAATATTAAAGACTCCCTAGGCCTCGAGGGCTCTAATACTGTCGGGGTCGGAACAGAACTAGCGTTGACCAAGGAAGTCAGGTAGGATAGTTGAAAGTGAGGAGCTTGGCACAAGCATGTGGAAGCAATGCCAGGACTCAGCTAAAGGCTCCGTGGACGCGAACTCACGATCCTAAGTTCAGATCGCCTGAGGCTTCTTTCTGTCGCCTCTTACGACAGGCAGGGGATAACGTGGGTGCTATTCTACCGCCTCCACCCACAGGGGGTTACTGTATGGATTAGCGATAATGAATTATCAATGGATAATGAACATATGTCGATTGATATAAGAAAAAAGTAACCCATGACAAAACAGCCCCGAAGGGACATGGCCTACCAAGTGACCACTGCTTAGCCCGGAGGCCTGCATATGAGGAGGTATAATGTGGACAGCTTGACGTATCCACTCGACCGTTATTCTTGGCTTGCTAGACCGGGGCCGCCATCTCACCGTTAGACAGCTCATCAATTGTAATCACGTAGGCTGAGTGGACGTCGAACCAGACCTCATATCCAGGTAAAAATCCCTAATAATAATTAATGTTATTTGCTTTACGTCCCACTAACTACTTTTTAAGGTGTTCGGAGACGCCGAGGTGCCGGAATTTAGTCCCGCAGGAGTTCTTTTTACGTGCCAGTAAATCTACCGACACGGGGCTGTCGTATTTGAGCACCTTCAAATACCACCGGACTGAGCCAGGATCGAACCTGCCAAGTTGGGGTTAGAAGGCCAGCGCCTTAACCGTCTGAGCCACTCAGCCCGGCGGTAAAAATCCCTGACCTGGCCAGGAATCGAACTCGGGGCCTCCGAATAAGAGGCAGACACGCTACCCCCACACCGCAGTTCAGGCACAGATTGATATAAGAAACAAAGTTCAATGTTAGTATACCAAATACACTTGCTTCGTACCCAGCAACAGTGTTAGAAATTGCAGAAAACCAGTTTTAAATGAAAGAACTGAAACGGAAGCAAATAGTCCTACTTTACGCTAACGGCCAAACCACACCGTTCTACTGCTGCCATTCGGGTTGCTTATTCGAAAAATTGGACGGCAATTCTGAGACAAGTTGTATACGAAATTGTCAGATTTTTAGGGTCACATTTTGTAGGCTAATACGATTTATTTATTTATTTTATTTATTTATTTATTTATTTATTTATTTATTTATTTATTTATTTATTTATTTATTTATTTATTTCTTCTTCTTCTTCTCCTTTCGAATGGGCCACCAGAGGCCCACGTGCCAATTTCAATTCCTTCTTCTTTGTTCTTTCCTTTTCTTCCAGTACGCTTTCATCTGTTCACTATGTTTCTTCTGTCTTCAGACCACTTTGAACCAGTCTTTTTTTACTTTCCTACCTTGGAATCCTTCTATTCTTTTTCCCGAAAGCCTTCTCTATTATTTATTTCTTCTATTGTTATATTGTTTTTTTTCTAAATCCTTTCTTACTTCATTGACCCAGCTTGTCGTTGATTTCTTACCCCACAAATATCTGAAAATCTTACTGGTTAATCTATTATCTTGCATTCGATATAAATGTCCAAAAAACATAAGTCTCCTTTTCCTCATTACATCTAATATATTTTCTATTTTTTATATATATTTCAGCATTACTTCGTAATTTCTAACCCTCTGCTGTGTTTTGTGGGCCTAATATTTTCCTCATGATTCGCCTTTCTAGTATTTCTAGTTTATCTAAATTATAGTTTATTTATTTATTTATTTATTTATTTATTTATTTATTTATTTATTTATTTATTTATTTATTTATTTATTTATTTATTTACTTTACAGAATCAAACAAGAGAATAATAACAACTCTAGACCATCTTTGTCGATTGAGTGTCACTATATTTACAGAGCAGTCTGTACCTCACTGTCAAGAAACCATTTCTCTTTGTCATTAGTTTCGTAAATATTGGTGCTTAACACAATTTGGGAGTGTCAGAAGTTTCTGAGATGTATAAGAATTTCGACGATCTTTCATTATTACTTGAATGCGATAAATTCATATATATAACACATATCACATAATGTAGATAAATATTTCTGCATTGGTACTGAATAACAGTTACATATCTCATGTTGATGTGCCATTGTATCTTACAGAATTGCTCCCATATCGCCAATTAACTTCAGAGAAACGCCCGCTGACATTGTCATCGGCAACTACCAAATTCCGAAAGGGGTAAGTTGAAACAGATAATAATTGATAATAACATCCTCTTTGCCATACAAATTTGGTTTTAAAATAATAGGCCTATTCAATGTGATATTTGATGGATAACTCACGTCGTTGCTTGAACCAACAGCCCTCTCGCCACGTCGGGCATGTTAAGAGTTACTGCCAGCAAGAAATCCGACCACTCCTCGCCTGGAAAACAGACGCTTTTTATAGCCAGCCAACTGGATGGTGGTGGTGATAATTGTTTTAAGAGGAAGTACAAATGAGCAACCATCCTCTATCAGCACTAATCAGAGAAGAAAGTATTGAATGGATCCTACACTTCTAAAGAAAGACAAGGGCCACGTAGGGCGTGCCAATTAAGGGTTCTCTAGGCCTCGAATGCTCTAATAGAGTCGGGGTCGGAAAATTTTAGTGTTAACCAAGTGAGGTCACAGAAGAGAGATGAAAGTAAGGAGCTTGACACAGGTAAGTCGAAGCAAAACCAGGAATCAGCTATTGGCCCTGAGGTCCCAAATTAAGAGACCCTGGGGTCCATTTTATCAGTGTCTAACGACAGTCGGGATATACTGTAGAAGTTATTCTAATGCCACCATCCACAGGGGGGGGGGGGCGACTTACTGGAGTACGGACGATTCGTTCAAAGAGGTTATAGCAGTATTTCCTCTACTACGACCCATTAATACCCTATAAGGGCTTATCCACCGGAACCCGTTTGCTATAACGGGATTTCGTGTTATTTACCACCATCAAAATCTCACTGGAACGCAATTCTCTTGAAGAAGGGTCTTGTCTACATAACGATAGCTGTCTTACAGAATCACCACAACATGGATGCGACGGAACGAGGTTATGAATGCCCTTTGACACAAATTTCAACCCGTATAAAGTCCATAATTTAATGAACGGTGGTAAGATCGGTTGCACTTTACAGCACAGCGTTCTGATTCGACTCGAAAAGAGCTGAATGTTACGCAGTAGAAAGGGAATTTCTCTTCGCGGTCATGTTTGTAACACAACAATGGGACATCGGATCGGGGTGGCAACAGTTCATACAAAGATGCGTGAGTGCAAACTTCGCTGGTACACACATGTCGTAATTGCAGCAACGGACACTGCCATCAGCACTGCATGCCAGCTTAATGTTGATGGACGAAGACCACGTGGACGACCAAATTTTTCGGAGGTTGGACACTGTCAGTAGACCTAAATACCCAGAAGATGCGTCCAACAGAAGTGGCGTTCATTGATCCATACAGTAGATCCTCTGCGGACAGTATAACGCTTAAAATAAGAAGACACTGGATTTTAGGAAAATATATGAGCGCCTTTGATTTTTCTGTATCTAGTCTTGGTGTTTCAAAATAATTGATGCTGTGTTTCCGGTAAAACAATTATTCAGTGAAATCGGAAGCAACTATACTAGACTTAACTAAAGTTGGCGTCTGACAGGTAAGGTTGGAGGGAGGAGCACTGCACGTGCCATTTCGTGATGTTGCCACATTCCAGCATTCCTTTCTACATACTCTTACCCCTCGCTGCCGGCTCACTTGTTCCCTCCTTCATTCTGACCGCTGTGATCTGTTGTAGACTACCTGGCCAGGCGGTGTCGTCCCAATTGCGATCACTCTTATACAAACAATCAGGTTCTTATCAGTGACAGTGACAGGTTTGGCAACTCCCAGCAAGACGAGCTGCCCTGCAGTTTCATCTCCATGGCAACCGCAGTCGCCCCACCCTCGTTTCCATGGCAACCACACAGCCACTCCCTTTATCCCGCCTTGGCAATCAGTAAACGGACCTCCCTCTAAGAAATGTCAGACGCCAACTCTTATTATTAGCAGTATAGGTGTTCGGAACGAAATAAACAAGAACGTTATTTTAGCATCTATAAGAGGAGTTAGAACGTCCGAGGTGGTAACAGCCGAGTGGCATTGCCACGGGCTCCTCTCCAAGGGACCGCGGTTAGAAATCTGTCCGATGAGTTTGAGACATTTAGAATGAAAAATCAGTCCCTGTGGATCTGATTCCATGAAAAACTAGAGGTAGGTGTGGTCTTGATTTTGACAGTCACCCTGCTTGTGTGCCTGCTATATCATCAATGAGAAAACTGATAAACGTTTCAACCTTTATCTTTAATACTTTAGCAGCTACAAATTTCAAACTTTCAGAACTGCGTTTAACATTTGTAGTAGGTTTCATCAGCATAATCTCGTCAATGCAAAGTCTGGTGGACTAAATGGAAGTAAAGAATTTGCCGTCTCTCTTCAGCCAGTTGTTTCATTCCCTCATAAGGTCGTCCTCATCTTATGCTTTAGAGCAAACCTGCTCCAGGCTTTCTCTGTAGTCTGCCTTCAACACAAATTTCCAGTAGCATGGTTCACCAACTAGAGTGTTTTACAAAATGTCCGATAAGTTGAATTTTCCTTTTCTCAGTGGCATCAATTATCTCTTCAATTCATTTCTTTTTCGTTCAGTCTAATATAACATACACTGCGTCGTCAGCATCACAACTCAAATGCTATTTCTCAGTCATTCTGATGGTCCATGATTTAGAGACGTGCTGTATGCAGCTACGACCCACACATATAGTTTTATAAATCTCTTCCGCGTTGTTAGTGACATATTTTACATGTAAGTAGAATTTTCTTTTTTTTTGCAAAATGTTTGTTTCAATAGAGCTATCCTGGTTGCATTTTATTTTGACATCGTCTGTCTGGTAGCATGAGACTCTCTAGATTATCGAACGATTATATTTGCAGCAACTTTCCACCTTCCAACAAAATGTGAGCCCTCTGATTACAGCCAGGTTTAAATTCCGTAATTTGATTTATTTGAATTAATTTCATCTTAAAATATTACTTTCAAATTCTCTTTCGTTCATAAGATCTCTTCTCTGCTATTTGCTTTACGTCGCACCGACACAGATAGGTCTTATGGCGACGATGTAATAGGAAAGGCCTGGGAATGGGAAGGAAGCGGCCATGGTCTTAATTAAGGTACAGCTCCAGGATTTGTTCATAAGATCTACGACTTCTTGTAGTCCATGTTCCTCTTTTACCTGCAATAAGAGCTATGTCATCAGAAAATCGTCCGAGTATTTTACCTTAACATTCTGCTGCATACTCTTGCCATTAGGCAACAAATAACTTTTCACCTGTATAAATGGATAGACAGGAAGGGACAGGGGTAGTTTTATGGCACACCTTCAACTGTACAGTCAATTAAACACATATACTAGTGATGCCTTGTTTTTTAAAAATCTAAAACACTGAACGTAACTTGAACATTAAAGCTTGAAATTTCCTTCACCAAACGAAAACGAAGAATATTTCATGCAGTAGAGGGTTAATTGCTGGTGCAAACAGGTGGGAACAATGGCAACAGGGTATTCAAAATGAGGAGATAAATGCTAGGTTAGGAATGAACTCTATGAATGAAGCTTTTCGCATTAACTAGCTTCAGTAGTGGGGTCATGTTAGGCAAGTGGAGAAGGATTAGTTAACCTAGGTAAATAACGGGCTCAGTTATGGAGGGCAAGGGGAGTAGAGAAAGACGTAGACGATCGCTAGACTCACCTATCATTCTATCATTCTATCTCATTTTCTCGACACGTTTAGCCAAATCGATCTCCTCTTACCAATTCGATTCAGTACCTCTTCGTCCGTGATTCGATCTATTCATCTCACCTTCAGCATTCTTCTGTAACACCACATTCCAAAAGATTCTATCGTCTTTTTTCTGATCTAGTTATCGTGCATATTTCACGCTCCAGATGAAAATCTTCAGAAACATCTTTCCAATTCCTATATCAATGTTTGAAGTGAACAAATGTCTTTTCTTAAGAAAAGTCCTCCTTGCTTGTGCTAGCCTATATTTTATGTCCTCCTTACTTCTGCCATTGTTAGTCATTTTACTACCCAAGTAACAATATTCACCTACTTCCCTTAATATTTCTTTCCTAGTTTAATATTTCCTGCATCACCTACCATCGTTCGGCTGCAACCCATTACTTTTGTTTTGGACATATATTTTCATCTTTTACTCCTTACCCAAGACTTCCTCCATACCATTCAGCAGCTTCTCGAGATCTTCTGCAGTCTCAGATAAAATAAGAATATCATCGCCAAATCTCAAGGTTTTGATTTCCTCTGCTTGGATTGTGATTCCCTTTCCAAATTCCTATTTGATTTCCTTTACAGCCTATTCTATGTAAAGATTGAAAATGATGGGGAGACAAACTGAAGCCTTGCCTCACTCCTTTCTGGATTGCTGCTCCTTTTCCAAACCCCTCGAATATTATAACTGCAGACTGATTTTTATACAGATTTTACATAATTCTTTGTTCGCGGTATCTGATCCCAATCACCTTCAGAATCTCAAGTAGCTTGGACCAATCAAAATTATTGAATGCCTTTTCTAGATCTACGAATGCCATTTACGTGAGCTTGTCTTTCTTAATTCGATCCTCTAAGGTCAGACGTAAAGTCAGGACTGCTTCACGTGTTCCTACATTTCTTCTGAAGCAAAATTGATCTTCTCCCAACTCAGTTTCAAATTGTCTTTCCATTCTTCTGTAAGTAATACGTGTTAAAAGTTTTCAGGCATGAGATACTTAACTAATGGTGCGGTAGTTTTCACACCTGTAAGCACCGGCTTTCTTGGGAATAGGTACAACAACATCGAAAAATCGGATGACAATTCTTTTGTCTCATACATCTTACACACTAAATGGAAAAACCTTACCAGGCTGGTTTCTCCAATCAGTAATTCAGAGGGAATATCATCAATTCCAGGTGCCTTGTTCCTATTTAGGTCTCTCACAGCTCTGTCAAACTCTGACCTCAAAATTGGGTCTCCCATTTCATCAGCATCAACTGCCTCTGCTAGTTCCAGAACCAAATCATCTTCATCCTTACCTTGATGCAACTGTTGGATATGTTCCTGCCATCTTTCTTCTTTGTCTTCTTCCCCTAGAATTGGATTTCCATCTGAGTTCTTAATATTCATACACCTAGATTTCCTTTATCCATAGGTTTCCTTGATTTTCATGTCTGAAGTATCTAGCTTCCCTAGGACCATACAACCTTCGACATCCTTGCACTTCTCCTTCAGCCATTCTTCCTTAGCTACCTTGCACTTTCTATCCACTTCATTCTTTAATCGCCTGTACTCTTTTCTGCCCTCTTTATTTCTAGCATTCTTGTATTTTCGTCGTTCATCAGTCAGCTCTAGTATCTCGTGAGCTATCCACTGATTCTCAGTTAATCTTTCCTTCCTTCCTAACATTTCTTCCGCAGCCCTGCTGACTTCATTTTTCATGAATATCCACTCCTCCTCTATTGTGTTTCCTTCAGCCTTTTCATTTAGTCCTTGTGCAACATGTTCTTTGAAACAATCCCTCGCACTCTTTTCTTTCAACTTGTCTAGGTCCCATATCCTTGCATTCTTTCCTTTCCTCAATTTCTTCAACTTCAGATGGCATTTCATGACCAACAAGTTGTGGTCAGAGTCCACGTCTGCTCCTGGGAAAGTTTTGAAATCCAACACCTGGTTTCTGAAGCTCTGTTTAAGCATAATGAAGTCTATTGGATACTTTCCAGTGTCTCCAGGTCTCGTCCACGTATACAGCCGCCGTTTGTGGTGTTTGAGCCGAGTATTGGCAAGGACTAAATTATGATCAATGCAGAATCCAATCAGCCGACTTCCTCCTTCGTTCCTTGGTCCCAATCCGTATTATCCTACTGTGTTACCTTCTCTTCATTTGGCCGACCACTGCATTCCAGTCTCCAATCAAAACTAAATTCTCGTCACTTTTACATATTGTATGAAATCTTCTATCTCTTCACATATTCTTTCTATTTCCTCATCATCCGCAGAAATGGTAGGCATATAGACCTGTACTATTTTAGTGGGCATTGGTTTGGTGTCTGTCTTGACAACAATAATTATTTCACTATGCTGGTCGTAGTAGCTTACCCGCTTCCCCTATTTTCTTATTCATTATTGAACCAACTCCTGCATTTCCCATATTTGATTTTGTGTTGATAATTCGGTGGTCGCCTGACCATAAATCCTGTTCTTCCTGCCCATGTGCTTCACTTATACCAACTACATCTAGCTTTAGTCTTTCCATTTCCCTTTTCAGATTCTCTAACCTACCACAATGATCCAAACTTCTGACATTCCACGCTCCGACTCGCAGAATGTCAGTATCCATCTTCCTGATGATCGCCCCCTCTCGTGTAGTCTCCACCCGGAGATCTGAATTGGCGACTAGTTTACCTCCGGAATATTTTACCCGGGAGGAAGCCATCATCAGTACATCATTCATACAGAGAGAGCTGCATGACCTCGGGAGTTAGTTACGGCTGTAATTTCCCATTGCTTTCAGCCGTGTAGAAGTATCAACACAGCTAAGCCATGTTGAGTATTATTATAATGCCATATCAGTCAATCATCTAGACTGCCACCCTTGCAACTTCAGAAGGGCTGCTACCGCCTTTCGCTGAACCATTCGTTAGTCTGGTCTCTCAAAACAGATACCCATCCGATCTGGATGCACCTTCGGCTCGGCTATCTGCTTCACTGGGACACGCAAGCCACCCCACCTCGGCAAGGTCACATGGTTCGCAGGGGAGAATTTGAAGTTATGAGACTTAAAAGTAAATTCTTAAGATATACCTCACAAATTGATTAAGAAATTTCTTTATATAGTTTATGTAAGAGAACAAATTTTCAACTACAGTATTTTAATTGTTATAAATCTTTCTTATGAATATTTCTTCCGTGGAAAATAAATGTGCACCGTTAGAAGAACTTCAGAAAATAACTTATAATTTATAATATACTTTCCCTTACAGACTGAGCTCATCATGGGACACAGAGTATTATCAAATCTTGACGAAAATTTCCCGGAGCCTACTAAGTTCATCCCAGAAAGATGGCTAAAAGATAGTGATCAGTTTCAGAAAGGGCATCCATTCGTAGTATTGCCTTTCGGATTTGGACCTAGAATGTGTATCGGAAGACGGTTCGCTGAGTTAGAGGCGGAGACACTAATTGCAAACGTAAGTACTTTAAATTTTTCAATCATATTTGAGAAGAACATTAGTCTATTTAATATATATGTGCACATGGATTATGAAAACGGTTTGTTCTGCTCAAATCATTTCGTTTCATTTTACACTGATCTGCATTTAGTGCTTTCGCCCAGCTGTCATATTCCCTATCAATTGTTTGCCTCTTCTTTTCTTAAATGATTTTTAAAGTATTTGGATATTTGTCGAACATCTTCTTTCGTACATTACGGCAATCCCTAATAAGTCTGTGTTATAAGGTAAATCCGGGACAGATGCCGCCCCGGTAGAGATGCCGCATACACTGTAGCTAAAGGTTCCCATCGTTACAGCTAGATGGCAATATGTGTGGTTTTTCAGTTTCTAAGGAAGAACTACTGTCTGCGAGTGTGACGAAATTTGCTCGTATATTACGCCAATTATAGCCGATATCATGAGGCGAGTACATGTTTCCTCCTGACAAAGTTTTTGCGTGTGTTAATTTATTGTATATTAAGTTGGCTTCAAATGCTTAAATCAGACGTTTTTAGTACAGTAGACGTCAGAAACATAACTATAGTTGAGAGTAAGCTAATTTTGGGCCATAATAGCCTTGAGGTATGAAAATAGGAGGGTGCGGCGTCTCTCCCTGATAGTTGGCCTTCGGGCTGACCAGCGGACGCTGTGCAGGCCAGAGCCATTTGAAGGGTGTTAAGTGCCGTGGGGTTTTATATAACACAGTGAAGAATCCATTGCACATGCACATTTATAGTAAATCGAAATTGAAATATGATTTTAATGTTGTAAATTATCAGATAGATTTTTTCCATTGAATGATTATATTATGTGGATATAATTGTCTTGTAGTACGTTCTAGTGTTCGGTTATATTAAAGTTGAAGAAATTGGCTTAAATTTGATTTTGTCATTAATTATTTTACTCGCGGCATCTCTCCCGAGCAAAGTCGGCATCTATACCGGGATCCAGGGAGAGACACCGCAACTCTCCCGGAATTACCCTATCATTTTACCTTCCTGCTGCCGAAAAGGTATACGAAAATGCCGTATTAATTTTATGAAAATCAACGAATGGTGTGTTCTACCTTGATATTTCTTCGCACTTTAAGGGTTTAAACGTGTAATACCTTCTCTGTGTGAATACAGCCATCCTTACATGGTCGCTTATTATGTTTGTCGGATACTACTAAATACTTGTGTTCCATGTCTTTCAGATTTTTCGCAATTTCCGTCTGGAGCATGACGAAGATTTGAAGGAAGAAGTAATAGGTTTGGCTGCTATTTCAAACAAAATGAACTACAGACTTGAAGTGAGATCATAGTCTTACATAATATTGATCTCCACCAACGTTCCTAGGCAGAGAAACATTAGATTAAAAATATATTATCTACATGAGTGAAAATTTTATTAAAAAATAAACACAATGTGTTATCAAAACCTTGTAATTAAATTACTTTAACCTGACACACACATACGTTAAGAAACTAGTTGAATGAATCAGTGGATCAGTTACAGAGTATCGTCTTCCAGAACTCATGAACTTGTGTCCAAAGCCGCCAGAGGTAAGCGAATAGCTGAGTGAGGGAATGAAAATGCATTCAAGGACAGTGTCATGTCGTATGATAAAAGATGCCTGGTGACAGATTTGTTGCCTTGTACGGTAACTTGCGTGCTATTTTAGTGGAGGATAGCGTTGTGCGTGGTGTTTAAGTTACAAGGGGGTTGGAGGCATCAAAAATCATAGTCTCAGAGCCAAGTGTATTAATAGTTTATGATTAAAATTCCTAGACCCCACTGGGAATTGAACTTGGGGCCTTGCGTAGAGAGGAGCGAGATGTTAAGCACTCACCCTTTCATATTAACTATGAGGATGGTAAAAAAAATTAAATCATAGATTTTCATTATAGACTGTTATGCCTTTCAGCGTTCAGTCTGCAAGCCTCAGTGCATTTACTAAACGACACCACAATCCTCTACTGCATTTATAACTAGATCTGTAGCCTCGCTTATTTTTATACCTCTTGTCTTTAAATCAAAAGAAACTGAGGCTAACCATAGTCATCTTCTTCTACCATTACTTCTCTTACCCTCCATAGTTGAGCCCATTATTCTCCTAGGTAACCTATCCTCCTGCGTTCGCCTCACGTGACACCACATCCGAAGCCGTTTTATGCATACTACTTCACAGATCTAATTCATTCCAAACTTTGTTTTTGTTTCCTCATTCCAAGTTAAGCAGTCTTCGGACTTATGGTGTAACGAAGTCCGTCTTCCACTTGACTGGCGAGGTACTGCTTGGAGGCAAATAATAATAATAATAATAATAATAATAATAATAATAATAATAATAATAATAGCCGGGCTGAGTGACTCAGACGGTTCAGGCGCTGACTTTCTGATCCCTACTTGGCAGGTTCCATCCTGGCTCAGTCCGGTTGTATTTGAAGGTGCTCAAATACGTCAGCCTCGTGTCGGTAGACTTACTGGCACGTTAAAGAACTCCTGTGGGACTAAATTCCGGCACCTCGGTGTCTCCGAAAACCGTAAAAGTTCGTTAGTGGGACATAAACACAATAACATGATTATTTATTATAACAATAATAATAATAATAATAATAATAATAATAATAATAATAATAATAATAATAATAATAATAATAATAATAACGAATCGGGGTAGGAGATCTCCAGGAGGAGAAAATTAGACAGAAGTACAAGGATTTGATTAGTGGAACGTCCATTTATGTCCATATGCTATTTTTATTTGTCTAAGTGAAACGGTGCAGTTATAAATGAACCACATATTCATTGTAAGGCGTGTTCTTTTCTGTCCCGCATTCTTATTTTCATATTTTCTAAATGTCCCCTTCCTTGTCATAAAAAATAAGTCTGATTTCTCTAGCTTAAAGGAAACTGCTGACCGTATAGGTATTTGTGGAAGTTCTTTAGCGACAACACGATAGCCCGTAGTTAACGCTGGGTCAAAAAGTAGTTGATCTCAGTACTGGATAACTCCTTACTGTGGTATTATGTCAGACTTTGCTGTCCAACCTCGATCTACATATATCATAACCAGGGCTCGGATGATTAAGACCTAAAAATAGCCCAAATAAGCAAGCAAATATGACCTAAAATGTAACGAAATATGACCTCAAAAGTGACGAAATATGACGCAAAAATGACAAACTATGATCCGAAAATGATTGCTCTAAATATGGTAATTTTAAAATAAATTAAAAATCGAAACGGCAATTCCTTTGATACACATTTCTATTTATTCTTACTTTCATATTGATTTTCTGAATAGACATGTTTAGCAGTTAACCCTTGATTCACTTATCAAACATTTGTGATTACATACCTATAAGTTCGCTAAGATTATCAGATCACACAGTATTTTGAAAGTCAGAACATATTTGCAACCTGCATTGATGGTTTGAAATACGAGAAAACTAGAAATTAATCTACTTTTAAAAATATTAAAATAGATTTCATTAATATTATTTAATTGAGTTAAAGTTTAAATTGTGTACCACGAACAAATTAAGTAGATGTCTTTCAGTACATTACGGCAGGGCCTATAGTGCAAACTCACGTACGTTCTTCATTCTTCTTCACAGCTGGACTTGAAGTGCGACAAGATTTATGTTCTCTGAACACTCGTTCGCATTCGATAAGTTGAAGACGATTTTGCACAGCTACAGCTGTTGTCAAACCGCCGAAATATGACCGAAATATGACGTTACTACGAAAATAGCTCAAAATATGACCTTATGACAAAAAATAGCCAAAATATGCATTTATATGACAAATAAAGATCACTTAGTTGTGACCATAATCACCTGATTTGCACCAAAATCCAATCAAGGAAGAAAATAGAGACAAAGAAAAAAAATATTTTTCCTTATCATCCAAGCCCTAATCATAACCTTACCAATCCCAATATTGCTGGTGTCGTGTAGACAACGAACTTCTCTCCACCCATGGGAAAACCCAGGATAGGCGCTGAACACAGGGGCTCCTTAACTGACTGGAATGTCGCCTCTGGCAACGGCGACCATTGGAACAGCCCCTTCTCCTCTGTGAACTGCGTGAGTGACCTCTAGATGTTAGCCAGCCGGCCATGGACTTCCTACACTCGCCAAGAACGAAACTTCCGCTTGTCCTCCAGCACAGGCCAGTCTCTAATGGCTTCTAGCTTTCAGAGTCGGCAATTCCTTCCTCTGGTGATACAATGCGGCGTAGGTGCCTCCCATTTCCCATGGTTTAGTCTTTTGTGAGCACCTCGTATTCTCTAAAATACTTCATGGGGAATTTCCATATCCTCCTGAAACGTGCTTCCTACCATGATGATATCCTTGGTAGGCCACGCAGGCGTCGTTCGAGAGGCTCATCAGTATCATTTTCTCGAATGTCGCAGGTGCCGTTCACAATTCCAAGGCCGTAACGGTGACTGCCACAATCCCCTGGCTGGCTAGAAGGTAATGCCGTCTTCTCCCTGTCTTCCGCGTGCAGCGTCACCTGCCAAAATCCCGACCTCAGATCCACGGTTGAGAGCCACTGACCTGCAACTAAGGATGTTACAGATTCCCTATCAGTTGATTACTCAGTGTTTCTGAAAAAATTCAAATTAGTTGGAAATTTATCGAACATTTCCCCACGTAGAATATTCCACTTTCTAACTCCTCTTCCTGTAAATTAATGAAATGAAAAGGTCAGGGTTGGAATGAAAGAATCCCCCTTCTTGCGGCGAGGTTAGGAATTGTGCCGGTTGCCGAAGCCAGTCGCACTGCTCTGGGGCAGATGAATTGAAATGTTTGTTGCTGGAATGGAAGATGACAGAGAAAACCGGAGTACCCGGAGAAAAACCTGTCCCGCCTCCGCTTTGTCCAGCACAAATCTCACATGGAGTGACCGGGATTTGAACCACGGTGAGAGGCCGACACGTTGCCGTCTGAGCCACGGAGGCTCCCCTCTTCCTATACCGTAAATTTATATTTGTCCCAATTGTTTAGGCTACAATTCAACACTTGTTATATTAGCAGTAACGAAGCTGTATGGCGAATTCTTGGTTTCGACGTTCATGAACGCTTTCCTACTGTCATGCATCTCAGTGTTCACTTACAAAACGGTCAACGAGTTTACTTCACGGAAGAAAATGCATCCCAGAGAGCTGCAGATCCACCAAATACAACGTTGACCGCTTTTTTCCAATTGTGTGCAACTGACGAATTCGCAAAAACATTGCTGTATCACGAAGTCCCACACTATTACACTTGGAATCAATCTGCGAAGAAATTTTGCAGAAGAAAACGAGGCGTCAGACATTCTTCGATACTGGCATGTTTTCTACTGGCACATTGGGAAGAGTATACACTGTTCATCCGAATAATGGTGAATGCTACTATTTGCGAATGCTGCTTCACGTGGTCAAAGACCAACATCGTTCGAAGCAATCAAAACCATCGATGGTCAAGTGTGTCAGATATACAGAGAAGCATGTTTCAAACTTGGTTTGCTTGAACATGATCAACACTGGGACAACGCATTGACTGAAGCATGTGAATCACGTCATGCCTACCAAATACGAACTGTTTTCGCCATTATTTTAACAACATGTGAGCCTTCTGATCCGAAAGATCTATGGGAAAAACACACAGAGAATATGAGAGAAGACATACTTTTCCGAGCACGCAGAGAAAACTCCGGCCTGGATCTACAGTATTCGGAAGACATTTTCAATGAAGCACTGATATCACTTGAGGATATGTGCATGTCGATTAATAACAAAATGCTCAATCAGCTTGGGCTCTTTTCACCGCAACGTCACAGAAACGATGTTGTCGATATAGACGTACTGCGAGAAAAACAATATGACGTCGATGCGCTGCAAGTTTTTGTTCAGGCACAGAAAAGGCTCTTTACAAACTATCAACGACTCGCGTACGACACAGTTATGGAGCATGTAAGAGATGGAAATGGTGGACTTCTATTTCTTGATGCCCAGGAGGCACCGGAAAAACATTTCTACTCAATTTGATACTCGCCGAAATTCGAATGAAGCATGAGATTGCTCTGGCTGTGGCATCATCGGGGATTGCAGCAACGCTACTTGATGGAGGACGCACGGCGCATTCGGCTCTCAAGCTGCCATTGAATTTAAATCTAGCTGCAGATCCCATTTGCAACATTAGTAAAACATCTGGAATGGCAACTATATTGAAAACATGCCAAATCATTATTTGGGATGAATGTACCATGGCCCATAGGAAAGGACTTGAGGCATTTGATCGTACTCTGCGAGATTTTCGAAATAATCAACGTCAAATGGTCGGAGCCCTGATATTGCTCGCCGGTGATTTTCGGCAAACTTTGCTCGCCATTCCGAGTTCGACACCAGCAGACGACTGAACGCATGTCTGAAGAATTCGGCTCTCTGGAGATATGTGAAAAAAATTACACTGTCGACCAATATGCGTGTACATTTACTTGGTGATATTTCCACACAAACCTTCGCCAAGCAACTTTTGGATATGGGCGACGGTAAACTTCCGGTTCTTCCTGAAACACAGGAGATATCGTTCCCACTGAACTTCTGTCAACTTCAGTCATCAATTGAAGATCTTGAAAATAACGTTTTTCCGAACATCGCGAACAACTACAGGAATCAGGATTGGCTATGCGAGCGAGCTATCTTAGCTCCAAGGAATGATGACGTCAATCGAATCAATTATAAGATTCAATTGAAAATTCCTGGTGCGGTTACGAAATATAAATCCATTGTCACAGTTAGAGAAGAGGATCAAGCTGTTAATCACCCAATAGAATTTATCAATTCTTTGGAGCCTGCTGGAATTCCACCGCACATATTTACGTTGAAAGTTGGCTCACCTATACTCCTCCTTCGAAATATTAACACGCCAAACTTGTGCAACGGAACCAGACTTTCCGTGAAGAAACTTATGCCGAATGTGATTGAAACAACAATAATTAACGGCAAATGTAAAGGAGAAGATAAGCTGATTCCGCGCATTCCAATGATTCCGACTGATTTGCACTTCGCATTCAAACGACTACAGTTTCCTGTGCGTCTTTCATTCGCGATGACAATAAACAAAGCTCAAGGCAGTCACTGCGTGTTACCGGATTAAATTTGGAAAATCCGTGTTTTTCACATGGTCAACTATATGTTGCTTGCTCCAGAGTAGGAACTCCAAAAGCTCTTTACATCTATACACCAAATAAGAAAACCAAAAATATTGTTTATCCACTCGCGTTACGCTAAATGTTAGCATTAGTTTAAATGATATCAAGTTGGTTCAATTATACTGCATGGCGAATGGAATAGTAAAAAAATATTGTTCATTCGCGTGAATTATTAATTTAAAAATGTACATTGTTCATCATGAATTTATATCAATGAATTATAGATTCTAGATTACATACAGATCATCCATTTTTATATATGCTAAGGTAAATAAATGTACACAGCCAGGACAACGTATGTCGGGTTTTGCTAGTATTATATAAAAACAAACTCATTTTTCCTTATAGAGCTTCCGGGTAAACAGTATTAAATGTCCTTCCATTTGGAGGTAAGATATATAGGTAGTGTGTTTGCCTTTCTAACTCTCGAACAACTTAGCTATAGTACGCGCACTTTTTAGTGATAAATTTTTGTACTCGTTTGAGGAGTAAGAAGGGAGCACTGGCGGTTCCGGTAGTATAGCCAACTGAATGAAAATTAAATCTGAATTGAATCGATAATATTATCAATCGATATGAATTTTCTAAACCTTTATTATCTTACGCCAACAACTGTGTCACACACAAAATATATAATACTATATAACATATTCCCGATGCGAAACGTGTTCCTAGCATGAATTCTATAGTTTGACTTTGCTGTGTTAACAATAACAGTACGAGTACATAAAGTGTACGCCAGATGTCGCACAGCGATGATAAGCGATTCTTAGTTTGTGTTTCAAAGGTTGCCAATACGAATCTCGAATATAACCGAAGTCGACCGATTCAGCACTAGGGTGTAAATCTATCGCTAAAAAGTGCACAGATAATACAGTTGACTGGGAGAAACACGGTTTCCCAAACTGGCGTCCTACAACATCAAACAATATGCCTTGTGCCTTGTTGATTCACGTAGCGAAATTCAAAAAAAATCTGCAAACGTCCAAATTGAAACGGTAAATATGAAAGGATGATTTGAATCTGATTGATGAGTGCAACTTCGCCTGCGGCATGTCCACTCGTGATGGTGGCTTCAGTAAAATTCGGCATCAGTTGAGAATCGTGTTCCATTGCAGAAGGAAGGAAGATTCATATTCGCTGAGAAGGATGATCGGTGCCAATATCAATTGCTCCAAGTTGTTCGAGGGTACTCCAGTTGACTCTAAGTTGTTCGAAAGCTTTCTCGTGTAGTTAACAGCCATGTCGTCGATTGACTTGAGAATTTGTAGTACGCCGGGTATATCTTGTAAAAGTTGCTTGTTAATGACGTTAACCGCTACATTTATTGGAGCAAGAATTGCTCTTTGACACAGCGGTGAAATGCTGTGGCCAACTGTGATAAATTTAACACCTCTGCGTACGGTGGATTTGGCTGGGCATCGCACACATGCACACGGACAAACACTTCTGAATATCACATACTGAATTAAAATCGCTTTTTATGGCATGTTCCTAAGTGATATATGTGTTACTATTATCTTCACTGGTGTATACAGTACTATTTTCTTCTTTACGATTACCTCTCTTACCTAATGTATGTTTCCTCCAAATAAAATAATAAAATATAAGATTAGGTTAGTTGAAAATGCCCTTCACGTTTTATTGCTGATATAGCGAAATCCTCGTATCGAGTAAATATGAAATAAGTAAGTAAATTAGTGCATAACTTTTTGTTAGTTGCTTTACGTCACACCGACACTGATAGGTCTTATGGAGACAATGGGACAGGGAAGGGCTAGGAGTGGGAAGGAAGCGGCCTTAATTAAGGTACAGCCCCAGGATTTGTCTGGTGTGAAAATGGGAAACTCCGGAAAACCATTTTCAGGGCTGCCGACAGCCTGCTGTATGTATATTAATAAGAGTTTATTTAATGTAAAACCCGTAATTAATAATATACAATTTAGTATTACCTGTAAATATGATGTATAAATCCAACATAATATTGTGCAACACACGGTGGTAGTCCAGAAAACGTATCTTTGGCACTTGAGAGAGTTATAGAAAATTCCATTCATTTTAAATAGATTATTGGAAACTCTAGAAATTACGAGAAAACGTGTTGTGTCATACTTTTCTAGAAGCCTGGCCAGGCAATGTATATGAAGAGGCAGTTTTCTGAATTGGAGGGAGAGTTGTTAGCGAGAGTTTTGAGTGTAAGTCGTTTAACGAGTATGAGAATTCATGTTGTGATTCTGTTGCGTTGTTAGTTCGTTGACATGCTATTGTGGCAGTCTTCTTCATCTTCTCCTTCTTCGTAGCAGTGTTTTGTTCAACACTGCAGTTTATTAGTGTGATAAAACAGTGTATACAACTGACAACATCTCCTGTGAGCATCTTGTGGTAACAACAAAATGTACGTGAAGTGGTTGGTAGCATTTTTATTTTTTTGGTAGCCTTTGGTGGGGGGGGGGGGTAATATGTGTGTGGAATTGTCAGTCGGGATTATTTCTGAGTCATTAATCAGGTATCCGCGTCCAAGGGCTGTGGGGAAGTGTCAGTGTTTTTGGCAGTGTGTGGAAGTGTCAGTGTGGCGAACTGTCCAGACACCGTGGTTAGCAGCCACCACTGACTTGATTATATGTAAACGTCATCCTAGTTAGGAAAATATACCAATACAAAATTGATACAAGTTATTAGTTAAATTATTTTAATGAACAAGAAAGGAGTCTTACTTAGTATGTTAGTTAAGGTGACACCACGGAGATAAAAATATAGTTTTACCTAATGCATGGATTTTCACGAAACTTTGTGGGAATATCACCTACATAAATGTAGAGATATCACAAACATTTCATTCTTATACAATTAATAGTTTTTCGAAAATACATTTTATTTAGAATTTTTTAAATTCCATTATTTTCATGAAATTTAATTAACCTGTTAATGTAAATTCGTAATTAAGAAGATAATACTTCTTTTAAAAGCACTACGTAACTATTTTCCTGTACATAATTCATATAAGGAGATATATCGTACATATTTTGTTACGACAACCATTTATACCAAATGATGTCCGTACATAAGTACGTAAATAATAATAATGATAATAAAACTAGAAAAATAATAGAGCTTGATATTTTCATTATTTACCCATGGGTTAGAGAATTTTTTCTAAGCTATACAAGTCCATTACACTTTCATCAATTAATTATACATTACTTGATGCGTCTATTTAATACTTTTCAGCTATATATTATTGTGTGTAGTACACTCAAAGTGAGAAATTTCCAAGGACTCTTCCCCATACTAGCCTTTGAAGTGTATAAGTCTAGCGTAATTTTCACGCCACCACTATGCCGCTCTGGTTATTCTACGCTCTGGACCAAAAACCAAAAGTACAAAAAAAACCACACAAACAAAAATTACGAAGCCGAAAATGCTGATTTTAAACACCCCAAAATGATCAATTCTCTTATTATTTTGCCAGTCCACAGCCTGGATAATGTGTGATGGAAATCAGACTATTTGTATTCATTTTATTTTGATGGAAATTACTCTACATCAATGACATTTTCGAGGTCTATCTCCCGAATACTGGATACTGGCCGCACTTAAGCGACTGCAGCTATCGAGCTCGGTAGTACATAATTGAAACAATGAAAAGTAATATAAATATAATTAATGAAAGCAGGCCTTTGTCTGCATTAACATTCATCTAAAATACACCTAGGCCTACGTTGAAAATCTCAGAGTTGTACATCCCGTGGATTTAGACGGACATCGCCAAATTCAGACAAACACTTCGATGCTTACTTCTAAAACCTCGCATGTCCCAATGCACTTCCTGTCAATTATATGCCATAACACTGGTCACGCCTCCCTGCCACATGTGGATATGCAGCCCATCGGAACAGTTTTCGTTGTGTTCATTTTCCCATGGTGATGTGTAAAGGAAAATGAACCTTAAATACGATATACTGTAGGAGTACGTAAATTCTCTTGCAAACAACATCCCTGAAATAGGTATTCTAAGGTTTATTTTCCTTTACACTTTGGCGCAGGAGAAAACTACGAAAAACAAGGAAGATTATTCCGATGGACTGCATATAAATATGGGGCAGGGAGACGCGACCAGTCTTAAGGGAAATAATGAGTAGGAAGAGCATTGAGGCATACGAGGTTTTTGAAGTAAGCCGTCGACTTCTTGATATCACGAATTGAATATGGCCCTTCGACTGGAGGAACCAAAGTGGCTTCCTACACCACGAAATTAAAATGGTTCCTTGACTCGTACTACCTGGCGGCAGTGAATCTTTACAGTATTAATCCTCGTGACAGCACGTTGGACTGTCATATCCTAACAAATGTATTCTGCCGGCTTTTCATTCATTACTCCACAACGAACGCAAAAATGAAAAGTCTGAGTTTCTAGGTGCATTTGGATCTCCTTTCATCCACCGATGTTAATGATTTCAGAACTCTGTGTGCCGTAGATTTGGCTGGGCATTTCGCGCACAAAACTAAACACACACAAACACTTCCTTCATTATTATTATTATTGTTCATTCATTCAGTCAACTTCGCTAATCGGCCAACTAGGGACCACCATAAGCCTCACGTTACATTCTGGCATTTATTCATTTTTCTCTTGATCCACATCGTCTTCATTAGCTTACTGTGTTCAGCACGACGTTCTTATGTCCATTTAGCACCAGTTGCCCGTTTTTCGTCCCGCAAAGTCCCAAAAGTCTTGATGGCTGCTCTGAGAAGATTTCGGTCTTGTGCATCTTCTTCTTGTAGGCCCAGTTCTTTAAGATCTTTCTTGACATTAACATACCATGGCATTGCCGTTTTTGATTTTGAGTCAAATATACTGAAGATACGTTTTGACCATCGATTGTCGATCATCCGTCGTATATGATCGTAGAAGCGAACTCTGCCTGTAAGCATTGTGGCCGTGATCTTCTCTATCTTAGAGTATACTTCTTGCCTGGATTTTCTAATGTAGATGCAATTTTTGTAGTTTGGTCCAAGTATGGTGTGTAGGATCTTTCTTTCTTTATTTTCTCTCAAAATCCGCAAGCAAACATTTCTCGGATGGGATAAGGCATTCAGATGCATATAGCGATACTGGCTTGAAGACAGTGTTGTAATGACGAATTTTTGTGTTCAGGGAAAAGCACTTTTTTGTATATTTTTGCGGGTAGTTTGGAAAGTGATTTCCATTTCCTTGATTCTTGCTGCTATGGCCTCTTTGTCAAGTCCATTTTGCTGAATCCATTCCCCAAGGTATTTAAATTTACTAACACGGTTTATCGTTCCATATTTGGTGTTTAGTTGTGCCGTATCATATTTGATATTTGACATTACTTCTGTCTTTTGAAAGGAAATTTTTTAAACCTGTTTGTTCTGCTACTTCCTTCAACACATTGATCTGTTCTGTTGCACTTTATAAATTTTTTGTCACAAGGGCTATATCATCAGCGAACGCTAAGCAATCTATTTCCACTCCGTTTTTCTTTGTCCCGATCCTTACGGGTTTGTAAAGGTTTCTTTCTTTTAACGTCTTTCGACACTCCTGTATTACCTTCTCAAGTATGCAGTAGAACAAAGGAGGTGACATCCCATCTCCCTGTCGAACGCCTGTCTTGATCTCAAAGGGTTCAGAGAGACATCCTTGGAAATTTACTTTGGATTTAGTATTAATTAGTGTTGCCCTTATTATCGCTAGCAGTTTCTCATCGTCTCCCATTTGTGCAAGGACGTTAAGCAACACATCACGGTCGATGGAGTCGTATGCTTTCCTGAAGTCTATACTGCTAATAATAAGAGTTGGCGTCTGGCATTTCTTAGAGGGAGGTCCGTTTACTGCCTGCCGAGGCGGGATAAAGGGAGTGGCTCTGTGGTTGCCATGGACACGAGGGTGGGGCGACTGAGGTTGCCATGGAGATAAAACTTCAGGGCAGCTCGTCTTGCTGGGAGTTGCCAAACCTGTCACTGTCACTGATAAGAACCTGACTGTTTGTATAAGAGTGGTCGCAAATGGGACGACACCGCCTGGCCAGGTAGTCTACAACAGATCACAGCGGTCAGAATGAAGGAGGGAACAAGTGAGCCGGAAGCGAGGGGTAAGAGCATGTAGAAAGGAATGCTGGAATGTGGCAACATCGTGAAATGGCACGTGTAGTGCTCCTCCCTCCAACCTTACCTGTCAAACGCCAACTTTAGTTAAGACCTATATACAAATGTAGATAAATAGGTTCGATCTCTCAGCATATGGTATCTTATTTTGGTTTTTAGGTTAAGTATTTGTTCTGCACTTGATCGGCCTTTCCGGAAACCTGCTTGGTATTCCCCGAATTTGTGTTCAACTTGCTGTTCTAGTCTTTCAAGGATGGATAGTGACAGTATATTGTAGGCTACTGACAGAAAAGAAATTCCACGGTAATTGTTCACATCTCTTACATTTCCTTTCTTGTGTAAATGATGGATCAAGGCTAGCTTTCAGTCCTCTGGTAGTTGTACTTTATCCCATATATCTACAATGGTTCGGTGTAGGATGTCAATTGCTTCTTCCGGGGCATGTTTGCACAGTTCCGCAATCATGGAGTCTTCACCAGGAGCCTTGTTATTTTCCATTCTCATTATGTGTCGTTTGATTTCATCGCGATTTGGTGGAATATGGCAGGTTTTGGCTCACTGGTTTGTTTGTTTTGATGGAATGGGCTGGTTTTTCACAATTTAGAAGGTCGTTAAAATACTTAGCTAAGATTTCGAAGTTTTCTTCATTTGATGTTGCAAGAGTTCTACCTTTCTTTAGAAAGCAAAGGGAAAATGCCTTGTATCCTTGTACCTTCTTTTTAAAATTTCTGAAGTATTCACGGGTCTCACCTCTATGAAAATCTTCTTCAATCTTGTCCAGTAGTTTCTTTTCATACTTGCGTTTCTCACTGCGTATTATTTTTGCTGGTTATGCTTGTTGTGTTTTGTACATCTTCCAATCTTCTTCTTTTTTCGAGGTGTAATACTTTTCCCAGGCATTCAGACGATCCCCTAAGGTCTTCTCGCAGTTATCGTTCCACCACGTGTGCTTCTTCCCCTTATTGATTTCGACCAATCCTTTTGCAGCCTGTATCATCTGCTTTCTCGTGCTGTTGAAGTTTTTTTTTTCCACTGGTTGGGCAAGTTCCTTGAATTCATTCACTCTTTCTCTGAGCTTTTTTGTGTCAAAGCGAATTATGGTAGGTTCATTCTTATTTTTATTGAGAGGGATTGGCCGAAACTTGATTACTGATATGTAATAATCTGAGTCTATGTTTATTCGGATTTTTAGCGTCTGTTCATGATTTCCGGACTGTATCTTCGAGATATAGCAACATGGTCTATTTGGAATTCTCCTGTTGTTTCGTTTGGGCAACTCCATGTCATCTGTTTCCTTGGTAAGTGACGAAATTGTGTTGACATCAGTTGGAGGTTACGGTTATCACATAGTTCAACGAGGCGTTCTCCATTCTTGTTGGTTCTTTTGTGTGCTGGGTAGAGCCCAACAACTTTCCTGTGTTTCCGTTTACGTCCTACCTGTGCATTAAAATCACCCATTAGGATCTTGACGTGATGTTTCGGGATTTTTGCTAGTCTGGCATCCAGGACGTTCCAGAATCTATCTGTGCCTTCCAGGTCTTTTTTTGTTTTGTTCATTAGTTGGAGCATGTGCATTGACTAGCGTATATGTTTTATTTGCACAACGCAGGTATAGTAAGCATAACCTATCATTAACAGCTTCAAAATTTGAGACTGACCTAAGGATTCTGGTGTTGGCAGCAAAAGCTGTACCGAAGATAGGGTTTTTCATTGCTCTCTTATGGGATCTGCTCTTGAAGAACCGATACCCTTAAGACTCATACGTATCTTTGTCAGTGAAGCGAGTTTCTTGCAGAGCCATTACTGCGATTTTATTTTCGTGGAGGGCATTGGTCAGCTGTTTCATCTTACCAATTTTTATTAGACTGTTTATGTTGAACGTTGCCAAAAAAGGCTTAGATATGGGTTTCAGCTTTCGTGACTGTTCAGGATTTCCAAGATGCTCCGACTCGTCTTTAGTATGATGTTGCATACCCTCCAGAATCCGAACGGGATGCATGCGTCGCTTGTCGGTGACAGGTGGATTTATTTGAAAAGTTGCCAACTGGGGTATTAACTTCATGTCTTTGTTTTACCATCATACTTGAGAAGCTTTAGCTTAGCTTAGATCAAATTGCTCATTCTGAATACAGCCAAGGTTGTTAGCCCTGGAGGGCCTCAAGACGTTCTTCGGCTACGGGCAGGCATTTCCTCCTTACCCGAATAGTTATTAGTTATTATTATTATTATTATTATTATTATTATTATTATTATTATTATTATTATTATTATTATTATTATTATAACATATATTATTCGTGGGGGCCATCTAGGACCACGTTAAGTCTTGTTACATTTCTTTTCTGTTGTTTGTCTCGGTTTAGCCCATCCGTCAGTACCTTTTTGCGGAAGATATCTCTATTGAAGGCATCTTCTTGTTGTATATACAGAATTTTGAGGTCTTATTTGGTGTTCGTAAACCAGGGCATTTTGGTTTTGGGTTTGGACTAATAAAAGTGAAAGATCTGTTTAGTCAGGTTGCTACCGTGCATTCGTTTGAGATGACCGTAATATCGTGCCCGTCTCTTACGGATTGTTTCTGTAATTTTCTCTATTTTACTGTACAGTTCTTTGTTGGATTTTTTTTATGATGAGTGCCATTCTCGTAATTGCATTCCATGATACTTCTGACGATTTTGCGCTCATTTCTCTCCAGTTCTTCGAGGAGTCCTTTATTAGCATTTAGATATCCTGTGACAACAAGAAGGCACGTGTTCGTGCAGCAACATGTGGTCGCGCATTGTCCTGCTGAAATATGGTGTCTGGGGTATCGTGCAGAAAGTTATGGCTACGGGTTGCAGGATGACATAAATTCATATCAAACTGGTCACAGCGCCTTGCACACGCGCAACAACTGTGATTTGTGGTTGTATCCAATAGCGTCCCAAACCGTAAGGCCTTGTGTTGGCGCTGTATGTCTTGTGGAAATCCAGTCAATGTTATGCCTCTACCCCTGTCTGAGGCGAACCGGAATGCAGCCATCATTTTCAAACAAACAGAACCTGGATTCGTCAGAAAACATTATCTGCTGTCATTCCCTTCCCCAGTGACGTCGTTGCATATACTATTACTGTCTAGGATATTTATGCACATTAGTCCAAGGTAGGTGGAAAAGTCAACGACGCGCCGGTAAATGGCGCTGCCACTCCTGGTAGTCTACGACGTCTTACACTGCACCACTGTTGCGCCAGAGCCGAGGACGACAGAGATCTGCACTGCAATACCATTTGGTTATGATTGATTATGATTCTCGTCACGTAGGCTGTAATTTAATGAAGTATAAATTACCGGCATACGCCGGGAGCACTTGTAATGTAGGCAATGTGCCGAGCCTAAATTATCAATCTGTAGACTCTGAACAGACTGCGAAGGGACATTTCAAGCATTCGACTGGAAGAGAAGTAGGCTATAGTCTTAGTAAAGGCAAGCTAGCCGTAAAATTTCAGACGGTGAGACTTTTTCATCCGTGGAGGAAGACCGGGTCTGCGTAACGAACACTAGACGGTTCAGACAATAACGATTTCAGGGAGTGCCGTGTTCGATACTCGCGAAGTGCGTCGGGTACCATTTATGATACTTCGCCGCTTAGTAATAATGGTTCTTAGTTCAGGAAGAAACGAATACAATTCGATGAATGTGTAGATGGTCCTAGGCACCTATAAGTCCGAATACCTGCATGTTCTTGTGTACATTTTCTTAAAGACGTGTGTGATGTATAAGTGCATAGGATTAATTCAGCTCCATGTCCTGAAGGCCAACAGCATGTCAGAGTAAGGTGGATGGGAGACTAAGCCTTTGGTCCGTCCAACGCCAAGAAGCCTACACAAAGATGAGTACCATAATATTGAACCCTTAACTTACCATTCCATCGTTGGTCGGCCACAGCTGCTGCAGTAGAGCAATATTGAAGCCTTAAATCTTGGGGTCGTAGCGGGAATAATTCTGTCACGATCTTAACCAAACGATGGGGTTCAGAAGAGAGTCTAACAACTTGAAATGAGGAGCAAAAATGTGCTTACTAACTTTTATTGAATTAATTAACTGCACAAAAATCATTTATATAAAATCATGGGCCAAGAAAATATTTAATTATTAATATTTCAAACGCAGTTATATTGCATAGCGTTAGTTTTATTAATTACAGTATTGAAGAATTTTCTAGATTAGTGGACAGCAAAAACTAGAGAAAGTGAAAAAAACTGATAATCGGACACCTACTGATCCAAACGATAACTGAGAATTAATCCACACGATCCGTGGGAAATATGACCTTCAACAAGTAGAATGCCGGATTTACTCTTAACTAAGGTGGCGTGCATTGTTCGAATTTGAGACAGGTAAGCACGACATAGCAACATGTGCTTGCTGCATGCGCAACCACTATTACGTATGAGCGGAGCGTGTAATCTAAATGCCCCAGTGAGCATTGTGGTTCATCCAGATATGAGTCCGGTTCTGTGGATGAATGGTTAGCGTGCTGGCCTTTGGTCCAGTGGGTCCCCGGTTTGACTCCCGGCTGACTGGGTGATCTTAACGTTCATTGGTTAATTCTGATGGCTCAGGGGCTGGATATGTGCACCGTCTTCATCATTGGAATTCGTCATAGGTAAGGGCCCCACCCTCACAGAGGCTCAGGTCGCCCATACGTCTTCAACTCGAAAAACCTGCACCAGGCCTCTTCGGAGACCACACGACATTATTATCCGGATATGAGTAAGTCCTTGTTTACAAAGAGCAAAGGCCGTAAATTCGGAGGTATAAAAGGGTGATGGAATGGTTCGTGAAGGGTTCGGTGGATGCAGAGTGGTTCTCGGCCCACAAGTGGCCATGGCTACTCCGTTGTCCAACAGCTCTGCACTCAGACCGGCCAACCGAGAAGAAGTGGGGTGGCCACGGCTCTACTGTGGCTCTACGCCACTGTATTTGGGAGACGGAGAGGGGCGGTCCACACAGTCGGCTGACCTGAGAATGGTTTTCCGTGGTTTTCCATTCTCCCGGTAGAAGGAGCATGAAATTAGTCTACCTACTATGTCAGTAATTGCCAGACGTACGTTGTGCATTCCAGCAAGCGGCGGAAGAAACTTCAGTAAAACGGGAATGCTTGTAAGGAGTCCTAGGAGTTAGCTAGACGCAGACCAAGTCAATGACCTGTTATTAATTCATAACAATAAAAATTAGTTTGCAATTCATTCCCAAATTGGAGCCAGAGTTTTGTAAAAGCCATATCTCCTTGGATAGAAACCTTAATTAATTTTAAAGTCTATCTGAAACTTCAAGCCTCCGTGGCTCAGGCTGCAGCAGGTCGGCCTCTCACCGCTGGAATACGCGGTTCATATACAGGTTACTCCATGTGATATTTGTGCAGGACAAAGGAGAGGCGAGACAGGTTTTTCTCCGGGTACTCGGGTTTCCCTGTCATCTTTCATTCCAGTAACAATCTTAACTATTATTTCATTTCATCTGCCACCCATTAATCATTGCCCCAGAGGAGTGCGACAGGCTTCGGTAGCCGACACAATTATTATCCTCACCGCAAAATGGGGGTTTCATTAATTCAATCTCTGATCCGGTCACTGACTGGAAAATAGGTTGTAGGTTTTCATTCATTTAACTTTATGTGATATAATGACGTATTAATTTGCACAGTTTGTATAAAATATATTTGGTATGGCTAGTAGTGAAATATATGGTTTATGCATTAACAATGTGTACTTAGTTAACGTGTATAGATCAGTGAAGTACGCTAGCCAGGAGGAATACACGTGGCAGCCCGTGAACTTCATTGTCTATTTCACCGACAGGAGTGATATTTACTTCAAGTGATATTTACTTCATTACAGTATTTTCAGTTTTTCTTACATACGAAGCAGAAAAACAGTCTACAAATATGAGTGACTGACGGTATTTTCACGTCCAATCATGAGTCCACTATTGCGGCAAAAGCGTAATATTTCGAGGAATAAAGGTACGCGAGAGAAATTTGAGTACGGATAAACAAGAACGGAGGGAGGCGAGCACTTATACCTGTGACTCAGACAGTGCGTGAAGGAGCCAGTATCAAGGGAGAAGGTCGAGCTCGCCTCGCCTCTGAGAAGCGATGTTCGGTCATGGCCATACTCAACAAATATGAACCGAGCATAGAGCGTGTTTTGCATGACACTAATAAGCTGTCAGAGCAATGTTGGCACTTACGTGGCCTTGGAGCAGAATTCAATGTTGTTAAGTCATCATTCTTAAGTACGTAAATACACTCACTCTCCAGATAAGCAAGGGACTACTCCTTGAGTAGCCTCAGACAGATCATAACACCAGTCAACGATTGTCATAGATCCTGCTCTGAGCCAGAAAGATTACAATTCTGAGTGAAATAGGAGTTTTAGGTAATGTTATCTTATTCAGATCCATTCAATTCGAAATAAGTTGTAGTATATATTTTTCAGATTCATGTGGGTGGTAGTTCTCTTCATATATTGATAACCTAACGTTTATTTCAGTTAAAAGAATTGTAAACTGTGAAACTCTGTGCGATATGTGGATAGAGACATGAACATGAGTGTTTATAAATTTAAGACAAGGTCGCAGTCGAGAAGCCCATGAATTTGAAAGCCAAGTGAAAATTACTAAATGGAATTAGTTGATAGGGAAACTAGCAGAGTGACTTACAATAATGTAGTTTGTATTATGTAAGAGGAGGGTTAGATCGTAGTCAACACAGATTAAGCGTTGCTCTCTTTTCATTCTGACCAGTAGCATAAATGGGCAGGTATGCAATTCTGTAGCATAAAATTAGTAAATTTAAATTATTTTTAGCTCAGCAACTAAGAACGCTACTTAATACTTCTACATTATTAACATATATCCATAAAAGTCCATGTAAAATCGTTGATATTTTTAGAGAAGGTAGTTGGCCGTGTGGTTAGGGTCGCGTTATTATTATTATTATTATTATTATTATTATTATTATTATTATTATTATTATTATTACATAGTTACCAAACACCATCTCATTGTTGTTGCGACATATAAACCACCATGGAAAAAGAAAAAAGGAACGTACTTGTTTTCAAGACTGAGCAATTCAGATTAATAGAAGTAAAGATCAATTTTTGATGGTTTCAGCTAAAATGATACGCCAAGGTATCTTGAGAATTTGCAGCCTGTACCCAGAAACACGAGTGTGGGTCCTTAAGAGACAGACCAGTGCTTCAGCAATACAACATGATTATAAAAATGTGAGGCCCTTCGAGGAGATACCAGGACCCAAGCCATCCGAAAACAATTGGACATTCATTCCAGGAATTGGTGAGTACTCTTACATTAATGAATCAATCAGGCATCATTCCTCTCCATTTAAGACTGTCGTCCAAGTAGCAAATTCACTATCACTTGTTTACTTAGACTTAACTTAAGTGACCGCAATGAACATGGACATTTTTTATAAATGACTCCTTCTTAGTCATAGGATTTCATTATACACCAGTGCATTTAAGAAATTGAAATTTACATTTAAAAAATTAAAATGAATAACTGAATGGTTCAGCTGTACTTTCGTTCAGAGGGCTCTGGGTTCGATTCCCAGTCGGGTCGGAAGTTTAACTACTTTCGGTTACTTCCTATGGCATGCGAGCTGGTCGTTTCCATTCATGTTAATTCATTTCATTCATCTGTATACAAAATGTCACACAAACAACCACCACAGAAACACTCAATGGTGAATATATCGTACTACATGGGATTGGCATCAGTGAGATCATACGATCGTAAAACTGGGTTAAATTCAGATTAGTGCTGAACGAAGAGAATTTAGGAAGTTCTTTTTCTTTTCAAGTTGATTTACGTCGCACCGACACAGAGGACGGGACAGGGAGGAGCTAGGAGTGGGAAGGAAGCGGCCTTGGCCTTAATTAGGTACAGCCGCAGCATTTGGCGGGTGTGAAAATGGGAAACCACGGAAGACCATCTTCCGAGCTGCCGAGAGTGGGGTTCGATCCCACTATTTCCTAAATACTGGATACTGGCCGCAATTAAGTGATTGCAGCTATCGAGATCGGTATTTAGGAAGTAGATCTGGAGCAATACAAGCCGGACACTTAATATACGTTACAGTAATTCACATTCCATAGAAAACGCTGATCTTTCGAAAGCATCAACGTACACTCACATTTGAAAGCAAATTGTATCTTGAGTTAAAGATTTGCGAAAATTTCAAGTTAAATTGAAAAAGAATGAAATTTATTTGTGTAATGAGTCTTGGGAGGGCATTTTTTCATGTGGAGAGTACCAAGTGGTGAAGTATAGAATTTGAGAAGCACAGTTTTTAGATAAGTCTTCACTCCCTAATATTTCAAGAATCTCTTATAGCGGGCTATTTGACAAATATAGAAAATTCAAACTATTCATATTATATCACCAGTAAATTTAAGGCTTTTATGTATTTTTTTCTTTCAGGAAATTTAGCAGACCTCGACTTCAATATAATGTCACAAGAACTTTACAAGCAGTATGGAAAAATTGTCAGGGTGCCCGGTCCACCGGGTCGTAAAGATATGGTTTACCTGTTTGATCCTCAGTATATTGAGACGGTGAGTTTTCATCATTTGAAATACTTGACGCTGTTTTTTTAAAGTGTCTTCAAATCTGTAATGAATCTGAAATTGGTAAATGGGCAATCTTGAAAAATAATTTCGTGTAAGTACGTCAGGATAAAATTGAAGTACCACCCTGACTGAATATATTCAGTTGGACTCTTTTAGCTCTGATCTGCAAGGATATGATTTTTCACGCTGTTATACATACTTTACAAGGGTTATTTAATGAAATCTATCAGATGGAAGGAACGGATCATGTTGGGTGGAAATGTTGTAAGAAATTTGGCCTATTCCGACGACGTGATCTAATAGCAGACTGTACTGTAGATAATGTTTGAGTACGTTATGGAAATTAGTTTTCCCAACATTAAAGTACGGTAACTTTCATATCTGGATAGTAAGAAACTTAAGAGAATTGAATTTTGGCAAGGGCAATAACTGACAAGACTAAAACAGTTGGAACATTGCAATCAACTACTTTGGATGGGTATTCTTGATAAGTGGTAGAACGGTGAACGAAATCAAAGAGAGATCTAGGAAAACGAATACATAGAGCTCGCAGATTTCCTTCATATTAAAAAATCACGGGATTACTCATTTTTTGGATATGATTGACAAGTAATGTGTTCCCAAAGAAATATGATTTGCTAAACTATCAACTTGCCGTGAGTGGTTCAGGCGCTGGCCTTAAGACCCCAACTTGGTAGGTTCGATTTCGCCTCAGTCGGGTGCTCAAATACGTCAGCCTCATGTCGATAGATTAACTGGCATGTAAAAGAACTCTTGCAGGACAAAATTCCGCCACCTCAGCATCTCCGAAAACCGTCAAGTATTAGCAAGTGGAATGTAAAAAAAATACAAATAACATTATTAGCTAACATGTGTTATCAGTAAGGTGATGTCAACCTCCATATTGTAATGCTTAAAAGTATTCGTTGCCATCCTCGGAGAACCGGGTTTGATTCCCGGTACTGCTAAAAATTTAAGACTTTTACGATGGCTGCTAGGTGTATTAAATGGAACATGGAGCTCACCTTCGTCGGGTGTGTGCCTGAAAAGAGATGTACCACCTCTGGACGAGGACACGAATTAAGACCACCTCCATAGCTTAACGGTTAGGACTATTAGCTGCCATTCTTGGAGGGCCAGGTTCGATCCCGGGAACTACCAGGAATGTCATAAAGGCAGGGGCACTGTTATGGGGTGGGTGCCTGAAAATAACTGCAACAGTTCGGGATGAGGACAAGAGTTCACTTTCCTTCTTTAGTTGGCAGATGGAAGGCAGGCTAAAAATCAAGAACGTGAATTATAAATGACGTTGAAAGGATGTAGATGTGATATTTCGCTATTACCACTAAACCGTATATTATTGATACATTATTGATACGACGTGGGCCGAAATCCTGCACTTTGTTTAACTGAACCGTTTTCTGAACTTTATGAATAAGCATGTCACTCTACCACATGCTTGGTCTCGTCGAGCTGGTAGTAAGATATCGCTAGGATGTATACACTGACTGACAGAGCAAATGCAACACCAAGAAGGAGTGGTTCGAAAGGGATGACAGTTGGGGAAAAAACAGAGACGGCACGGACGAATAATTGATGTTTATTTCAAACCGATATGCAGGTTACACAATGCGCACGGCATCGACTCAGTAGGATGTAGGACCACCGCGAGCGGCGATGCACGCAGAAACACGTCGAGGTACAGAGTCAATAAGAGTGCGGATGGTGTCCTGAGGGATGGTTCTCCATTCCCTGTCAACCATTTGCCACAGTTGGTCGTCCGTACGAGGCTGGGGAAGAGTTTTTAAACGGCGTCCAATGAGATCCCACACGTGTTCGATTGGTGAGAGATCCGGAGAGTACGCTGGCCACGGAAGCATCTGTACACCTCGTAGAGCCTGTTGGGAGATGCGAGCAGTGTGTGGGCGGGCATTATCCTGCTGAAACAGAGCATTGGGCAGCCCCTGAAGGTACGGGAGTGCCACCGGCCGCAGCACATGCTGCACGTAGCGGTGGGCATTTAACGTGCCTTGAATACGCACTAGAGGTGACGTGGAATCATACGCAATAGCGCCCCAAACCATGATGCCGCGTTGTCTAGCGGTAGGGCGCTCCACAGTTACTGCCGGATTTGACCTTTCTCCACGCCGACGCCACACTCGTCTGCGGTGACTATCACTGACAGAACAGAAGCGTGACTCATCGGAGAACACGACGTTCCGCCATTCCCTCATCCAAGTCGCTCTAGCCCAGCACCATGCCAGGCGTGCACGTCTATGCTGTGGAGTCAATGGTAGTCTTCTGAGCGGACGCCGGGAGTGCAGGCCTCCTTCAACCAATCGACGGGAAATTGTTCTGGTCGATATTGGAACAGCCAGGGTGTCTTGCACATGCTGAAGAATGGCGGTTGACGTGGCGTGCGGGGCGGATGCGCCGATCCTCGCGTGCTGACGTCACTCGGGCTGCGCCTGGACCCCTCGCACGTGCCACATGTCCCTGCGCCAACCATCTTCGCCACAGGCGCTGCACCGTGGACACATCCCTATAGGTATCGGCTGCGATTTGACGAAGCGACTAACCTGCCCTTCTCAGCCCGATCACCATACCCCTCGTAAAGCCGTCTGTCTGCTGGAAATGCCTCCGTTGACGGCGGCCTGGCATTCTTAGCTATACACGTGTCCTGTGGCACACGACAACACGTTCTACAATGACTGTCGGTTGAGAAATCACGGTACGAAGTGGGCCATTCGCCAACGCCGTGTCCCATTTATCGTTCGCTACGTGCGCAGCACAGCGGCGCATTTCACATCATGAGCATACCTCAGTGACGTCAGTCTACCCTGCAATTGGCATAAAGTTCTGACCACTGCTTCTTGGTGTTGCATTTGCTCTGTCAGTCAGTGTATATCCCCGTTGTCTGTGTTGACTCCTCCATCTTGACCAAGAAATAATCAAACCTGAGAATCGGGTCTATTACATCCTTTTCGCCTGGAACTGCCATTACACGATGTTCCGTGGACCTCTTCGTGTAGGTTTGAACCTTTTGTACGAAGTTCTTCAGCAACGAAGGGCCCCATTTTACGGTGGCGGGAGTCCCACAAAACATCGCCTAACGGACAGTAACCAAGGACTTAACCCTGCATTTTGCCCCCCTTGCAGCATCGCCGGTAGAGGTTACCTCCAAATGTTCGTCCGGAGCAGTTCTACTGAACAACTTGCTTTACGTCGCACCGACACAGATAGGTCTTACGGTGACGATGGGAGAGGAGAAAACTAGGAGGGAAAGGAATCAGCCGTGGCCTTAATTAAGGTACAGCCCAAGCATTTGCATGGTGTTAAAATGGGAAACCGAAAACCATATTCAGGGCTGCCGACAGTGGGGCTCGAACCCACTATTTCCCGGATGCAAGCTCACAGCTGGACACCCCTATCTGCACGGTCAACTCACGCCGTCGGAGCAGTTCTGACCGCGGTAAGGTTGGGTCTTATTTTAATAGCTTCGCAACATTCACTGCTGGGAAAGCCTTCGTGATGTTTTATACACCTGCTAGCAGGTGTTATTTTATTTTATTTGTTCATTGAAATATTTACTTCAAACTTTTAAACACACAAATAAGGTACATCTTGTTGGGCAAATATGGGTTGCACTGAACATGGAAGGACTTTAACGATTAAGTGTTTTTAATGTCCGTTATTATAACATATAATCCAATAGTAAGCACAATCAGAACATCTATATATAAAAATTAAAATGATTATTCATTTAAATGGAATATTGTATAATTTCCACCATTCAACACTCAATATTATATAAGTACACTAGCAAGATACCCGTGCTTCGCTACGGTATTATACTGAAATTTATAATTGAATGCTTATTGTTTTATATATAATCCACTGAAATTCGCGATCTGACTGGTTATCTGAGAGAATCAGCCAAAATTCGCAATCTGACTCGTTTTCCAAGCAATCGATTTCGTACTTCCCGGGCTAGGTCCAGGTATTCCACCCGGTCAGTTGGGTCCCTAAACCTTTGCCATCTTTTCCTATAAGAATTTTTAATATGGACCAAATCCTTGAGGAGATCCGGCGTGGTGTCCTTTTGGGTGCCTTGGCGGTACTGAACCCGCGGCCGGGCTACATTCTTAGTCATTACCCGTCCAGGACCCGTTTCCAGCGCGGTCCGCACATTTGACGACGGTCCAGAACATTATTATTATTATTATTATTATTATTATTATTATTATTATTATTATTATTATTATTATTATTATTATTATTATTATAGATGTTCTGGACCCCACAGCAAGATGCAAGACCGCTACTTGGCGATAAATTACATCTGGTGCCACTGTCATTGTTAACAATGTGACCAGCACCATTGTCGCGCGTAGCCAAGTGTGCGGGATTTCTGCTGATACGAATGACATACTCCGTGCATTGTTGACCTTATTATAGAGGTGAACAATTGGACGGTCAATCTCATTCCTATCGTTTATTTCAAAGGTGTTTAAATTTTTATTTATATGCCAGGAGAATGTACTGTAATCTAAGAACGTTCCCCGAAGAAAAAGATGGCTCTTGAAAACGAACCCAGGAAAGATAAAAAATGATCGGTTTATGATCAGAATAAGTACATCGGAAATCTACAGCCTGTTTCCAGTCATTCGACAGGGTCAGGAATGAAATGAATAAAGCCCCCATCTGGCGGCGGCAATAGGAATTGTGCCGGCTGCCGAAGCCTGTCGCACTCCTCTGGGGCAAAGGATAATGAATGACAAATGAAATGAAGTGATATTGGACAGTGCTGCTGGAATGAATGATTACAGGGAAAACCGGAGTATCCGGGGAAAACCCTGTCCCGCCTCCGTTTTGTCCAGCACGAAGGTCTCATGGAGTGACCGGGATTTGAACCCAGGAACCCAGCTGTGAGAGGCAGGCGCGCTGCCACCTGAGCAACGGAGGCTCCTTATAAGTACATTATGAACAGTAAAATCAACTATTCTCACCTCTTTTTACAACCCACCGCCGTTAAGTTTATTTACCCCCACCCCCCCACACAAAAATAACAGAAAGGCATGTTTCTTCATGTTTAAAGGAGATTCCAAACACCAATGTTCACGTCTATTACATTCAGTTTTGAGATATAAGTATCCCCATAAAAATAATTAACTTTTTTCACTTCCTTTCACACTCCTCACCCACCCCCCAATTGAATTTTCCGGAAAAAACCTTGTTTCTTTAATAGTAAATGATCTTCTAAATACCAATTATCACGACTCTAACTTCCTCAGTTTTTGATTTGTGTGACCTCATAAAACGAATTAAACTCCTTTTCAATCCCGCCCCACAAGTTGATTTTCCACCCCCCAAAAAACGCGTTTTTCTTTGTTTCTAAAGGAGATCCAAATACCAATTTTCACGTCAGTAACAACTTTAGTTTTTATTAGACGTAAGTATTCTCATACAAGTCAATTAATTTTTCAGTTCTTTCACCCCCCCCCCCCCCCCACTGATTGGATTTTTCGAGAATACGTGTTTCTTTACTTTAAAGCAGAATCCAAATATCAAATTTCACGTCTGTAACATCTTCATTTTTGAGATATCTGTAGCTTAATTGAAATAATTCAACACCATTTTCAGTCACTTTACCCCTCCCCCTCCAGCCAAGTGGTATTTCGGAAAACTAAAAATACACGTTTCTTGATTTTTAATAGAGATAAAAAGTACCATTTTTCACTTCTGTAAGATGTTACGTTTTTGAGATATACTGTAGAAATTCTCATTTTAAAATTACACCCCGTTTTTAGTTCCCCTTTAATGGAGTTTCCAAAAACAAATCACCTATGTTTCTTTACATTTACAGGAGATTCCAAATACCACTCTTTACGTCTGTAACATTTTACGTTTCTCAGGTTTTCTGTAGATATAGTCTTTCAAATATTTCACCGAATTTGTCACTCCTGTTTAACCGCCAGTAATTGAATTTTCCAAAAAAAAAAAAAAAAAAAAAAATACATGTTACTTTATTTTTAAAGGAGATCCCATGTACAAATATTCAGTTCTGTAATATCTTCAGTTTCTGAGATATGTATCCTCATTAATGGCATTCAACCAATTATTCACCCTTTTACACCCCTCCTATTGGGATTTTCCGAAAACAAAAAATACATGTTTCTTTATTTTTAAAGGAAGTTTTAAATACCAATTTTTACATCTGTAAACTTTTCAAGTTTTAAGATGTAGATACACTTATTTTAAAAATTCACCCCCTTTTCACCCCCATATATGGATTTTCCAAAAACGAAAAAATACCTGTTTTTTATTTTGAAAGTAGATCCCAAATAACAATTTTCAGGTCAGTAATATCTTCAGGTTCTGAAATAAATGTAGCCTCATTAAAGGCATTCAACGCATTTTTCACCCTTTTCCACCCTTATTGCAGTATAAGGATTTTCCGAAAACAAAAATGTACGTGTATCTTTATTTCTGAGGGAGATTCTAAATATCAATTTTTACATCTCTAATTTTTAAAAATTTTGAGATATAGATACACTCATTTTAAAAATTCACCCCCTTTTCACCCCCACTAATTGGATTTTCCAAAAACGAAAATTTCGTGTTTCTTTATTTTTAAAGGAGATCCCAAACATCAATTTTCAGGTCTGTAATATCTTAAGTTTCTGTGATATAAGTATCTTCTTGAAAGGCATTCAACCCGTTTTCCCCCCGTTTTCACCCCTCCTATTGGGATTTTCCCTAAAACAAAAAATACGTATTTCTTTATTTTTTATGAAGATTCTAAATACCAATTTTTACATGTGTAAACTTTCAAAGTTTTGAGATGTAGATACACTCATTTTAAAAATTCACCCCCCTTTTCACCCTCCCATTAATTGGATTTTCCAAAAATAAAAAATACGTATTTCTTTATTTTTAAGAGAGATCAAAAGTACAAATTTTCAGGTCTGTAATATGTTCAGTTTCTGAGGTATAAGTACGGGTATCCTGATTAAAGGCATTCAACCCCTTTATCACCCCTTTTCACCCCTCCTATTGGGATTTTCTGAAAACAAAAAAAATATGTGTTTCCTTATTTTTAAAGACGATTCCAAATACTAATTTTTACATCTGTAAACTATTAAAGTTTTGAGATATAGATACAATCATTTTAAAATTCCACCCTCCTTTTCACCCCTTTACCGATGAATATCCAAAAATCCTTTCTTAGCGAGCACCTATATCTCAATATGAATGTATCCACGAAATTTCTATGTCCAGTAGTTTTGGCTCGGCGATGATGAGTCAGTTAGTCAGTCAGTCAGTCAGTCAGTCAGTCAGTCAGTCAGTCAGGACAAGTTATTTTATATATATTAATATATTTAATGCAGCCAAATAGCCATGACAGAGAATATAGCTTACATTGATGGGTTACATATTTGCATAATCACTTACAGACATTGTTCTTCTTGTACAGAATTCAATGTGGTACTGTTCACACGTTTTTCCACATAGTTTGCACTCACAGTCTATACTTGGGTCATGGAAGTGTTTTGATTTGCAGATTAGGTGATGAAAACCGTGAACTGCTAATCTTGTCATGACATGTCTTAATTCAAAATTAGCTTTTGTCCACGAGCGATCTATCATTGTCCCTATGCCACAGAAGTCTGCTTGGACTTCTTCTCTCTTCTCCGTCAGATTTGCTAGCAGTTTCTTTGATGCACCGGTGTTCGGTAGTGGCATACTTGTCCTGAGATCTTCTATGAGAAATGATTCCCTTGCGAGGAGATATACAAGTCTAGTTCGTGTCGTTTTTGATACACCTATCACCTTCTTTATATAGTTTGCTTTCACCTTTTCCAAGGTTGATAAGTTCCTCGTTGTTAAATGTGTCCAGATAATTTCAATGCCATAAGTCATTATTGGAAGAATTTTTACTCTGAATAGCAACATTGCTGTCTCCAGACTAAGTGATCTACTGCCTTTTATTTCATGCATTGCCATCATTGCTTGAGTGGCCTTCTCTGTGACATGTTTTGTGAAACAATATGCGCTCGATTGCAGGGTGATGCCTAAATATTTGAAGTCTGATACTATCTTTAATTTTTTATCCCGAATGAAGGTCTCTGCTGAGGCGGGTACTCTCCCTCCTTTCCTGAACACCATGGTGTCTGTTTTTGAGATGTTTATGAACAGCTTGTTTTCGGAGCACCAGTTTTGGGCGTCATTTACAGTTTCCTGTAATTTTGTTATGTCTCTTGAGCCAATTACAATATCATCGGCATACGCGCAAGAAAATACTCCCTCCTTTTGGGTAATTCTTAGGATATCTGCGGTTGCAACTATAAACAGCAAAGGACTCAGTGGGTCACCCTTTAGGACCCCGTTTGATTAAGCTATTGGATCTGATAGAGTGAGGTTATCCGAAACTCGTACTTCGTTCCACTGCAGTATTGATGTGATGAGATAGGTCCATATGTTATTCGTGCCTAGCATCTCCTTAAGCGTGTCTATCACTAGCTTCCTGTTTATCAGGTCAAAAGCTTTAGTAAAATCTATGAAGATAGTATAATATTTTTCGTTGTCTTCTAAGGCATCCCAGATTTGGTTTAGCAGGAGTTCAATAGCGTTTAGGGTAGATCGTCCCTTCCTAAAACCAAATTGGTTCTCTGGCAGATGCTCATTTATTTCCTCATTTATTTTTCCTGTTATAATTTTGATGAATATTTTGAAGGGACAGTTTTCCAGTCCTATGCCTCTATACTTATTGGGATCTCTTGGGTCTCCCTTGCCTTTATATAGAACTTTTACAATTGACTTTCTCCACTGGTCGGGAATGGAAGCAGTTTCTATACATTTGTTATATAATTTTGTCCATATAGGGGCTAGCAGGTGTGCAGTGTCTTTTACATATTAATTATAGATCCCGTCCGGACCTGCGGCTTTCTTGTTTTTGGTGCTGTCTATAGCGGTTCTAATTTCCTCTATGGTCAGGGGTACCCAGTCTAATTGTATATGTGGAGTAGTGGTGTGTAGATCTTTTCTGGGGTGCGCTGGACCTTCGATGTTGAGAATCTTACTAAAGTGTGATTCCCAGATTTCCATGTCTATGTAGCGCGTCTGTTGTTGTTTCTTTGGGTGTAGGGCTATGAACGGGTTTTTCTTGGCTTCCTCTGCTAGCTTCTTGCTCTCCGATTCTAAGTAGGCGCGTTTCTTTTCTTTCAGTGTCCTTTTGTAGAGTTTCCTCTTCTGTGTATATTAGACTTTGATTATTCAAGTTCTGCCTTAACTGTTGCAATTTATCTAGGGTCTCCCTCCTCAGCCTATAGCACTCAGTATCAAACCATATCTTTGTTCTTCTTGTGGCACGCGGAATGGCGGCCTTTTGTAGGATTTCTTCTATTATTCCTGTTGCATCATCCAATCTTGAATTATCTATTAATGTGTCTAGATGTGTAGTTGAATCTAGCATATCTTTAACTTTCTCAACATCTATTTTCCTTGAAAGGGGGTGAATTGTCTTTTTCTGTAGTTATTCCCACTCCCCTTGGAAACGTATTTCAATTGGTAAGTGTTTCTTATCACGGCTTGGTTTGTTGTCCATATTGTAGTCATGATGCCTGTTATTGGTCCTTTCGTAAGTGCAATATCTATTGTGCTCTTTCCATTATGTGAGATGTATGTAGGGATAGTGGGGTTGTTTAGCAGGATGAAGCCTTCTTCTTCCAGTTTCTCGAGGACTAACTTTGCTTTGTAATTCGGAATGTCCAGTCTGCAGTTAAGGTCACCTGCTATAATTATTGGCTTATCTTGCTTGCTCTGAGTGATCATTTGGCCTAGCTCGTCCATTATGTCGATCGGTATATTATAACATGTTTCCGGCTATTTGACCATCTCTCGTCGCCATAAGACCTACCTGTGTCGGTGCGACGTAAAGCCAATTGTATAATAATTTGACCATCTTCAGCTTTGAATATGTTTATTTAATAATTTGTTGTGTTGTTTTGGAAACATTTGTAAAGATTCTGAGTGTTCTTCAAAATTAATTAAATTAAAATAAGCTTTGACTAATGAAAGGAATGCGTAAGAAGATGGATTTCATATATATGTTAATTTGATACATTTTAGAGAGGGTACATTCATTTAAAATAGCCTTTATAAGGTTAAGAGAAATTTCAAGACTGCTATGTGAGTGAGTTGTTGGAGTAGGGAGGTGAAGGAGTGAAGTAGGAGGGATCGTGTTCTATTAGGTAATATGATTACTTGTTTTAATTAACTGTACTTTCATGAAAGCAAGAAATACAAATTATGATTCACTTTCTATTAAACATTATATATGCAATATCAATGCTGTCCCCAAAAATTATACCATGCAATTTCTAATGGAAAATTTAATTTTGCAAACTTCAGAAGGAGACAGTATACCTTATATTATTAAATATATTATTACAAAAATTTATATTTCAGGTTTTTAGACACCAGGGACCGACGCCACTGAGAACAAACTTCGAAACAATTTTAAAGTATCGACATGAAATGCGCCGCGATTTCTTTAAAGGAGTGGAAGGAGCCTTAGCTACGTAAGTAGTCATCAATTACATCCACTACAAGGACAATCAATGAATGTAATTCAGAATAAATATTAAATGGAACAAAGCATGAATTTCAAGATTACAGTACTGGGCTAATTGTTTTAGAGAATCACTTGCATGATAGTACGTACATCATAAGTAGTATAAGTTACGGGTTCTGCACCCTCCACCTCCACGGGCCCTCCGCAGCGGCCTCCTCCACCTCCACCTCCACAGGCTCTCAGGAGAGGCCTCCTCCACCTCCACAGGACCCTCCGCAGATGCCTCCGCTGCAAACCACGTGCTCTTGTTTGTAAAACAAAGCTACGTGGTTTTTTGACAGCTGTCATCCGCCATCCTGCATCGCTAACCTCAGTGCCGCCATCTTGACGGAGCTAAACCTTATAGTCACCAACTTTGACATGTGGTAGCGGGCAATTTGAAAAATTCCACGTGCATTTTGACAGCTGGCATCCGCGATGTTAATTAACAGACCAAACAAAGCTACGTGCTTTTCTGTCAGCTGCCATCCATCATCTTGCATCGCCAACCTTTGTGCTGCCCTATTTAGCTACTACCTTTGAAATGTAGTGGTGGCAATTTCTACATGCTTTTTTGACAAGATGCCATATTTAATCAACGGAGTATCGCGCTGCCATCTCTGCGGAACTAAACCTTATCCTTATGCATGCGGTGGAGGGAAATTCAAAATTCCACGTGCTTTTTGACAGCCGCCATCTTTAAACAACAAAGCATCGTGCTGCCATCTTTACGGTACTACCTTTGAAATGTGGTGGCGGCAATTTCTACATGTTTTTCTTGACAGCGGTCATCTTCAACTACTGCCTTTAAAATGTGGTTGCGGGCAATTAGAAAAATTCCACGCGCTCATCAAAGCCTCATGCTTTTTAACAGCTGTCATCTTTAATCAACAGAGCATCGTGCTGCCCTCTTTCCTACGAACTCAGAGTCAAAGCAAGCAGCCTCTCTGCTACTAACGGAAGTGACTTAGCAAAAATATACATTACTATAAAATCCTGGTCCTGTTGCGTCAGGAAGGGTATCCAGCCGTAAAACAGAGTCTTTCGATTTAAATTCCGGTTCTGGACTTGACCTTGTTCTACGGCCGGATCCCCTTCCTGACGCAACCCTATGTAGAGTGATGTATTCATTTTCCGTACTTCTGAGGTGGTTGGTAGTGTATCAAGACAAAAACTCAGTCCCTAAGTCAGAGGAATTAACCAGACTCGAGTAAAATCCCCGACCTGGACAGGAAAATAATCCGGGACTCTATGAACCGAAGGCCTGGACGCTGACCACCTCAATCGATTAATAACAGCGAATACACCGAGGCAGTTAAGACCGTGTTACGGATCGTTTATCTGTAATCTTATATTCGGGAAGTGGTGGGTTCGTTCTCTACCGTTCGAAGTCCTGAGATTTTCACTTTCGCACGGTTGCTTCTTTGCCCATTCTAATCAATCCAATCCCAGCGCTGCCTAAAATATAGTAAACAAACTTTCTCAGCGAAAACAACATACATACATCTTCATTATAGAGTGGCATGCCTTTTAGCGTTCAGTCTGCAAGCTTCTGTGATTTTACTGAACTCCTCCACAATCCTCTATTTGTAACTAAATCTGTTGTCTCGTTTGGTTCTATACCTCTTACGTTAAAATCATTAGAAACTGAATCTAGCCATCGTCGTTTGGTCTCCCGCTACTTATCTTACCCTGCAACTACCGAGCTCGGAGATATAGTAAAAAGCAAAACATCATTCTAATTTCACGAACTTAGCCTGGAAAATTATTATCTTTATAAGAGTCAGCCAAATCAAAACCCAAGGCATTACATCCCTGATGGCCTTGACGTACCAAGTGACATCTGTTGAGCTAATTCATCTCTTTCCATATTTAAAGCAAGTTCACCTAAATTGGGCTAAAACAAAGAGAATTAAAAGAGAGCATAGCATGGCAGGGGATGAGAAATGAAAATTCATTCTCTACAGTCACCCCGGTGAATTGGAAGAACTGATATGTTCAAGAACTCGAAGATGATTATTGGAGATTACACAAAATAGTGTTTGAAAATTTGACCTCGTAAGCGTAAACAACTTTAGAAACCGCTTTGTGTACATACAGTATTGTATGTCTGTCACGGCTCATGCTCCCAGAAAATAAATTAAAGATAAAATTCAGTACATCTCTTCCCTACAACTTTCTTCATATATAAGTTTTCCATTATATTGACATTTTGAAGTCCATGCAAAAATACCTAGGAGGGCTATCTAAATCTCCAGTCTACTGAGGAATATTGTAACAGTCTACAGGCTAATCTTTTGGCAGTATGTTTCCTACTTAAATACCAACTCTGATGCCAATTATTCCAGCAGATTTAGCATTATACTTCTACAAGCAGACAAAACTGAGGGCGGAATCGAACACTTATCATTCATCCGAGATAAAATAGGAATATTTGCCGAAAGTTTGAAATTTACAGACATTTTATATCCCTATGCAAAATATTCATGTAATTTTGACGTATCTATTTCTATTACAAGTGCTATTTTTTTGTTATGTACCTGATTCATAACAAATTATCTTCACTGTAATCAACATACCACTATAATATTCTTTAGATGCCTTTGTCTAGTATAATCAATTGAGAGAAAATAATGAACTTACCGAATATGTAGTTATGATTAGAACTGTTACCATCCCAAGAGACAAAATCAGTAAGTTCTGCCACTTACCTGAAAGAAAAGAAAAGAACCATGTTAGAAACACGCAGTCAATGTGCATAAAACAAACAAATCTGCATCACCGTGCAGTACATATTTAGACTGTTAATAACTCAGGTTTGTCTTCCCTGTGAAACGTATAAAAACGGCATTAGTAGCAATTATGTTATTGTACCCTTCATTCATGGCTAGGAGTTCAATGTACCCCCACAAACGAAAAAACCTAAGTAGCAGAATTACCTAGCTAATTATTAAAGCATTGTTTTAATCTATATATGTAAAATTGGATGTTGGTATATTCGAGATTAATACACTCAAAAACTACTGGACCGATTTCGCTCTAATTTTCACAGTTTGTTCTCATTACACCTGAGAGGGATTATTAAGTGGCTTGAATGAAATCGGATAGGTAGTTTTTGCATTATGAGCAATTTTATTAAATTAAATGAGAAACCACGGAAAACCATCTTCAGGGCTACCAGCAGTGGGGTTCGAACCCACTATCTCCCGAATACTGAATACTGGCCACACTTCAGCGACTGCAGCTACCGAGCTCGGAAATATATTTAAAAGCAAAAGATCATTCTAATTCAGGAACTTCGCCTGGAAAATTATTATCTTTATAAGAGTCAGCCAAATCAAAACCCAAGGCATTACATCCCTGATGGCCTTGACGTACCAAGTGACATCTGTTGAGCCTGAAGGCGCGCAGAGGTGGCAGCTAATCACACCGCAGACGATTTTAATTTTCACTGGTTGATTCCTCAAGCTCGGGGGCTACAATGTAAAGTCCACGTGCAGCTGCGACCATCTTAATGAACAGACATCGTGCTGCCATCCTTAGCTAGTACATTTGAATAGTGGTGGCAGCAGTTTGAAATTCTATGTGCTTTTTTGACAAGCTGCTATATTTAATCAAAAGAGCATCGTGCTGTCATCTTTAGCTACTACCTTTGAAATGTGGTGGCGGCAATTTCTACATGCTTTTTTGACAAGCTGCCATCTTTAGTCAACAGAGTATCGTGCTGCCATCTCTTTTTAAAGCCACGTGCTTTTTGACAGCCGTCATCTTTAAACAACAAAGCATCGTGCTGCCATCTTTACGGTACTACCTTTGAAATGTGGTGGCGGAAATTTCTACATGTTTTTTGACAGCGGTCATCTTTAATCAACAGAGCATTGTGCTACCATCTTTCCTACGAACTCAGAATCAAAGCAAACAGCCTCTCTGCTACTAACGAAAGTGACATAGCAAAAATATACATTACTGTAAAATCCCGGTCCTCTTACGTCAGGAAGGGCATTCGGCCGTAAAACAGATTCTTGCGATTTAAAATTCCGGTCCTTAGACTTTTCGCGTCGGGAAGGGCATCCGGCCGTAAAACAACAACATGCTTTAACTGTCTGCTCTGCTTGTGAAAAATGCACATGGCGTTTTTCGTGAAGTAAGACACTGGATACTACGATTTATAATCCCCAGTCCTAGCATCAAGAAGGGCATCCAGCTGTAAAACAGATTCTTGCGTTGTTGTCAACAAAGCTGTCTTTGATTCTTGCAAAATCCCAGTCCTTATACATTTGGCGTCAGGAAGGACATCCGGTCGTAGAACAGATTCTTGCTATTCAAAATTCCGATCCTTGCGTTAAGAAGAGTATCCGTGTGTGAAACAAATTCTTCCGATTTAAAATCCCGGTCCTTAAGAATTTTAGCGTCAGGAAGGGCATCCGGCCGTAAAACAGATTCTTAAGAAGAAAGGGCCAGGAGCGGGGAAGCGGCCAGCCACGCCCTAGCATTTACAGTGTAGTTCGAACCGCGCTATTAAGGCGTTACGCCTTGGAAGTAGGTTGTGTGTTAGCACCGAGTTTCGTATGAGGACTTGAACAGACCCTGGAGTTCCGGCACCGGGTTAGAGATGCGTAAGTCCCCGGGGCAAGAAAAATATCGTGGGTATGTGTTTTACAGATACGTTGTTTGAATATTTATTAGAGTGAGCTTCAAGCTGCTGCAAATCGGCCAGCGCGAACGCACACTCGCAGGAATGTAATGCATCAGCAAGTTTCGCCCGGTACGAAGTCCACTGCTCGCTTACAAACTGTACAATAAGTAACAGCAGCAGCAGCAGCAGCAGCAGCAGCAGCAGCAGCAGCAGCAGCAGAGAGCCATATAAAGACTTTAGGCCCGAAAGTGTTTCTTGCCAGGCCGGGCTGAGTATCTCAGACAGTTTAGGCGCTGGCCTTCTATAATAGCAGGTTCGATCCTGGATCAGTCTGAAGGTGTATGTGTTGTTAACATAACAGGCTCGATTCTGGCTTAGTCCGGTGGTATTTGAAGGTGCTCGGAAGATTTACCGAGAATTCCTGAGGGACAAAATTCCGGCACCTCGGCGTCTCCGAAAACAGCAGGTTCTATCCTGCCTTAGTCCGATGGTATATGAAGGTGCTCGGTAGATTTACAAAGATCATTTGAGGGGGTTAATTCTGGCACCTGAGCGTCTCCGAAAACAGCGGGTACGATCCTGTCTCAGTTCGGTAGTATTTGAAGGTGCTCAGCTTCATATCGGTAGATTTAAGAAGAACTCCTGAGGGACGGACAGGGAATACCGTAGATGTCGGCTCCCTCTCCTTTTGCTCAGCTCAGCGCCCCGAGGATCGCAAAACTCAGCACAACGACCCGTCTACACTCCCCAAGTTCAGAGCTCGAGGATTATGCGCTGGCTTTCTGACCGTAACATAGCAGGCTAGATCCTAGCTCAGTCCGTTGGTTCGTCCTTATGTCGGTAAATTTACCGGCAGAAATCCTAAGGGACTAAATTTCGGTACCTCGGCGTCTCGTGTTGTCAACATAGCAGGTTCGATCCTAGCTTAGTCCGGTAGTGCTCAAATACGTCAGCTTCTTGTCAGTATAACTCTTGAGGGACTAAATTCCGACACCTCGGCCTCTTGTGTTGTTTACATAGCCGGTTCGATCCAGTAGGGGATACCGTAGTTGATACCGCCTCTTTACAGCCCGTTGTTGCTAACTTAGCGTCGCTCCTTGTTAACAACTGTTTTTGGGATACTAACATGGGAGGGAAGAAGGGCTTTAGTCTACTGCTTACTTTAAAGGCCTGTGTTTTTCCCGACCGTTTAGAAAGTCAGTGCATAAACTTTTGTTACAACTGTACTGCAGGCATATGCATTTTGCTTCGCTGCCTGGTAACAAGTCGCAGTCCACCGGATGTAGTGACGCATGGCAGTTGCAGTTCCCCGTGTGTGTAAAGTGTGTGCATATAAGGAAATTACTGTATTCTCATACCTTCAACGAAGCTGAGTGTCGAGATTGATATCTGCTAAAAAAAGGTAAGTATAATTCTTTGAATATTATTATTATAATTATTATAATTATTATTATTTTTTGATTCGTTGTGCCCAACTGTGGAGCGCGTTTGAACTTATTTTGCACAATGTTCCTTCTTCTTTTCTTCCCAATATCTCTTCATTTTTTCAATGTGTTCCTTTCTGCGTGTTTCTGTCCAGCGTGCATTTTTCTTGTTGATTTCTTTGCAAATTTATGTTTGGTTACTAAGCTTCTAAATTTCATTCCATCTTGAATGGTTTCGTCCTCAATACCATTTCTTGTAGATCTTCATGAATTTCTGCTAACCAATTTTTGCGTTTTTTCAGGGTTAGAGCTAGATTTAGAATTTTCTTTGTTAGCCTGTTGTTATCCATTCTGTGTAGGTGCCCGTAGAATTTTAGTCGTCTCTTTCTGATGGTATCTGTGATTTTTCTGTGAACTGAAAAATTTCGTGTGGTTTCTTTTTCATCCAAATTCCATTTTCGAACTTTGGTCCTAGGATTTTTCTGAGAATTTTCCTCTCTTGTTTCTCAATGCTTTTCATTTGTGACCTGCCGCCAATGATCAGTGTTTCAGATGCATAAAGTGCCTCTGGTTTGATGACTGTATTGTAGTGTCGTAATTTTGCATTTTTGATATACATTTATGTTGTATCTGTTCCATGTGATTTTGTAAGCCCTTTGCAGTTTAGCAGTTCTTTCCTTGTTAGCTTCCTCAGTTAACCCTGCTGGCTGAATAATTTCAACTAGATACTTGAATTTGTCTACTTGTGAAATTATTCCATATTTGGGGATAAATGGTTGATTGTCGGATCTTGATTTAGTTCCTTCCATAAACTGTGTCTTTTCAAATGAAATTTTAAGTCCGTTTTATGCGGCTATTTCATGCAATTTTTCTATGGAGTGGATTGCTTCTTGTCTGTTGTTCGAAAGGATCGAAAGGTCGTCTGCGAAAGCTAAGCAATCAAGGTGAATTTTGTCTTTAAGAAGTCTGCCAAAGTTTTACTTTTAGTTTCTTTTCTCCATTCACGAATCACTTTTTCCGAAACTAAATTGAATAGTAGTGGGGATAGTACATCTCCCTGTCGACACCAGTTCAGATTTCGAATGGTTCAGAAATTTCTCCCAAGAACTTAACTTTTGATGTTGTGTTGGTCAGAGTTTGTTTAATCAATTCCCTCGTTTTCCTGTCGACTTGAAATTCCTCTAGTATGTTGAACAGGGTCTGCCGGTCTATGGAATCATACGCCTTTCTGAAGTCAACAAAGGTGGTTACTGTTTGTTGGGTTTTGCGAATCTGTAGTATGGTCGTTAGGTTTAGGATTTGTTCTGCGCAGGATCTCCCTTTTCGGAATCCAGCCTGATAATCTCCGATCAGGTGGTCTGTTTGTTTCTCTAATCTATTAAGTAGAGCTTTAGAGAACATTTTATATACAAGTGAGAGGAGAGAAATTCCTCTGTAGTTATTAATATCTTATTTGTCTCCTTTCTTGTGAAGTGGGTGAATCAATGCACATTTCCAATCCTCCGGAATTTCTTCAGAAAATCAGATGTACTGTAAGATTTTTTGAATACTCTTATTATTATTATTATTATTATTATTATTATTATTATTATTATTATTATTATTATTTACGATTTCTTTTTCTTTGTTTTTTAGAAATTAATCGTCTGTTGTCAACATTATCCAAGTAGGCATTCTTCATCTGCACATCTTAAGCTACGCCTAAACTGTCGGTTAGTGTTTGCATTTTTTCGAATGCAACGTCTACGCTAGCTAATAAAGGTCAGCGTGCTGAATGTATTTTAGCTCAGTGAAGATAGCTCGGGTAGCTGTTGACAAACCAAGTAACTTTTGTAGCCCTTTCCTATCCTATCGCCAACGGCCGTAGCCGTGTTGAAACACCGGATCCCGTGAGATCTCCGAAGTTAAGCAACATTGGTCGTGGTCTGGAGTTGGATGGGTTGCCACGCGCTGTTGGTGGGGGGTAAGGGAATGGAGGAGCGAAAAGGAACTGGCCACCCTACCGCACGTAAACTCCGGCTCAGGAATACCTCTGCGGAGGTTCGGACCTGCCTTCGGGCAGAAAAACCCTTACCTACCTTACCTATCCTATCATCACAATGTGTAACACAAGTGCTTCTACGCTAGATAATAAAGATATTCGAGTTGCATGTATTTTAACTCAGTAAAGAAGGCTAGGCTAGCTTTTAACGAACCGACTTGCCCTTTCATATCCTATCATCACTATGTGCGATGCAAGTGCTGTGTGTGTAAACATAAGAATGTGCTAACGCTACCTTCAGACAGTTAGACAATATTTATAACATTTTAGCTGTTAACAAACCGAGTAACTTTTGTAGCCCTTTCCTAACATATCATCAAAATGTGTGACACAATGCTTCTACGCTAGGTGATGAAGATCTTCAAGTTGCATGTATTTTAACTCAGTAAAAAAGGGCTAGACTACCTATTGACGAACCGACAAACTTTCGTAGCCATTTCCTATCCTATCAACGCTATGTGCGAGGTAAGTGCTGTATGTAAACATGAGAATTTGCTAACGCTACCTTCAGACGGACGATATTTATAACAGGTTAGCTGTTGACAAACCAAGTAACACTTGTAGCCCTTTCCTATCCTATGATCACTATGTGTGACGTAAGTGCGGTGTGCAAATATAGGTATGTGCTAACGCTACTTTCAGGCAGTTAGACGATATTCATAACAGGCTAGCTGTTGACGATCCGACTCGCCCTCTCATATCCTATCATCACTATGTGCGATGCAAGTGCTAACGCTACGTTCAAGCTACAGACATACATTAATATTTTTTGTTTTGTCTAGGTACATCAAGAATTATCGTTGACATTTATTCGAGTCTCAGTTTGAAAGGCTTCAACGTGCACATTTTAAGAATTATCGTTATTCATCCGAGTAACAGTTTGCAGTCTGCAACGTGTACATTTTAAAGTATGTTTCGATCTCTTTTTGATAGATCTTATATGTTTACATTGATTTTTTAATCTAAAAAATAGTATTCCGCTTTTTGTAGAAAAACCATGGAGAAGATTAACCAGGTAGGTCATATTTCAACTCCAACGACCAAGCCGCTGACGAGTCTACCGCTATATCAGCCATTTAAAGAGATTTCGCTACGAAGATTAAAAACAAAGTTTGGTGAAAGAATTTTATGAGTCTGTAAGGACTTTCAAGTTTTTCTACCCCATAGATTTAGTGTGCTAACTGATTTAGAAGTAGAAGAACTAAATCAACGTTCTATTTGCATTATATATCACGGAATAGAGAACAAATCTTGTGTTATTAGTTTTGTTGATGCGTAATAAATTAGGAAACTATACATAGATGTTTTTTTCGCGTATTGTGTTAGATCGAAATTCTTTGCTATAATGTTTTTGTAGAAAAATTTGCTGTTTATGCATATAGCGCTTAATCTAAACCCTAGTCTTGCAACAAATAACTAATTAGTCGGTTTTTGAGTGCAGCTTCAAGATAACTTTCTTATAGATTGGTTTCTTCGATATGGGTTTGTTAACTGCAAAGAAACAAAAAAAATTGATGAAAGAATTTTGTGCGTCTGTCAGAACTTCGAAGTATTTCTACCCAGTGTGTTATACGAAATGCAATTTTCTTAATAATCAGCTCAAAACGACCGGTTGCCCTTGTTGGCGGTCCCCATCCGACAGACCAAGTTATCAGCAAGTGTTGTTTTTCAATATTCACTATCAAATATTCTAAGTTTTTTCCTTATCGGTCGGTTTTTTGGATATAGCATTTTTTGCTGCAGCATGTATTGTACTGCCAGAATTTTGTCATGCGAGTGTTAGAAAAAACATTAAGTACGTGTCCTAGGGTTTTTAATATTCGCAATAAAACATTCCGCAGCTTGAACTTTTTTCTGAGAAAGCATGCGTTTTGTTGCTCTTGTTACGTTTCATATTAGCACGTTTTGCTTAATCGGTTTCTTGACTATTGCATGTCTATAACACTCAAAATTCACAATCTGTTAAAAAAGTAAAAGGTGTACGTTAGCCTTTTACACCTCGCGATGTACTTACCTCTAGAAATGCAGCAAGAAAGATTCAATTACGCAAACACTATTTGTATACGATCGATCAAAATAAATGTTTATTGCTTCCTCAAACGTGTATAGGATAGTAATTTCCTTATCGGTGTTCCATGGGGTACAGCATCAACTAAAACTTGTACACATAAGAAGGGGAAAGTTACTCGAAGATTGTAAGATAAAAACATGGACATAGAAGAATTGCATTAAGAAGGGGAGAAGTACACGAACATCACTACAGCAAACGATTCAAGATAAAACATATACATACAAGATGTAAATAAATAATGTAGAATTAGCATATTCTTTTATTTCAGATTTGGTATTACCTTCTCCTCCTCCTCCTCCTCCTCCCGCTCCTTCCTCTTAAATACTCGGCGAAGGAGTGTAAGTAGTATGTCAAGAAAAAAGGTTTTAGCAGATTCGTAAGTATGTTATCGTCTTAGGAGAGCAGCTTAGTAGGTATGTTGAGAAGAGAATATTTTTTTCTGAACAGTGATTCTCTTCTTGCAATGCAGTGTTCTACAACATCGAACATTAGTATGTGATTCTAGTTATAATATGTTTTGAACAGCAGTATGTGTTCACGTCTAGCATACACAGTGACGTCATCGCCGCAGCATATGCACATTCTTGCCTTTGCGATGCGTTTACTGAGCGAGATGGCTACGCGATATGTGCACAGTGTGTTTCCATAGTTTTTTATTCTCGTACTAGGCAAATCATTGAAGTTATACTTTTGCTACATTCGCATTATCGTTTACTGAGTGATTTAGCTACGCGATATGTGCACAGTGTGTTTCCTTAGTTTTTGATTTTCGCACTAGGCAAATCATTGAAGTTGTACTTTTGCTATATTCATATTATCGTTTACTGAGCGAGTTAGCTACGCGATATGTGTACGGTGTGTTTCCGTAGGTTTTGATTTTTGTACTAGGCAAATCATTGAAGTTGTGCTTTTGCCATATTCATATTATCGTTTACTAAGCGTTTTATCTATGCAATATGTGCACTGCCTTATGCAAAAGATCGCGTTGTATGTTCGATAGAGACATAAAGCTATGCCTTGACAGAGCAGGTAGGGGAAAAGGAGGTTATAACAGCCGCTATTTTGCGCAAGCTCTTCAGAATTCTAGTCTTATTATTTTTTTCTCTCTTAGAACAAAGGTATCGCCAGACATGTTGCATCGTGTATCGTGTTCTATTCTAGTCTTGTTATGTTTTAATCACTTATTTAGTGTTCTGAACACATCAATCACTGTTCTGATCACATGTTGAAGTTAACGACATCGAGTACAGGGTTCGATTCTAGTCTTCTTATGTTTCAATCACTTCTTTTGTAATCTGATCTTCTTAGAACGAAGGTATCCCCTGACATGTTCAAAACACATGTTGTATCGAGTACAGTGTTCTACTCTATTCTTCTTATGTTTTAATCACTTATTTCGTGATCTGAACACGTCAATTAATGTTCTGAACGCATGTTGAAGTTAACGATATCGAGTACAGTGTTCGATTCTAGTCTTGTTATGTTTTAATCACTTATTTAGTGATCTGAACACATCAAACAATCTTCTGATCACATGTTGAAGTTAACGACATCGAGTACAGTGTTCGATTCTAGTCCTGTTATGTTTCAATTACTTCTTTTGTAATCTGATCTTAAAACAAAGGTATCACCTGACATGTTCTAAACACATGTTGTAACGAGTACAGTGTTCGATTCTAGTCTTGTTATGATTTTATCACTTATTTAGTGATCTGAACACATCAAATAATGTTCTGAACGCATGTCGAAGTTAACGACATCGAGTACAGTGTTTGATTCTAGTCTTGTTATGTTTCAATCATTTATTTTGTAATCTACAAGTCTTAACATGCACAATAATGTTATCGCTGCAACACGTGCACACTCTTGCCTTCGCGATGCATGTTCGATAGAGCTATACCTTGACAGAGGAGGAGGAAGAGGAGGTAGAGGAGGAGGAGGAGGAGGTCTTAACAGCCTATGATAGCCGCTATTGTTTCAAGATGAAAGTTGTCAGAAAAGCACGTAGATATTTTTAAAAATACCCGCCACCACATGTTAAAGATAGTAGCTACAGATGGCAGCACGGTGCTCTGTTGATCAAAGATGGCCGCTTGTCATAAAAGCACATAGAATTTCAAATTGCCGCCACTACATTTCAAAGGTAGGTAGCTAAAGATGGCAGCACGGTGCTCTGTTGATCCAAGATGGCAGCTTGTCAAAAAAAAGCACATAGATCTCTCTGAAAAGTGTTCGATTCTAGTCTTGCAATGCAATGTTCTACCACATCAAACTATAGTATGCGATTTTTGTGCTCTCAACACTTGTTGTAATATGATTTGAACGGCAGTATGTGTTCAAGTCTAAACATGCATCGCTGCAGCACGTGCTCATTCTACTCTTCGCGATGCATGTTTAAACTTGTTCGATAGAGATATGCCTTAACAGAGGAGAAGGCCAAAACAGCCTGTGCATAGCCGCCATCTTGTGCAGTAACCTCTAAGCTAGCTTTCTCCATAAGAGCCGGTGCCATCTTGCGCAATCGCTCAATGTATATTTTTGCTAAGTCACTTTCGTTAGTAGCGGAGAGGCTGCTTGCTTTGACTCTAAGTTCGTAGGAAGGAGGGCAGCACGATGCTCTGTTGATTAAAGATGACAGCTGTTAAAAAGCACGGGGCTTTGATGAGCACGTGGATTTTTCAAATTGCCTGCTACCACATTTTAAAGGCAGTAGCTAAAGGTGGTAGCACGATACTCTGTTGATTAAAGATGACCAATGTCAAAAAAATGTAGAAATTGCCGCCACCACATTTCAAAGGTAGTACCGTAAAGATGACAGCACGATGCTTTGTTGTTTAAAGATGGCGGCTGTCAAAATGCAGGTGACTTTTAAAAGCACGTGGAATTTTGAATTTCCCTCCACCGCATGCATAAGGATATGGTTTAGTGCCGTAGAGATGGCAGCACGATACTCTGTTGATTAAAGATGGCAGCTGGTTAAAAAAGCACGTAGAAATTGCCGCCACCACATTTCAAATGTAGTAGCTAAAGAGGGCAGCACAAAGGTTAGCGATGCACGATGGCAGATGACAGCTGTCAGAAAAGCACGTGGCTTCGTTTGCTCTGTTAATTAAAGATGGCGGATAACAGCTGTCAAAAGGGTACGTGGAAATTGCCGCCACCACATTTCAAAGGTAGTGCCGTAAGGAGGGCAGCACTGAGGTTAGCGATGCAGGATGGCGGATGACAGCTAGCAAAAAGCATGTGGATTTTCAATTACCGACAACCAGGTTGGGGTTTAGTACCGTAAAAAGGGCAGCACTGAGGTTAGCGATGCGTGATGACGGATGGCAGCTGTCAAAAAGCACGTGGATTTTAAATTATCCACCACTACGGTAAGGTTTAGTACAATAAAGTGGGCAGCACTAGGTTAGCGATGCAAGATGGCGGATGACAGCTGTCAAAAAACGCGTGGTTTTTAAATTGCCCACTCGTAAACTTTAGTACCGGAAAGAGGGCAGCACTAGGTTAGCGATGTAAGATGGCGGATGACAGCTGTCAAAAAGCACGTGGATTTTAAATTGCCCGATACCACGATAAGGTTTATTGTCGTAAAGAATGCAGGACTGAGGTAAGCGATGCAAGATGGCGGATGACAGCTGTCAAAAAAGCACATGGCTTTGTAAAGCACGCGGAATTTTTCAAATTGCCCGCTACCACTTGTCGAAGTTGGTAACTATAAGGTTTTGCCCCGTCAAGATGGCGGCACTGAGGTTAGCGATGCAAGATGGCGGATGATAGCTGTCAAAAAAAAGCACGTGGCTGTCATAAAAGCACGTGGCTTTGTTTACTAACAAGAGCACGTGGCTTGCGGCGGAGACCTCTGCGGAGGCTCAGCTTCTCGCAAAGGCAGTTGTAATTCGATTCCCTGCTTATTTCTGTGCTATTTTTGAAAAGGTCCATAGCAGTTGCTTGTATACCACGGAAATGTTGAGGTCCATGGCCTGTTGAGGTTTCTTAAAGCTAGTCATATCATTATCATCATCATCACCGTCACCTCTCACGAACACGAAGTGAAAGCTCATTCATCCGCGAGTTAATATAATATTTTTTTACAGCCAAGGTAAAGAATGGCAGAACTTTAGGATGAGCGTCAACCCGGCTATGATGCAACCACGTAATACGAAGAGTTATGCAGGACCAATAGACAGCGTTGCTAAGGAATTACTTGAGAGGTAAGCCTGAAATTATTCTTTCCTTCATTTCTTCATATTTATCCAGTTATTTTACCAATATTTATTAAATAAATGAGAGTAAACAATTAGATACAGATTGAAATAAAAAGTAAGTTTATCTACAATTTGTATTTACATATACAATAAATTTCAGTAATGTAAGAAAAAATTGCTGCTATTTTGGATCATCAGGGGTGGATGCAGAGTTGGTCTCGGCACACAAGTGGCTACTGCTTGTCCGTGGTTCGACTGCTCTGTACTCCGATCAGGCAACCGAGCGGAGGAGGGGTGGCCACGGCTCTACCTCGGCTCTATCCCTCTGTACTCGAGAGACGGAGAGATGCTGGTACCCGCCATCGGCTGTCCTGAGAATGGTTATCCGTGGCTTTCCATTCTCCTGCTCTAAGGCGAATGCCGGGACAGTTCCTGGTACAGGTTACGGCCGCTAACCCCCTCACCTTGACCGAACATCTCCTTCTCTAATACTAATCTCTTGGCCTGAGAGACGGCGACTCCGTCCAGAAGGCCCGCCTCCCCCTTCAGGGGAGGAGTGAAAATATTCGGTAGTAGTATACTTATATGCCGGCCCCGTGGTGTGGGGGTAGCGTGCCTGCCTCTAACCCGGAAGCCCCGGGTTCGATTCCCGGCCAGGTCAGGGATTTTTACCTGGACCTGAGGGCTGGTTCGAGGTCCACTCAGCCTACGTGATTAGAATTGAGGAGCTATTTGACGATGAGATAGCGGCCCCGGTCTATAAATCCAAGAATAACGGCCTAGAGGATTCGTCGTGCTGACCACACGACACCTCGTAATCTGCAGGCCTTCGGGCTGAGCAGCGGTCGCTTGGTAGGCCAAGGCCCTTCAAGGGCTGTAGTGCCATGGGGTTTGGTTTGGTTTTAGTATTCTTATATATGAAACAACTTGGACACAATATCGTGGCAGGAGGAGGGTTCCCCACACCGCTATGCTCGCACAGTTCAGGGATGGCCGGACGAACACTTTCCAGATGTGTGGATAGGCAGACGAGGACCTTTGGAATGAACGTCCCGATCCTCTGATTTAAGCCCAGAATATATATTGTTTTGGAGTTACCTGAAAGACATGGTGTACCGTTATAGGGTCAAGAACTTCGTACTTTAATAACAGTGGAATTCAACAGCATTCCTGTGGACATGGTGTCAAAGGGCTTTAGTTAATGTGAAGTTGAGTTTGGAAGCGTGTGTAGACCTCGACGGACGCACAGTAGACCGGGCATTGGGACGCTAACCCTATTTATGTGATCTTTTCCATTGTATAATTGTGTGCAATGGATTCTGTAACTGTATTGAAATTGTGCAATATAATCATAAATATCGTACATACACAGGTATGAAAATGATTAGATTCAACACTCATTTTTTAATACTACCATTGTCGCATTAGCTATTACTTGCCTGCACATAAATAACTTTCTGTGCTGCAGTGGAGCTCTTTTACGTTTTACTAGTTGTCTGTTTAAAGTTAATTACAGAACACAAGTTACATTTTCTTTCAATTATATCAGTGACAATATGATAGTTAACAGACTCCTCTATCAACATGAAATTCCAGTGTTGAGAATTTTAAATTTCTCTTTTCAGTGTAATTACATAAAGTGGAATTAGATGAACTGGTTCTGTACTATTTTGCTTTACGTTAGCGCTGGTATAATTCGCTGCACTGCGCTTTGTACTATGTACGAACTCAAATGTTGAAACTCAGCAGAGAAAATATAAGATGTGTAGTAGGACTGTCGACAGGACACTGCCATCTGTAAAAACACCTACATAGAATTGGAGTAATAAGAGACAATATATGTAGAAAATGAAATAAAGCAGAGGAATCAGCTGAACACATACTTTTCGAATATGAGGCGCTGGGTAGAATCAGATTCTCCACTCTATGACTACCAGGTGAAGAGAGAGAAAAAAATCCAAGAAGACCCAATAAGAACAACCTACAGCTTGGTGAAGGGAGCAGGTATATCTAGGTGGGAATGAAGGAAAAGTATAGTACCAAAAGATCTTAGAGGTCGACGCTAATTAGGAACTAATATTTAGAGGCCCCATGAAGAAAAGAAGGAGAAGAATAAGAAGCAGATGATGATGCTGTATGAACTCAACTCTTGGAAATTGATGTAGACTTAGCAACAGACCAAACAGAAATATTTAATCTCAACGTAATATTTTGAAAATTATGAATAATGCAATATTTTAGTAGAATGAATATTTGGCTGAAATATAGGGAGTTCCATGTAACAAATTAGAAGGACAAGTGAGGGCAAAGACTAAAACTAATGCAATTTAATTTTTGTCCCCTCCTTTGAGTCTAAACATTTTCAAACCTCTGTATAAGTACGGGCCACCCTTTACAGTGCTACACTGCACGGGAAAGCCAGCAGGAACGTTCTTCTAACGTGTATATATAAAATTTACGCGTGCACAGTTTTCTGAAGAAAGGGCTTGTTTTCATTAGTCTATACACCAGTAGTTCTCTATGGGTGTGACGGAAAAATATATAAACACACAGATACGTTAATTATTATTGAAAAGTCACAAGTGATGGACATCTATCTCGAGAGTTCCAGTGATTTATATATTCTACCCTAAGGTTCGTGTTTTATTGGGAAGGCTTCTTTGAATTAGAAATCTTTCTGAAACGGACTGGAAGTGTCGCAGTGTTCCACGTGGTTCATTTATGTACCATATGGCTCTTTAAAATTAAGTAAAGCAAAGTGCCCTGAAAAGGAAAATCTTAGAAGGCGCTGGTGGTGTTGGTGGTGGTGATGTACAACTGGGCAACCATCCTTTAAAATAACACTAATCAAAGAGAAAATTAGCATTGGGTCCGACACTTCGAAAAATGAAGGCATCGGCCAAAGGATGATCAGGGCCACGAAGGGAGAGAAAATGAAAGACTCTCTAGGCCACCACACGTAATACCATCGGGGTCGGGAAAGAACCAGAGTTGACGAGCCCTTTGGGCCCTTCCAGACCCTTTTCGTCACCTCTTAAGGCAGGCAAGGTTTACCGAACGTGTTATTATACCACCCACACCCATAGAGGGAATAATCTGAGAATTCCGGTTCATACTCTGTTTTCTCCTTCCCTCTGACATTTCTCTAGTACGCCAGTAACAACATTTACTGCATCTATTCCAATTCCTACTCTCATTTTTCCTGCGTCATTTGACTTCGACTGCATTTCATCATTACTGCTTTATATCTGTTTTCGTCTTCTATTCCTTCCCTGCCGGCCTTGCGCTATAGGGGTAACGAGTCTTCCTCTTAGAAGTCCCGAGTTCTAGTTCCACTCAGCCTACTTGAGAATAACTGATGATCTATCTGACGGTAAAATGGCCATCGGTCTGGGAAGGAAGAATAAAGACCAAGACGTTACCTCGCGCTGACCACGCTAATCCCGTTACTCTGCATGCCTTCAGGCTAAGATGTGGTTGCCTGGCAGGCCAATGCCAAACAGAGCCGTAGCACCTTGTGCAGGAGGGGTTCCCTTCTCTAAGACTATATCCATGTCATTCAGATTGATTTCAATGCGAAAATAATTTTAGATAAGTGAGTAATCCATGAGTTCGCCTCTGTGGTGTAGTGGTTAGTATGAATAGCTGCCACCCCCGGAGGGCCAGGTTCGATTTCCGGCTCTGCCACGTAATTTGAAAAGTGGTACGTGGGCTGGAACGGGGTCCACTCAGCTTCAGGAAGTCAACTGAGTAGAGGTGGGTTCGATTCCCACCTCAGCCATCCTGGAAGTGGTTTTCCGTGGTTTCCCACTTCTCCTCCAGTCAAATGCCGGGATGGTACCTAACTTAAGGCCATGGACGCTTCCTTCCCCTTCCTTGTCTATCCCATCCAATCCTCCCATCCCCCCCGCAAGGCCCCTGTTCAGCATAGCAGGTGAGGCCACCTGGGCGAGGTACCGGCCATCCTCCCCAATTGTATCCCCCGACCCAGAGTCTGAAGCTCTAGGACACTTCCCTTGAGACGGTAGAGATGTGATAACTCGCTGAATCCGAGGGAAAAACCGACCCTGGAGGGTAAACAGATAAAGAGAAGAAGAAGAAGAGTAATCCATTAAATAAATCTATGAAGATATTTCTTGAGCGTACTTTGAATGAAATTGAAATTATTTGTCGAAAAAAATTATGTACAATTTAATCACTTGTGCAAAAGATTGTGTGCCATATTGGACTTGTTACTAATTACATTACGTTTTACTTTCCGGTCCAAAGAATGAAGGATCTACGGGACAAGAATGGACAGCTGCCTGATGACTTTATAAACCACATGTTTCGATGGGCATTAGAATGTAAGTATACATCTCATATCATGGCATTCAATACGAGCAGCTAGAGCAGTGCTGTCCAGCATCAAGTTAACTGAGGGCCGTATTACAACTTTAAGAATGTATGCGGCATGCAAATATTGAAATTAATTCTATGACTTAATTATTTTATTTCATTTTTACTTTTAAAAATGATACAAAGCAAAGTCCTAACGTATCGCCAAATAAATTCCTATTTTTTAAATTTTCCTGATTCAAAATGTGTCATTACTCTTCATACTACAACCGTTAAGCTATTTGAATACTCAGGATACAAGTTGTCTGGTAGGCCTCAATTTAGTACGGAGACACAATAATACATTTAAATAAATTTCAATTATTATGAATAAAATCATACGCTGAAAACTAAAAAGGAATTGTACAAATACCAGCAGGGTCTGCCTAGCCCTGGCGGTAAAGGCTACTCGGTTCACCCGGAAGGACGTGGGTTTGATTTACTGTCAGGAAATAAAAACTTCCGGAGGTGCACCTGGCCCTGAGGTTCACTCAGCCTGCACCAAAATGAGTACCAGGTTAATTCCAGGGAACAAGGAGGACCGAGCGTAGAGATAAACACTCTAACCCACGAAGTGCCGAGATTACGGATGGCGGAAGTCTTTACCTTCCACTCCTCCACAGTCCTTCATGGCCTGTACCAAGATGACTTGCTTTTTAAGATACTTGTACTCACTAATATGAACGTCGAGGTAGTTCTTTCGCCGCTGGTATGCTTGCAGTTATATTTAATGTGGAAATCTTAAATATCTTCTTCAAAGAATTATTAGAAATAGTGTTTCTATAACATGATTTTATGTATTTGATATTTTAAAAGCACTTTCGGATAACTAAGTACTTGGAAACGCACAAGACATTTTAATTCACAAATCACAGAGGTGAAGGAAATTTAGTTCCCAACAAAAGCTTGAAGAAATTGTTATAAATCCCCCTCTTTGTTGGTGCGAAAAGTATCTGTTTGAAATATACACAGTTCAAGCAATAGTTCGAACCGTTTTACTGCTTCAGTTTTTCTTCTACTGAAGAGTTAATCGTTTTATTGAACTTCGCCCATATAATATTAAAATTAAGGTTGTTAATACAACACTATCACAAAACAACCAAAGTTTGAGTACCCTCAGAAATTCACCTGCAACTGGCTAGGAAACACGTTTCCACATTACTACGCAACCAGTCTTCTTTTATACTCAGAAGTGAGTGCAACTATCAGCCTCCATTGCTCAGGCAGCAATGCACTGACCTCCCACAGATAAATTTCGTGGTCCATGCGCTGGACAAAGCGGAAGTAGTAAAGAGTTTTCTCCGGTTACTCCGATTTTTCCTGTCTTCTTTCATTCCAGCAACACTCTCCAATATCATTTCATTTCATCAGTCAGTCATTAATCACTGACCCAGAGGAGTGCGACAGGCTTAGGCAGGCGGCATAATTCCTATCCTCCATGCTGGATGGGGGTTTCATTCCATTCCTGACCCGGTCAACTGACTGGAAACAGGCTGAGGATTTTCAAGTCAGTGAAGCTACTTCATTTTCACTCGTTGTTACACATTATTACATCAAAATATTATATCGAACATGCCATATAAAATCCTCGGCATATACATTATAATACCGATCGTGCATAAAGTACTCACACACGAATTTCTAACTTTTCTAATTCATCTCTGGCCATAAAATATCAGTCCAAGGGCCGCTGGTTGGACAGCACTGCACTAGAGTAACTGACAATACTTAGTAACATGCGTAACAGACGCAATTTAAGAGTAAGTGTGTGACCTTTTCTTGTGCAGTCTTCAGGCAGTAATTTCAGTGAAATATGGTCTCCGGTAGATCGGGCGAGAAGTAACGTCACCTCACTTGTTCGATGTGACTACCATCAGCACACTGAAGGCAACGCAACAAGATGCGCGTTTTCCTCCAACTTCGATTAAACTGTTGTGGTGTTTTAGACCATATTACTCAATGCATTACCCTCTTTATAATTGCACCATTCACCTTCATGCGTATATTTTGACACTGATGAGCAACTGAATTGGCTAGCTGCGTGTAGCACATTATATCACGCCGCTGACGATAGCAATGCAACTTAATAGAAACTCAACAACATAACAGAAGCGTTAAGTCGTACTGTTCCCTAATCACTGCACAGCCTCCCGTAATTCACAGAGATTGTTCGGAGTAGACTCAGCGATGTGCATCCTGTATGTGCTCAATAGTATTGAGGTCAGGTGACTTTCGGGACTAGACAAACACCATCATACAAATGGAGTGTTGTTTGAAAGGTTCTTTGAACCAATCAACAACAGTTTGAGAACAACTGGGTGGGGTATTATCTTATTACACTTACAGTTCTCCTGCACTATTTTGGAGATGAACAAACTGGTGCTCATGTCCTGACAGGAGGTTCCTGTATCGTTCGTCGGTGAAGGACACTGTTAGATGTACCAGAGCTTCTATTTCATCCCACGTGACCATTCCCCATACGATGATACAGACTTCATTGTAAAGATGGCTGTGAATGTAGACGAACTGTACCAGTTTGCAGCAAACAAAGTGAACTTTATTAACAGTGTCCTAAAATCAGATAAACGCACGAATATAAGTTGGTGTGAAGAAGGGTTAGTTTCAGTGGAGGTTATAAATACACTGGACACCTTCAGAGAGGATATCACAAGTCTAACCCACACAACACAGTCAGATAAAATGAAATGGCGTATGGCTTTTAGTGCTGGGAGTGTCCGAGTACATGATCGGCTCGCCAGGTGCACGTCTTTTGATTTGACGCCAGTAGGTGACCTATGTGACATGATGAGGGTGAAATGATGATGAACATGGCACATTCACCCAACCCCAGTGCCAGCGAAATTAACCAATGATGGTTAAAGTTCCCGACCCTGCCGGGAATCGACACCGGGACCCCTGTGACCAAAGGCCACCACGCTAACCATTTAGCCATGTAGCCGGACAGTCAGGTAAGCAACAAGGCACTTAGTCGGAAGTAGTGCGATGGAGGCCAAATAACCTCACCACAGCAGCAACAACAAACATGTGGTCGTTGTATCACCAAAAAACTCCGACGAACTGAAGGACTCTGAACAAACACTAAGATCAATACAGTCCTCTACAAAAGCAAATTCAATGAAAGTATGGGTAAACAAAATTAATAAAATACGAGAAAAGGAGGCAGTGCTTGTTATACGAAGCGAAAAATAGGCTTATTAATCTCTTTGGACATATTTGGTGCATTTGATAACACTTGGTGGCCAAAATTTTTGTATCAACGAAAGGAAAAGCAGTGTGTACAAAATCACTCAAGCGTTCTTCAGCAACAGAAAAGTGAAACTTCATGTTGAAAGAGCAATTTCAACTAAATACATCAACAAAGGCTGCCCCCAGAGATCTACCTGCAGCCCAGGATTTTGGAATATCTTGTATGATGACATCTTCAAACTACCTCTCCTCACGGACTGCAAATTTTTTACCTACGCTGACGATGTATTTTTGTTAAGCGAAGCTGACTTAAACACTCGAGCGGGCACAGCACTAGGCCTACATATTATGTTTCACTGGGGTTCCAAAAACAAGATACAATTTAATCCGCTGAAAACTAAGTCTACGGTTGTCACGTGAAGAAGAAACCTGATAAAGCCACAACGGAGAGGAAATCTCACTTGAAGATCAACTTGTATACCTGGGGGTCCCACTGGAGAAAATTTTAACTTCTAGGTCACATTTCAATAAACTGAAGCTTAAATCAGATAATTTTTTTCAGGCCACTGCTAATGCGTGCAGGCCGTCATGGGGATTAAACTCAGAAATACTCTGAATTATATAACACAAAACGTTTGTTCCACTAATACTGTATTGTGCTTCATCGTTTCTTTCTACACTTGAATAGAAATAGGCTAAGGAAAAACTTCTGCAATTTCAGCAATGAATGATCCTTCGAATTTCTCGTGCCTGTCGCACAATATCTACACAAGCAGCCCTTGTCATCGCTGGAATAAAATCCCTGTTCTTTACTGCCATCGGAATGGCTGAACTCACGTTAATAAAGAAAAACATAGCATCACCTGCATCAATTCTAGAAACCACACTGGAGAAGACCTGTTACTTCCTGGAATCCGGTCACCATAGTAGCTTCAAGCCTTACGTTTTCAGTAGCTGCTTGCTCAACCATGATTACTATATCTACACAGACGGCTCTTCCACACCTAATAACACCGAATTTGACAAAGTGAGATGCGCATTCGTTGTCTACGAGGATAACATAAAAGTTTTTCATCCAGCTGTTCAGTATTTCAAGCCGAGATATGGGCCATCAAATCTGCTGTGGAGTGGTGTGAACACAACAATAATAGCGCTCGGATACTAAATGACTCGCAGGCTGTGTTGAACACAATCAACGACAAGCACAATGTCAATCCAACAGCTGCTACTGTAAGATCTAGCAAAGCACAGCAGTGCCCACACACCTCTCTTTTCTGAATCCGAGGACACACCGGTTCTCCTCCAATTGAAAAGACAGACATCCTCACAAAAGCATCCTCCTCATCCAATATAGAAATCACCTACAACAAATTACTCCCAAACTATGCACAAGCTCAATCAAAACACATCTAATTAAGACAGTGGAACAACCTCTGGACATCAAGTAAAAAATGGTCTGTCACACCAGAATTATTTTTCCCGACATATAAAGCCGACTCCAATCCAAAACTTTAGTGCCCGAATTCATTCTCATTTAGTTTCACTCCGGCCATGGAAAATTCAAGTTCGATTTGAACGCTTCAAAATTAACATTGCAGGCGATTACTTGTGCTTTTCTGGATCTTCACAAACGTTTGACCATTTACTGCGCCATATTTGGAAGGCCAAGATTCGAACTTCAGTGTCACTTAAACAATTGTAATGTGGACATTTCAAAGCCATTATACCATCTGTTCAGAAAAATTCTGCTGCTACAAACAGTTCCTTCAGTTCATGCTGTATTTATTGATCTTGAGAAGGCTTTTGACTGTGTCAGGTGGGACAAATTGATGATAATTCTAAAGAAACATGGAGTTGATTGGAGGGATAGAAGGCTAATAAAGAATTTGTATTTAAACCAGAGAGCAAGAGTGAGAATAGGAGATGAGTTGAGTGAAGAAGTTGAACTAGGAAGAGGTGTAAAACAGGACTGCTCTTACCGGGCGAGTTGGCCGTGCGCGTAGAGGTGCGCGGCTGTGAGCTTGCATCCGGGAGATAGTAGGTTTGAATCCCACTATCGGCAGCCCTGAAAATGGTTTTCCGTGGTTTCCCATTTTCACACCAGGCAAATTCTGGGGCTGTACCTTAATTAAGGCCACGGCCGCTTCCTTCCAACTCCTAGGCCTTTCCTATCCAATCGTCGCCATAAGACCTATCTGTGTCGGTGCGACGTAAAGCCCCTAGCAAAAAAAAAAAGGACTGCTCTTTTTCACCGACACTGTTTAACACCTATCTCGAAGAAATAATCAATGAAAGCTTTAATGGAAAAAGTGGAGTTTGTATTGGAAGGTAGGAGAGTATAATATATAAGATTTGCTGATGAAATGGTTGTGATGGGAGAAAGCGAACGTGAAATGATACAAATGTTAGATAAGCTCAACATGAAACTAGAATAATATGGAATGAGAATTAATAAAAAGAAGACAAAATGTATGATGATTGGTGGAACAGGTAGTCATTGTCGTATTAGTATAGGGGGAGAATAAATAGAACAAGTCAGTAACTTTAAGTACTTGGGAAGTTTGAGCAGAGTTGATATGTATTGCACGACAGAAATTAAGAAAAGAATTGTCATAGCAAAAGAAGGCTTTGAGAAAGAATCAAAATTACTTGTGGAACACTAAACAAAGATTTGAGGAAAAGACTTGCTAACTGTTATATCTGGAGCATAGCGCTGTATGGTTCAAAGACTTGGACATTGAGAAAGAAAGACGAAATAAGATTGGAGGCACTAGAGATGTGGGTATGGAGGAGAACAGAACGAGTGAAATGGGAAGACTGGGTAAGGAATGAGGAGGTATTTCGAAGAGTTGGAGAAGAACGAAGTATGTTGCAAATCATTGTTTGAGGAGGGACTGTTTACTGAAAGAAGGAATGGTGAAAGGCAAGCGAGGAAGAGGAAGGCAAAAATATCAAATGCTGTACAATATCCAAGGAAATAAATATTCGGACATGAAGAACTTGGCGCAGGACAGGCAACAGTGGAATAGGTTCATCCCATGACAAGACTTGCCATAAGGCAGAATACCTAGATGATGATGATTTTGTGTCAAGGACCAATAATTTAAAAAACTGATCAAAACTATAACCCTAATACACTCATGAACTCATGTACACTCACGTGCAAACTGACATTATATTTAATAAATAAATACGATGATACACCCACATGCAACTTCATCAGTACCTTGCTGACAAGAGAATCCATTGCCTCGGGTGCTTGGCGACGTACTCGTATTCTGCCATCGGCGTATATTTCTATCCCGACTCGTTTGTCAATACGATTTTTCTCTAGCTGTGAAAGTTCAATGGTGTTGTTCTTGTGCCAGTGCCATGCTTTATGCCTTGTGATGTGCCGTGAGCAATGGTACTCAAGGGGAGCGGTGGCTTCTATACCTCATTGTGAGGAAGTCGTCCTGGATGACATGGCTGCTGACACTTCCCCATTATCCATCAGTGAATTGACGAGTAATCGGTTGAACTATGACCGTCAATCCGCTCTTACCATTCCGAGTCATCCGATAGTAACACCGGTCAAAAGCCCGTTGTTCTACACGAGGGTTGATCCTGGCATAATGGTTTTACCCAAATCTACGTTCTCATGGAACACTCTGGACACGATGACCCATGAAATGCCTGATCCACTTCCGAAATGGTATAGCCCATGCATATAGCACCGACATTCTGGCTGCGGTGAAAGGCGCAGAGATTTCATGTTTTACCTACCCTTTACTCACCACCTGTTACATGACCAATACGAGATCTGACGGCACAATCATATACTAAGATGAAAAATTACAATCGCTGCGCGATCACAGTGCCATTTTTCCAAAACGGCAGCTACATCTAATTCAATTGCTCGTCAGTGTATGTACATGTACCGTATATTTATTTTACTGCGCTTTTTTGGTCTGATTAACAGCAATATGCTACATCGCTTTGGATACTCGACTGGGTTGTCTGAAGCCAAATAATAAACCTGATTCAGAAACTGAGAAGCTCATCACCGCTGTTCAAGTCGTCTTGAAAGGAATGTTCACAATCGACCTTCCACCTTACCTCATTCCGTCCGAAAGGGAGAAATTATGGAAAGAGATGGTAGAATCCATGGATTTTTTCAATGAGTAAGTTGTATATTTTTCCTAGTATATCTTACCACGGTCTACACTTACTTGTTTCTTTTCAACACTTCGAAACTTCTGACTTATTCCTCACCAACAGCCGGTAGGCAAAGTATCACTAATATTATGTGATGCCACAGTATGATCCTCTCAATAATTTCACGATTTACAAGCCCATCACAAATTTACAGACTGACCTATCACAGTGGAACGTGCTCGCTGTACACATGTAATGCAGTATTCTTCATTTCTACACTCCTGAGGCCTTGGTAAATTAGATAAAATTGTGTACTTCTCTAACAGTATCTTGGTGGGAGACATTGAAGTGAGAAGCTTACCTTACCAGGGAAAATTAATTTTAAAAAATTGGAACACAAATGTATGCTCAATTTTTTATCGATATGATTTGAGTAGTTTTTTATGAATATTCCATTTTAAAACAGTGTCCTTTTAAAAGGACACCCAGACCTCAGATGGGTATTCATTCACAGAGTATTTCTCTGCAGTGCTGAAGAATTCTCTAAGGAATCGGACGTTTTGTGAGCTTATTATATAAGCAACGAGAAATCTATTAGCACTGATGCAGAATATATACGTCTACATATACTTCAGTATTATCCATTCTGGCATTCTTTAAAAGTATTTTAGATACACCCTGTTTATATTTATCAAGTAGAGGCGCCTGACAACACTTGTTCATGACCACAAGGATCCGAAAAACAATCATTTCCCTGGAATAATGAAGTTCTACAGAAATTACAAACTATACCAAAACGAAATTAAAAATCATAACAAAGTTAAAAATGACAAAAGAAGATCAACAATCTAATTCACACAACATTTGTGATTAATTAAGGATACGTTAAAATCACAGTAAAAAAGATATAATTGACTCTCGTTTTTCCAGATTGGTAATGAAGTACATAAAACAAGCCCAAAACAGAATAATGCAGAGGCCACCTGACGCTCAAAAGGATATGAGTGTGCTGGAGACTCTTCTCATCAAGAATGAAGATCCTATGATTGCATGTGTGATGGCACTCGACATGTTTCTTGGAGGAGTAGACACGGTAAGATATGATTATTCAAATGGATTTTAAACATTCCAAGTTTTGACAAATATTTGTTCAAATATATGGAAATTTCGAAGCTCACGCCGATTATTAAGAGCCTCGGCAAGTGCTGCTTAACCAAGTGTTATGAGCCTGAACACAAGGAGGAACATGATTTAGAATACATCCGAGATGCCCACTCCTGATCCTTAGCAGCTTGCATCCTGGTTGTCAGGTGCACGTATTACTAGGCCACTCAGCTGTTCCCCATGGTTAAGGACCTAAGAGGTGACTACGGTAACCCACACTACGAACCATTGTTTGGTTATCGATTTTCCTGATACACATTGTTATTGAATTGTGAGGGCAACGATTCGAGTAGGAGTATTTTTGGACACAATTTTCTGTGTTTCAGAGTCTTATGTGTTCATAGGACACTGCCGTTGACTGTGAGTTCTAGATTGTTTAGCAATGCTTAGTCTTTAAAAATCTGTTAATTAACTATTCTCTATTTGCTGCCAGCTCCGTGGGATCGTTTAGTTACACTCCTCCCATCTTCATATCATGAACTTTTTAGTCTAACCTTCATCACCTTGGTCTCCCTTTGCTCGTTTTACCCTCCTTTGCCGAGTCTATTATATCCCAGGAAACAAATCTTTCTCCAAACTTCTCACATGATCCAATCACCACGCACAGGCCATCCACTGAACTCATCCCTAAATCTGAGTGCTGTCACTTCCATAGTTCCCACCTGCTCTTACCAGCAATCCTCGAACACTAGGTTTGTTTCTTCAAACTGTTGAATATCATATCTTGAGATATTGTACTGTACAGCAAAGTCGACCTGAATACAAATCGATGTTCAAAAACAACTCTAATTCCCAAATTTGCAAGAAGTGTACACCTGAAAATATATTTAATAGTGTTACGTTTTATAACATTAGAAGGTTCGAACCCCACTGTCGGCAGCCCTGAAAATGGTTTTCCGTAGTTTCCCATTTTCACATCAGGCAAATGCTGGGGCTGTACCTTAATTAAGGCCACGGCCGCTTCCTTCCCATTCCTAGCCCTTCCCTGCCCCATCGTCGCCATAAGACCTATGTGTGCCGGTGCGACGTAAAGCAACTAGCAAAAAAAGAATAATAAAATAACATTAGAAAATTTCAAATTATTAGAAATATGTAAATTAATATAAAATGTATAAATTTCCAAACTCCATAAAAATCCCTGTTAACGTATACTTTATAGTTATAACATTAGTATAATGTCAGTTAAGTCAGGATTAAGTCATTTATTAAATTAATAGCAGACACTATGTTTTATAATACAGAAATATGTATTTAAACAATGATACATTGATTGGGATCAGACAATCCGGCAGTGTGCAAATATTTTAAATAGTCGAAAGTTAATTAAATTCGTTTCCTTTTCAGACTGCTAACTTCTCTGCAAAAGTATCTCACTTTCTATCAAGAAACCAAGACAAACAAGAGATCCTTTATGAAGAACTTAAAAGAATATTGCCAAGTAAAGATCAGCAAATTACTGCGAATAATTTGGAAGATATGAAGTATCTTAAAGCCTGTCTCAAGGAAACAGCAAGGTATTACTTTTATTGCTAAGTATTTTTTAATTTGTTTTAAATATTACATTATTTCTACACCACCCGAAGGCTATAATAAATCCAAAGTGTATCACAGAAATTTGGTTAGACATGAACCTACTCTTTTTATAAATGGAATACCGGTGATCATAGAAAAAGGAACAAGTGACTTTTAAGATCCGTATGTATGGTTCCTAATGGAGATTGACCTTTTAGGGATCTAAATTTTTTTTTTAGTGATGAAGGATAGACGGCTGCAAAACAATTTCCGGATGGCACTTCTCGCTACAGTCATCAAACCAGTGACTGGTATATCTGTAAGGTGATACTTACTTTTCCTTATGCGTAAAATGCAAATAGTGTACATTTGTGCTATCATTTTATCACATGCAATTTTTCAAATTGCACTATTTATTTAATGGAAAAATAATATATTGGAGTGCAGCTACTCCACTAATATATTAACTAATTAAAAATTAGTTTTTCCATGCCATTTTCAAAAATGATTTCCAGAGTAACTTTCTCTGATACTCTCTGGAACCGTAGCATCGTTTAATTTGATCGCGTGTTAAGCTTCCTTCACTATAAATATTAGCAAAGCTTCTGTTTTACCATATTTAGCATATCAATTTGTCACTAATCTAATAAGGTATTTTGGTAAGTTTCCTTCCATATTGCATTTTAAATGATAATAATTTACCTTTGCTATATTTATTTTATGGCATTACAACCATTATTAACATTCAAAATGTGAATGTTGAGTATTCAACCCGAAGACTGGTTTGATCATCAACAGCTACTATGACCATCATAGTGAACGGAATATTGTTGTCAAGGCAAGGCACACCGCAATAGTGCAGGTCTATATGATGACCAGTTCATCAGATGCTGAAAAAATTGAAAGAATGCATGAATAAATAGATGATGAAACGCATTATGTAAACAAAAAGGTTAAAGTATAATTGTGATAGGAGACTGGAATGCAGTTGTAGGCCAAGGGAAGTAAGGTTATGTAGTAGGATAACTTGGAACGCGATAAAGGAATGATATAGGAAGTCGGTTTATAGAATTCAGCATAGTTCATAATTTGTTCCTTAATAATACTTGATTCAAACATCAGAAACTACGGCTAAATACTTGGAAAAACTTGGAGACACAGAAGGGTATCAAATAGAATTCATTATGATTAGACAGAGATTCAGAAACCAGATGATGGATTGCAAGACTTCCCCAGGAGCAGACGTGGACCCTGACCAGAACTTGTTAGTCATGAAATGCCCTCTGAAGTTGAAGAAAATGAGAAATGAAATGCAAGAAATGCACAATGACTAAGTGAAGAGAGTGAAGGAAATACAATAGATGAAGAGTGGATAGTCTTGAAGAATCAGATCAGTAATGCTGCTGGAGAGCTGTTAGGAAGAAGTGCATGGTCCATTAAGTATCAGTGATAGCTCAAGAGAAAATAGAACTGATAAGAACAGCGGAATTACAAGATTAGATGAAATAAGAAGGGTAGAAACCAACACAGGCGATTAAAGAATGTGGACAGAAAGTGGAGGACATCTAAAAAATAATGGCTGAAAGAGAAATGTTGAAGATGTTGATTTTCTTTCTTTTGTTAAGAAAGGAACCATATTTTCGGTGTCGACTTATTTAATTTAATAAAAACTTTCCAGTCCCTCAGGCCTACAACAATTTCAAATGTAAATTAAAACACTAAAAGCATACCTGTAAAAATCACATATTATATATAAAGAATGACATGTTCCGTTCTACAGGACCATCCTCATATTCTATCAAATCACTTAAATTATGTGCATATACGTGAAGTATAGTTTAAGTAGTGAAAACTTGTCAATGATTTGGAGTTAGGTGATATACGTAATATGATACATCATATGTGAGCATAAAATGATTGTATGAGAAACGACCAACACCTTGTTACTGTCGCTAGCTTTAGGATGAAGGCCTCAACCTGCTCTCCTCCAAGCAATAGGAAAGATCCCCATCATTACACACGCCCCTCTCCTACCTCTGCCCCTCCCCGAGGAACTGTTAGCTAGGCTCAAAACCGCTCCTCTCTCAGGTTAACAGATCCGCTGTAGTGAGAGGTGACAACAGATAAAATATTTCATTGTACAGTGTTGGTCGTTTCCCATACAATCATGTTTTGCTCACATATGGTTCATATTATCACCTAACTCCATATTATTGACAAGTTTATACTACGTAAACTATACTGTACAGTATATGCACATAATTTAAGTGGTTTGACAGAATCTGAGGATGTTCTTGTAGAACGAAACATGTTTGAGTGTCTGGCAGACTGGAAAGTTTTATTAGATAAACAGAATATGTTGAAGGTAGTATGGTTGTAAGGAAGGAATATGAAGAGTACCTTTGGAGAAAGGATTACTAGGTGTATGAATAGCTTGGATGATAAACCACTTACAGGATAAGGAACCAAGGCAAAAATATGACAGGAACCTATTCAACATTTATATCAGGGGAAGAAGTAGATGACGAGTTTCTGGAACAAGAGGAAGCTGTTGATGCTGATGATATGGAAGACTCAGCTTCCAGGTCAGAATTACACAGAGCTTTGAAAGACCTAAATACGAACAAGGCACATGTAATTTATGGTACACCCTCGTAATTTCTGATCGCGTGAAGAGAAACTGGCATAATGAGGTTATTTTGTTTAGTGTGCTAGATGTACGATACAAGAGAAGTGTCATCCGATTTTACATAGAATATTGTTATGCCAATAAAGCAGATGTTGACAAGTATGAAAACCTCCGCACCATTACTTTAGCAACTCAGGCAAGCAAACTTTTAACAAGTATTATTTACAGAAGAATGGAAGGATAAGTTGAAATTGAGTTGGGAAAAGACCAGTTTGGCTTGAGAAGAAATGCAGGAACATGTGAAGCATTCATGATCTTTCCTCTGATCTTAGAGTTAAAAACGACAGGCCCACATATATGGTATTCGTAGATCTAGATGATGTTGATTGAACCAAGGTATTTGAGATTCTGAATGTGATTAGGATTCGATGCAAAGAAAGGAGGATTATCTACAATATATAAGAAAATCAGTCTGCTGTGTTAAGAATCTTCTTTTTAAAATTTGTTTTACGTCGCACCGACACAGATAGGTCTTATGGCGACGATGGGATAGGAAAGGCTTAGGAGTGGGAAGGAAGTGACCATGGCCTTAAATAATATTCATCCCCAGCATTTTTCTGCTGTAAAAATGAGAAACAACGGAAAACCATCTTCAGGGCTGTTGACAGCGGGGCTCGAACCCACTATCTCCCGGATGCAAGCTCGCAGCTGCGCGCTCCTAACCGCACGGCCAACTTGCCCGATAGTGATAAGAATCGAGGGCTATGTAAAATTAGCAGTAATTCATAGATAGCGAGGTTACAGTTTGTCCCTGCTCCTTTTTAGTTTAAGTTTATAGAGAAAAGCTGGTTATGGAATTCAACGAGGACTTTGGAAAGGGAATGCAGTGCAAAGAGAGGAAGAAAAAACTCTAAGACTTGCCAATTATATTGTTATTTTACCTGAGTCTGCAGAGTTGCTAACCGGGATGGACACAGCCTTGGAGAAGGAGTACAGGATGAAAAATAAATGTCTAAAACGAAAGTATTGAAGTGCAGCCGAACGAAGTCAGTGATGCGGGAAATATTAGATTAAGAAATGATCTGTTAAAGGGAAGCAGAGGAATATTGTTACTTGTATATTAGAATAATTAACGATGACAGAAGTATGGAGGACATAAAACGCAGACTAGCACACGCAAGGAATTCCTTCAGTCAGAAAAGAGAATTAGAAAGACGTTCTTGAAGACTTTCTTCCGGAACGTCACGTCGTACGGAAGTGAAACATATGAAGAGAACACAAGCTTTTGAATGAGGTGTTACAACTGAAGAATGCTGAGTTGAGATCACGAATGTTGGTATAATTAATCAAATTGGTGGGAGGAGGACGTTTTGGAGGAAGAGACAGAATGGTAGGGCACATTTTAAGACAAGCAAAGCAAAGTCATCTCCGTACAGGCCATGAAGGCCCTTGGAGGGGTGGAAGGTAAAGGCTTCCACTATCCGTAACCTCGGCACTTGATGGGGTAGAGTGGTTAGCTCCACGCCCGGCTGCCTTTGCCCCCAGGAATTAACCTGATACTCATTTCTAGAGTCGGCTGAATGAACCTCAGAGCCATGTGCACCTCCGGAAGTGGAAATCTAGTTTCTTAAAATTTATGACTTCCTGGCGGGGATTCGAACCCACGTCCTTACGGGCGAACCGGCCAGGGAGCCTCCACATTTAAAGACACCCAGGACTTAATCTGTTAGTTTATGGGGCATTTTTGGCGTTAATAACGGTTGGCGTAGACCAAGGTATGCATACGACAAACAGATTAGAGTATATTTAGAATGTACTAGTTATGTAGAGTGAAATATTTGGCACAGAACACGGTGGCATGGAGATCTGTAACAAAGCTGTCTATGAACTGACGACCAAACACACAACAGACAAGGTACGGGACGTATTTTTATATTTATTATTACAGTTATTAATAAAGAATGTTTAATATAGTACTCATGTTTTCAATATCACAGTACTATACAGTACTAAGTATTGGTTGGAAAAATCCATGTAATCATCAAAGTTAAATGCTAATATACCACATGCACTTTCTTTATACTTCACTGTGTTCCAATACCAGAAAACTGGCTTTAAAGTAAGGAACTTATGCCAGCAAGTTTGCCGCAAACTTCGGTGTCACATGGGTTGCCCATTTGGTCAAAATGGACGACGATTTGGATAAAATCTGTGTATCAACTTCTCAGACTATTCAATTCATATTTTTCAGGCAATTATGACTTTGTATATAGATTTAGCAGTGGAATAATAAGAGCTGTAGATCATTTTAGTTGGTACAGCGACAATTTTGAAACGGAGCAATCTGTACCTCAGTGTTTTAAAAAGGCTTTCTCTTTGTTGACTGTTTCCTAGATGTGAGCGATTAACCTAACTAGCGCAAAGTATATTATATGTTCATTGTTGATGAATTGCAATGACGTACTTCATATTGATGTACCACTGTATCTTACAGAATTGCACCCATCACCCCAGCGAACTTCAGAGAATCGCACTCCGATATGGTCATTGGCAACTACCTAATTCCGAAAGGGGTAAGTTGAAATAAATTGCGCACCTGAAACTTCAGATTCTCCGTAAGATGTACATATTTCAAAATATATTGGGTTTCACGGAACTGTCGGAGCTTCTTTGATTGTTTTGTATCAAGCCTCAGTGTTTCAAAATACATGATATGTTGCGTGTCTGGTGAAAACTACACTGCGTCCTTCAGTGAAATCATAAGAGTCTGACTGTTTGCAATGAAACAATTAACAATGTTACATTTAAAATCTAGTAAGTTGATGTAAAATGACCGAGGGTTGTGATGGTCAGAGGGTTCTCCGAATGGTGGACAGATTTCTAAGTCACGTCAATTGACGTAGTAATTATGAAATGAATTCCCTGTGGATCGGATTCCACAAAAAATAGAGGTGACTATGATACTGATTGTCATTTAAAGTTGCCAGTTATATCATCTATGAGAAAACTTCTCAAGTTTTGTCCCTGTGTCTCTATAGCATTTGAAATTGAAACTTTTGATATTTTAAAAATATAAATTGCTTTACGTCACACCGACACAGAGGTTATGGCGACGATGCGATAGGATAGGAAAGGTCTAGGAGTGGGAATAAGTCAGCGTGGCCGTAATTAAAGTACAGCCCCAACATTTGCCTGGTGTGAAAACCATCTTCATTGCTGCCGACAGTAGGGTCCGAAGCCACTATTTCCCGAATACAAGCCGATATTTACGTGGTCTAGACCTGACAATTTTTTAAAGTCTTCTTCTTCTTCTTCTTCTTGTCAACTTAATTAACGGTCGGCAACATGGAAGTAGTGCATTGGCTATCTACTTCCCGCCAGTTGTTTATGCTGGAGAAGAAATGCAGCTCCATTTCTTCCTCTGGATGTGTTGCCTTCAACACATTCTTCTAGTAAAGTGCTGTACCAATTAGAGTGTCTTATCAATGTCATTTAGGGAGCTGTACCTTTCTTGTATTAGAAGGAGTACTTCTTATTTCCTTTTTCTTTCTGTCCAACGCAGACGTCTGCAGTGACGCTCGATGCATATGAATACGTATGATTTTATAATGTTTTACGTGTCAGATTTTTGTTGATAGTGGCTTTACATCGCACCGACATAGATAGGTCTTATGGCGACGTTGGGATAGGAAAGACTAGGAGTTGGAAGGAAGCGGTCGTAGCCTTAATTAAGGTACAACCCCAGCATTTGCCTGCTCTAAAATGGGAAACCACGGAAAAACCATCTTCAGGGCTGCCGACAGTGAGATTCGAACCCACTATCTCCCGGATGCTAGCTCACAACCGCGCGCCACTAACCGCACGGTCAACTCGTCCGGTTTCCGTGTTAGCGACATAGTTGTAGATGTTAGTAGGCTTTCCATTTTGTTAAGTTCTTACTTCGTTCGTGATGTCCTGGTTGTAATTTCCTTTTGACCCCTTCCATCTGACATTATGGGCTTGCGTTGGTACATGAACTATTTTGCATTTTCAAATTTGTCACCTTCCAACAAGCTTTCTAATTGCCATCATAGGTGCATCCTATAACTTTGGTTTACTTGTTATTAAATCTTATATCGCAGATTTGTTTCAGAATGCCGTTTATAAGATCGAAGAGTCTTGCAGGCAGGACCTACTTCTGATTTAACAACTATGTCATTAAGAATCGTACTGTGGATAATGCTCGCTATTTACAGTGACGTGATACCTGTTAGCTTTAGCATATTTATAATAATAATACTGTTATTGTATTTACGTACCACTAAATACTTTTAAGGTTTTTGGAGACGCCGAGGTGCCGAAATTTAGTACCGTGTCAGTAAATCTATCCAGACGAGGTTTACCAATTTGCTCATCTTCAAATACCGCCGGAATGAGCCAAGTTTGAACCTACCTAGTTTGGGTCAGAAGGCCAGCGCCTCAACTGCCTGAGCCACTCAGCCCGGTCTTTAGCAAATTCCTTCATAGCCTATGCAATATTAGATGAATATAAGCTAAGCTAAAATTAAGTTATATTTATGACTTTAGTACGATGAATGCTTGTTTTCTTACTATAAACGATGTTTAAAACGAGTAATGTAATACAAGATTGGGAAATTCAATAATTAAAATATATTTTCCTATAATTTTGTTTCGATGGCTTCTCATAATTATTTTATCTCTCTCCTTTTCCCAGTGTGTATTTCGCAGGGGTGCCGGGATAACTTCCTTCTGTCAAGAGCACCTTCAGATCTGAGCCCAGTCATTTCCATGCCGTCCTTGATTCTATCAAGCGAGTACGTGGTCGGTCTAATTCCTCCAGAGTCACATCAGAGAGGAGTTTCTGCCATCACTTCTAGTCTATGAAAATAGCAAAGTTTCTGATCAATCAATTATGAGTTCCTGACTGCACTACGACAAAATCAAATCTAATCTCGTGATAAAAAAAACTATTGTTCACATTTTTACAGTTCTGAATGAAGTTAGCCCGAACGCTCAAGAAGTAATCAAAGTATCTGCTTAGACAACAGTTTATGGCGCAATCACAAATACAGACACGCGACGCGCACTGGCAGCAATCTTACAGTCGAATGAGATGCCTCCCTCCAAATCTCTCATCTCTCATAAGGAGCAAAAAGCGAAGCCACGCTGGGTAAACTCCCGGCAAACGTACTTGATTTTGGTATGCAGCCTCCAGACTGCTTCCCACGGTGGATGTATTAATGCGGAATTGTCAACATCGCCGCGTATTAATGGCGTTCTGCAATTGTGAGTCGCAAACCATCAATACGGAAAAATAGAACTAATCACACATGACACGTTGATAAGTTGACGACTCAAGCATGTATGTATGTATGTACGTATGTTGGGTATTCAGCCCGAAGGCTGGTTGGGTCCTCAACAGGTTCACCATTAGCTGTCATAGATGGCCTAGGTGTCACTGAAGAGACGTACTAGGGAAATGAGGAGTGAGGTAGTTTTCCGTTGCTTTCCTCACTGAGCCAGAAGTTGCAATTGCACATGAGTCTGCCAAGCCCACTGAAATGCGTGCACCAATCGACCCTATGAGTGACATTTTCACACAATTCATAGCAGGGACTGGCTGCATAAGGAATGGCATTAGTAGCGTCACTCATTTCTCAGCCACTTTTATATTGTCAAAGCCAAGTATAAGACTGAGACAGGTCAATGAAAGTAAAAATTTTATTCTAGCCCATACCAAAAGACATAGTGCACTGTAAGCACCACATCTTGCCAGCAAAGGCATGACTCGAGCATATATTTCACATATTTCATACCATAGTCCTATGTTACCTATTGCTAACAGTGTACCAATTTAAATGTCCGGCTCCATGGCTGAATGGTTAGCGTGCTGTCCGTTGGTCACAGGGCTCCAGAGTTCGATTCCCGGTAGGGTCGGAAATTTTAACCATCATTGGTTAATTTCTCTGGTACGGGGGCTGGGTCTATGGCGAGCCGAACAAATCTTCAGACACTCCCGACACGAAAAGCAATACGCCATTTCATTTCACCAATTTAAATGCTTTAATTTTTCCAATCACCGTCTGTTACCCAAATCTACGTCCGGCTCCATGGCTAAATGGTTAGCGTGCTGGTCTTTGGTCACAGGGGTCCCCGGTTCGACCCCCGGCAGGGCCGGGAATTTTAACCATAACTGATTGATTCCCTGGCATGGGGGCTGGGTATATGTGTCGTCTTCAACATTATTTCATCCTTATCACGACGCGCACGTCGCCTACGGGAATCAAATCCAAAGACCTGCATCTGGCGAGCCGAACATGTCACCGGACACTCCCGGCACTAAAAGCAATACGCCGTATAAATGCTTTAATTTTTCCAATCACCGTCTGTTACCCAAACCTACGTCTGTAGATTAACGTGTAAAAGTGATCTGTCTAAAATGAGGGTCATCAATTTTCCGACAACATGGCATTGTTGCCGAGAAAATAGTAAATTTTAATAGCGCTTTTCTGTAAATGGCTGGGCTTAGGACATGAAGCCTTCTAATATGCCAAATGATATAGTTATATCTGCAAAACCTGAATATACTGCGCACAATAACTAGAAACTTCAGATAGTATTTATTTTGGTCCTTTCGATTCGCCATTCTCGATCCGGCTTACAGATTCTAACACTTCTTCAATAGTAACTGACGGAGCAGATCGGGCAAAAGTGTCACTGCTCACTGTAGGTGGGTGAGGAATAAGCAGCAACAGAGAAAAGAAATGTTGGAGGGCATTCGGGCAGTGCAGGTTATTGTAAGTAATTTTTTTTTGTGAATATATTAATTCCATCCCCTGGTCTATGGAGACTGGACAGTCGATGTAGGGGACTGCCTGTAGGGGTGAAGTACAGTGTGGACTTCGGGGGCTGTGAGACCACTACGGTAGCTGTGAAGGCCTTCAGGAACTCTGAAAAGTGGTGGCAAAAGGGCTATGGTTAAAACGCAGCAGGTCGTTATGCAACTTAGGTTAGAAAATGGGTGAAAATACATTTTAAAATGCAATATTTTTTAATTTTATAGCAGTTGTATAATATTATCTGAAGTAATGTCTGGCTCAATGGCTAAATGATTAGCGTGCTGGCCTTTATTCCGGAGGGTCTCGGGTTCGATTCCCGGCCGGGTCGGGGATTAACGTTCACTGGTTAATTCCAGTGGCTCGGGGGCTGGGTGTTTGTGCAGTTCCCAACATCCGTGCAACTCACACACCACACATGACACTATCCTCAACCACAATAACACGCAGTTACCTACACATGGTAGGTGCCGCCGACCCTCATCGGAGGGTCTGCCATACAAGGGCTGCACTCGGCTAGAAATAGCCACACGAATTAAAAAATTAAGTTTTTTTTGCTAGGGGCTTTACGTCGCACCGACACAGATAGGTCTTATGGCGACGATGGGATAGGAAAGGGCTAGGAGTTGGAAGGAAGCGGCCGTGGCCTTAATTAAGGTACAGCCCCAGCATTTGCCTGGTGTGAAAATGGGAAACCACGGAAAACCATCTTCAGGGCTGCCGATAGTAGGATTCGAACCTACTATCTCCCGGATGCAAGCTCACAGCCGCGCGCCTCTACGCGCACGGCCAACTCGCCCGGTAAAATTAAGTTTGAAGAAATTCCACACACTCTATATGACGTGACTATGTTCGTAAGTACAGGGGGATATTATAAGCAGAATTTTGTAAACAATATAAAACTGATTAAGGATGAGTTGTGTGTTTAATATAAAAAATGTTAGTGTAAATTGTATAATACTCTACTCTACGAAAATGTCTTCTTCTCTTGTTAATTTAAAATTTAGTGCTTGATAATAATGCATTTTAGTGTACTATTTCCCACCGAGGTAGACACGTCATTTGCAAATAAACTGATGTTGATTTGATTTTGATCTCTTCACGGTATATTTCTTTAAATTAATCGCCCCATCGGTGTAATACTTCTGCTGGCTTTCGAAGAGGTTGGTGGTTAGAATCTTTAAACTGTAGGGTATGTCCTATACTTGGGTAGCTCTATGAACTTAGATTTTATATTCCATTTCTGGACACATTATTGTTTATTAGTTTATGACACAGAGGGACGTGTTACATTTAAGATCGCGAGTGCGACACTCTGAAATGGAAAACCAATAAATAAAAGCACCAATTATTAACACTAGAACGGCCGACACTCTGGCACTCCTAAAACGGCCGCGGCGGTCAATTTGACCACTGTATTGAAATTTAGTGTTTGGAAAGATTATACGACATAATAGCACAATTTCTCAGGAAATATTTCCAAACTATGTCATCACTATGCTTTATTTACTGTTATTATACAACAATACGTCCGACTCGTTGGCTGAACGGTCAGCGTACTGGCCTTCGGTTCAGAGGGTCCCGGGTTCGATTCCCGGCCGGGTCGGGGATTTTAATCGTCTCTGATTAATTCTTCTAGCCCGGGGACTGGGTGTTTGTGTTTGCCCCAACACTTTCCTCTTCATATTCACACAACACACTACACTACCAACCACCACAGAAACACGCAATACTGATTACATCCCTTCATATAGGGTTGGCGTCAGGAAGGACATCCGGCCGTAAAACAGGGCCAAATCCACATGTGCGGCACAGTTTGCACCCGCGACCCCACAGGTGTGGGAAAAGCGGTGGAAAAAGAAGAAAGAATAAGAATTATACAACAATACAACAATATAGAACTTAACATTATTGGTATGAATTAAATCCTTTCACCCTGCAGGGTAGGCCTACAAGTCTTTCTTGCTGTGATTAGCTACTTGGCATTACAATTCACGAACACAAACTCTTTCTTGACCTTGTCCGTGCATTTTCCGCACACAGCTTTGTTACACAATGAGCACACATCCATTGTTTTGTTGCCATTACAACGTGCTATCTGACACTGACGCCTTTTCATTGTAGTAGGTTCTTCCTTGATGCCTCGTGATATTTCTGTAACACGTATTGCTGTCTTTTGTGGTTTCTTCCTTACGTACGAGTCTCTTAGTTCCTGAGCCAACTGAAGCAAAAATGTTCTTCGACTAATTTTCTTTCCAGTGACACCTATATAGAGTACTCGGGCATTTATTCCTGCAAAATCTAGCATATTGTAGAAAACCTGAACCGGCCAACGTCGGGATGGTGCTTTCGTTGTGTAAAAGCGCGCCATTTGATCTACTACGTCCACTCCGTATTTTGTTGCATTGGAATACTTATTTGTTTCAGGCAAATACTTTTTGTGACTGCTGTCTGCACATACATTTGGATGCACCGTACTTAAAATGATAACATTCGTTCGTTTCTTCCCTTGATACACAGTGAATGTAGTGTCACCACGCTTCAACACTAAGGTGCTATATAAATCTGCATTCGAATTTCGCGCTACCTCAGGAACTTCTCGCCGCGATTTATTCACTGTACCCACAATACTTGTTCTCATCTCTTTCAGTTTTTCCGCAAGACTCACCGATGTAAAAAAAAAACTGTCAGTTGTTACATTTCTTCCGTTGTCCATGAATGGAGCAACAAGTCGTAGAACTACATTCTCAGATAATCTGGCCAACTGGTCGTAATTCGTCCTTTCGGAGGTAAGGAAACGCTTTCAAGATATATTTCGAATTTACATCCACGTTGACCCAGAATTTGATGCCAAACTTGTCAGGTTTGTTTGCCACGAATTGGGTGAATATACATCTGCGTTTAGTAGGAAATAATTGTTCATCAATGCACATGTTTTCATCTGGCTTGTAGCATAGTTGACAGTTATCTATGAACTTATTCCAGACCTCTGATATAAGCGCAAAATTACCATTCTGCAGACGCTCTGACATTTTTAGATTTCATGTCGAAACGCAGGTAACGCATACTTTTGAACTTCTGCCGTGACATTGTCTCACTTAAGAAAGCTGAGCCCCAGTCTTTCGACCAAAGAAAGTCGACAGGTTTTCCCTTCACACCATATACACCACGAGCGTAAAGTAATGCAATAAATAGATCTAACTCTTCCAGTGAAATGGTCTAGATATTCTCTTGAAGTCTCCTCCTAGCCTCTGCTTCAGTACATTTTTTTATATGACGAAGAATTGATTCGTCAAACAACAGCCGAAAAGCACTCGCTACATTATCACAAACACTGCGTTTAGCAAATGCAGTAGTACCACTAGCGTCACGTAAGATGTTCTGCTCAGTACGTTTTGATGTTGAAGAAGCACCAACATCAATAACATCCCATGGTAAACCATCACGAGCAATCAACTGATTGCTGACATTGTTCACAGGGAGTGTACTATTAGCTTCAGGAAGAGCTGACAAATGCTGAAGTGCACTTTCAACTGGAAAAAGGGAAAGAACTATTTTAGCAATTTGATAATTCCCTCATATTACTGAAAATGAAGTTCTATAACTAACAGAACAACGAAAGCCGTATGTGAAACCCTACAACTAGAACAAAATAATCACATAAATGCACTAACAATAAATCACGTCATATTACATCATGATTTTTACTAACCTGATTTTCCTGTATTTTTGGGTGCATAAATTTCATTATCACACTCCATGACATCATCACTATCCGCACTTTCACTCTCGGAATCACTGTGAATTGTATGTGGAATGTATTCCAGATCATCACTGCCTGCTGAATCGTCGGATTCTTCAAGACCAGACTCATTTTCTGCAGTATTTTGCAGTCTACGGAGTATCTCCTGCTCACTGAGCCCACGTGAACGGCGAGACATGCTACTCCCAGAACACAACCACCAGTGCGCGAAAAGAATGCGTTGGATGTGTTTATCTTGAGCAGGACCAAGACCATTGTCGTAACGGACTTATTTATTTGTACAGTTCTAACAAAGTGCAGTGCTCCATTATTGTGTATAAATCTGTATTATTCTATAACAATATCGTAGCTCAAACACGAATCCATCGATCTATAAAATATTCCCGGTCAGTTTGACCGCTCCGGCCGTTCTAGGTAGGTCGATTATTTTTACGCCACTGCTTGAAGTTGTCAGTCTAAATAAAACGTTAACGAGAAGACCAGCTCACCACATGAGCATTTCGTAAACCTCCGGTCATAGGAATAAAAATCATGGATATGGCAAAGTATTAAAGTTCCCCATCGATCAAATTGACGGCTGCGGACGTTCTAGTGTTAAAAACAGAATTCCGAGGTAGAAGTAGCCATAACGTTTATGGCGATGTTACCAATTTAAGGAATGAAATGTACTACATGATTTATTTAGTATAAACCATAGCCTTCTGCAACATATGGTTTTGAAACTGCAGATTTTTCAAAACAGGTATGTCAAATAAGCGCTAATTCGGAGAAAATCAACTTAAAACAAAATTCATGCTTCTAGAATGAGTTCCTTAAAAATGTACACACTAATTTATAACAGGAATTTCTTGAACTAGTTTTTGGAAAATCAAAATGTTCAATATTCTCTACTGTTTCATTCTTCTTCTGCAAATGTTTCGTGTAGTATCTGTAGGAAATAAAAGTTTTGCATCATGATGGCTTCTAAAAATTGCCTAATATTTTTATTCTTCAACCCCACAGGTAGATCTCATCACGGGACACAGGGTACTGTGCAATCTAGAAGAAAATTTCCCGGAACCTCAAAAGTTCATCCCTGAAAGATGGCTGAAGGATAGTGATCAACTTCAGAAAGCACATCCCTTCGTATATTTGCCCTTTGGATTTGGAGCTAGAATGTGTCTCGGAAGGCGGTTCGCTGAGCTGGAGACAGAGACACTACTTGCGAATGTAAGTACCTTCATATTTGTATATGAGATTTCGAGAAGAATATGGGTTATGATATTTGTGTACTGGGGTTATGTACACCGTCAGTTCAACTCTAATCACCTTGCCCTAGATCCTAAAATTATCAATAGAGAGAGGAATTATAAGTAAACTCCTGTATGATGCCTTGAAAATAAGTATAAAATAAGATTTGATTTAGGATTACTGCTAGTTTATGTCAAAATACATACATATGGACATATTGGACCGATTGCATAAACTGTATTTAGGTTACGTTTACGGCTAAACAATGTCTAAGTGTGGCTGCCACATTGCGAAGACATGAGTTAACACTTACACACTACCTAAGGCCGATGTTTAGCAGGGGATGTTTGAACACCTCAAATATTTTCAGTGAATCACAATCAGATGTTATATACCATTAGGCATATAGTTTGCATTATCATTTTGAGATGATTCCGGGAAGAATGGTTAACCCGACGACCTCCTGCAGGTCGTCTGCTGCGAAATCTCAGTATTTCACTTGAAATGTACGGGGAGATACAGTTCAATGTACGATTTCACTTTTCAAGAGATAATATTAGTGACTTAGTTTCTTGAGCTTGGCACTGGGGGCAGTCCTGTAACTGCCCACCTCACTGCAATTCTTTGCAAAAATTAATTTAATTATCTTGGAATAATAGGTCACGTCAACTGCATCCGTATCAGAATAACTTGTCCGGATCGTCAGAGAACTGTCATATTAACGGGAGGGATTTCTATTATATTATTCACTTAAGAGTGACAATACACGGTAGGTTGTGTGAGGTCTTTCTTTTCTTTTAAAGGCTTGGAAGGAAGCGGCTGTGGTTTTAATTACAGCTCCAGTACTCGCCTGATGTAAAAACGGGGAAACTGTGGGAAACAATCCTCAGGGATGCCGATGGTAGGTTTCGAACCTACGATCTCCTGAATGCAAACTGACATCTACATGGCCGTAAAACGTATACGGTTATAGAGCGCTATAGTTTCACCTATCCTTCGCTCATGCTACTTACTCGTAGATTTCAATCAACGTAACAACACTACACTAAAACCAAAGCTCACACTTCTGCGTACGGTGGCGAGTCACCGAATTCTGCATAAATTTATGAGATTGCATTTCACAGAAAGCGATTTTCTTATCTGTGGGCCAGTCATATTCATGCTCAGCCATATCTGTGTCATATATAAGACAGACTACAGATAACTAACGTTTGGCGCGTTCACCGACGAATTTCGTTGGTTGCAATACGCGCCGAGTGGAATGGAAAATACTTCTATTACCAATTTCGAACGAATATTGAAACGTATACGACATCTAGCTAAACACCGTCTGAGTTTGCATGTGTAACTCCGTTGTTGTTCAGGTAGATGTTGTCTAAGGCTTAAAACTAGTTTCCGTTTCTGCGATCGGCCTATTCGACTCGGTTCTACTCTATCGATGACTTTTATAATTTACGGTTAAATCTCGAAATATATCTTAAAGTTATTTAATTCATATATATAATTAGCTAAAAGTCACTTGTGAAATTATTTCAGTGATGGCTAAATAGTTGAAATAATATTATGATATATCTGCTACTCAAAAGGAAAAATATTAACATTTTGTATTAACACTGTGAACTGTAATCAATGAACAAATATTTTTAAACTTCAAGTTCCGTGCTAGACTTTTGCATTATAAGTGGTTAAATACATGAACAAAATAAAACATTTTTTATGCCGATTTGGTCGTCCTTACATAATCTCGTTTTATACCTGTCGGATATTACTAAGTACTTGTGTTCTATATCTTTCAGATATTCCGAAATTTTCGTCTGCAGCATGATGAAGAATTGAAGGAAAACGTTCATGGTTTGTCCACCATTGCAAACAAACTGAACTTCAGACTTGAAGAGAGATCATAGCCTTACATCTCCTTCGACCCTCTGACCTTCCTAAAGAGCAATATATCGAATTGTAAATATATTTACTTACTGAGAGCATATTGTATTTTTTAAAATATATAATGTGTTATCAGGAACTTGTAATTAAAACACTTTCCCCTCATAAGCACATACTCTAAGAAACATTTTACCGAGCTCGATAGCTGCAGTCGCTTAAGTGCGGCCAGTATCCAGTATTCGGGAGATAGTAGGTTCGAATCCCACTGTCGGCAGCCCTGAAAAGGGTTTTCCGTGGTTTCCCATTTTCACACCAGGAAAATGCTGGGGATGTACCTTAATTAAGGCCACGGCCGCTTCCTTCCCACTCCTAGCCCTTTCCTGTCCCATCGTCGCCGTAAGATCTATCTGTGTCGGTGCGACGTAAAACAATTAGCAACAAAAAAAAAAAAGAAACATTTTATATGAAGTAAAATGCTACCCAAAGCAAAACCGAACTCCATCCATGGTCTACCAAGTAACCTCTTATCAGCCTGAAGATAATGGTGGTGATTATCATTTTAAGAAGAAGTACAACTCTATTGACACTAACCAGAGGGTAAAGATGAAAGAGGTCCGAATCTTCTAAAAATTAAGGGATAGGCCAGAAGAATGACAAGGGCCACGAGGGAGGTGCAACTGAAAGTCCCTAGGCTTGGAATGCTATGCTGTAATACCGTTAGATTAGTAAAAGAACAAGAGCTGATCAATTGAGGTCGGATAGTATAGATGAAAAATAGGAGCCTGGTACAAACAAGTGTAAGCAATGTCATGACTCAGCTAAGGGCCCCGTGGTCGACAGCTCACACTCCCAAATTAAGAGCCCCTAAGGCCGCATTTAGTTGCCTCTTTCTAAAGGTAGGGGATACCGTGGGTGTTATTCTACCACACCAACCCACACCGACATCAGCCCGAAGGCCTTTAGATTCCGAGATATCGAGTGGTCGGCACGATGAATGCTCTCAGCCATTAATATTGTACTTCTAGAGAGGATTCGCCTTTTTCCCACCGTCGATAGGTCCTCAGTTGTAAACATGTAGGCTAATTAAACCTCAAATTTGCTCCCAGATCCAGTTAAAAATCACTTACAGTACATGGCCTGGAGTTGAACCCGGGACCTCAGTGTAAGTGGCAGGCACGCTGTTTTTACTTGGCTGGGCCAACAATAAAATACTACAGGGACATTATTTTATCCATGCCGGGTGTATTCACTCGCCCGGTCGCCAGCGCTGCGAGCTTGTCTCCCGCCAAACACTTCGCCGCAATGCGCTTCTCGGCGCCACAACCTTCCCTCCTCTGCAGTCTGCTGAGAGCTTTATCAGCGTAAGGTTCAGTTTAGTCAGGTGTTCACATGTTTCGTGCCCAGTATGTTGTTCCAATGCTATTTTCACTACGTGAGCCTGCATGTATAGATAATACAGTTATAAAGTACAGGAAATCTTGGGCGAAAACACTATGACTCAGTGCTGGGCGAGCGCTGGCCGCATTACGACAAAGTGCTTGGCGAGAGACAGGCTCGCAGCGCAGGCGACCGTGCGAGCGACAATCCCCCGCATAGATAAAAGTATGATGCTGTAGCTCCATCTGTGTATATGTGACAGACTACTATTCCCGAGAGCTCTTTGAAAGGTATGTAAATATCTGAAGTTAAGAATGAAAGTGCATTAAGGCCCCTCGTCTAGAGTGTCGTAATTTAAAATATCTCGGGTGACACATTTAGGATTTACCGGACAAAATATATTACAACTCGGCATGTCGCCCAGTAGATGTTTGGTTTAGAAGAGGAAGCTATTAATTTTAGAATACAGAAGTTAGACCGAGCATACCATCCCATGACGAAGACGTACAACAGGAGGACAATTAGTACCGTATAAGAGCCAAGTTTGGGTACTACAACAAGTTGTTAAAACGAGGGATTATATACATCAGTAGGGCCCGGAATTTTAGGTTTTAAACTATTTTATTCCTTGCTAGCTAACTGCAGTATTTTAACTTACTTATCCATTTCATTATCATTGGAGAAAATTACTCGAATCTTATAAAACCTAAAAATAACTAAATAAGACGTTAAAACCTAAAAAAAACTAAATGGGCTATTTAAGACAGTATTACGTTATTTTGAAATAGAAGTACCAATTATTAATGAAATTGAATGATTTAAAAAAAAATAAACATTATGCACGACTTTTTGAAATGACTTCATGGTTTGGAACTGGAAGTGGTTTACAAGTATAACTAGTGAGAGCGAAACAACGTGATACGATACTATTCCACTAGGGTACAGCACAAATCAAGAGACAACCCTCTGGCGTTCACTGACCTGTATCTAGCAGGTACAAGCCTGCCTAACTTACCAGCTTCAGTGCATCTCTCATTGTGTACGGTCGACTACCGCCAGCTACGGCGCTGTTCACTGTTTAGCTCTATACACATTATTATGCAACGGACTAAAATTAACTTTCCCTATAAATCAAGTTATTAATGAAGGCAGTTTAAGAAGCTTGCGCATCTCAGAAGTAGCGATGCCTAAAGGCAAGTCATCATTTGCTTTACGTCGCACCGACGCAGATATGTCTTATGGCGACAATGGGATAGGAAAGGCCTAGGAATGGGAAGGAAGCGGCCGTGGCCTTAATTAAGGTACAGCCCCAGCATTTGCCTAGTGTTAAAATGGGAAATACTGGGCGAGTTGGCCGTGAGCGTAGAGGCGCGCGGCTGTGAGCTTGCATCCGGGAGATAGTAGGTTCGAATCCCACTATCGGCAGCCCTGAAAATGGCTTTCCATGGTTTCCCATTTTCACACCAGGCAAATGCTGGGGCTGTACCTTAATTAAGGCCACGGCCGCTTCCTTCCAACTCCTGGGCCTTTCCCATCCCATCGTCGCCATAAGACCTATCTGTGTCGGTGCGACGTAAAGCCCCTAGCAAAAAATGGGAAACCACGGAAAACTATCTTCAGGGCTGCGGACAGTGGGATTCGAACCCACCATCTCCCGATTACTGGATACTAGCCGCTCTTGAGCGACTGCAAAAACAAGTTTGAATGAATAGTATAACTTTAGTAATGATTGAAATGATCATTAAAAACTATTTCAGGAGGATAAAGAACAAAAAAACTATTTTGAGCTATTAAAAAACTAAAACGTGGTTTTTAAGAACCTAAAAATCCGGGCCCTATATATCAGAAATCTTGACCATGGTAAGATAAGGACATGTCAGTTTACTAGAATAAAGGAAGATTCTAGGTAACAGATGCTTCGATGGCTAGGTACGATTGAGATCTAATGAAGGCATCTTCAGCGAGATACAACTAATCACACCATTAAGAAGACAAGACTGCTATTTTTCAGGCACTTTTTCAGTATGTCAGATGAACGAGCAACGAAAAGGATATGGAATGTCATCAAACCAAAGTCAGTAACAGGCAGCCCATCAGCCATGGCAGGATCTTCCCCCTCAGAGCAAAAGAAGGCCACCATGGCTGATGGGCTCAAGAAATACTAGAAGGATGTCAAAATCCGTGAGAAAAACAAGATCTAGGCAATGAAATACAGGTAATTGTTTGCTATCAATTGTTGTGATCAACCAAAGCAAAGGCTGTATTTCCCACAAACTACTTTTATGCTTACCTGAGAAATCAGGTTGTTGGAATTAGGTTTCTCAGAAGTTCTATTACGTGCCTTTAAATCTAACAACACGAGGTTAGTGTATTTGAGTACCTTCAAAATATCAGCGAACCGAGGTCAAGGTTGAGTCATCGAATGAACCTGCAAACTTGAGCACAAAGGGCCATAGCTCGTTATTTCTTAAATGCTCGACTTTCACGTGAATTTCCAAATTCATCTCCATGATCACAATATCAACAAGTTCAAAGGAATAAGGTTGAGCTGGGCGTTGACTTCTCCTCAACCTGTACCAGAAGACGTCTGGAAAGTGATCAGAACTATGGTGTCATTCCAATTTCATATCACTGTTCAAGAAGGGCTCCGATAGTCCTAATCTCTCACGCCAATGAATTCATGATCACAGTACTGAACGACATCCTAACCCCCCCCCCCCCCAATCTTACTCACAAATACCGAAGAGGAGACGTAGTTACATCCAGGCAAAGGAAATCTTGAGCAGGTACTGAACGTTCAACAGTTCGTCGAAAAAGTCTCGAGAGTTAAACAACATGCTGTTCATGACAAGAATAATGTGACACTGTCGAAGATATGGATAATTTTCATCGAAATAAGGACGCCGCAACACCTGGTGACACTCATTAAATACGACGAAGATGGTTATCAACGATACCTCTCCGGGACATTTTTCCAATTGCTGCTGAAGTGAGATAGAAATGCATTTTATCACCTTATTTTCTGCAGCGGGTACGGTAATAGGGAGGTCTTCAAGCCTAATATGATTGGTTCGCATTTCTTTTGATAAGAACATAGGCATTCTAAGACACGCTGATGACACTATGATAAAAGCGAAAGAAGAGGATGAACTAGAAGCCAGAATGCGGAAACTGGAAGATTGGGGAAGAGTGTATAAACTAGAAATCAGTAATTCGAAGACGAAAGTGATGATCGTAGACCACCCTAACAACAACAACAACCCAGGCATTACAAGTGTTAGGCCTACTGACTACGAAATCGTCATATACTTTGAACTCCTCGGATCCATCGTCAGTAAGCGTGATGACGGAGAGCCTAAAATCCACAGATGTATCGCGATGCCAGAAATTCCATAGCATAGTTCAACTGTCTCCGCAAAAGCTCTTCGCTTATCGTCAACATAGGACTTAGTTTTGTGCGAAATCTCGCCTCCTCCGTCGTAATATATCCGGCAGATACTTGTACTTTGAAGATGACAAACCGCCGCAGCATAATTTCTTAGAATGAAGTGCAATAAAAGGCCACTACGAACACAATTGACGGTAAATAGCAGCAACTAGTAGCAACTGAGACAACTCGACATAAGAATGAGGCCATCGACCATTGTGAGCGAAAACTTTCTGGACTACATCGGACACATTTACGGGAAACTGATCATCAAGAGAAAAGTTGACGGTTGGGGGAACTTATGAACCTGTCCGGAGAGAGTATACAAGATACGATAGGAAATCCTGGAGGTGGACTGCCAAAGTGTTTTACAACGTGACGTCAGCAATACGTTAGTATAGAATGTGGGAGAGAGGGAGAGAGAGAGAGAGAGAGAAGGGACATTATTATCACCATAGTCCTCATTATCATCATCATCGGTAGGGACTACAGTAGCTGTAAGATTCCATTAGGAAGATGGTGAATTTTAATCCCATTTGCAACACCCGTTGAATGTTTTTCTGTGGATCCTCACCTCCTCAAGTTGTTGAGTTTTACCTGAATTATGGACGCCACCACCATGTTATTAGCTGTGGTGGTGGTGGTGGTAGTGGTGGTGATGGTTTTTATTAAGATGAAGTACAACTAGGCAACCATCCTCTATATAACACTAATCAGAGAAAAATAATGACCGAGCTCGATAGCTGCAGTCGCTTAAGTGCGGCCAGTATCCAGTATTTGGGAGATAGTAGGTTCTAACCCAACTGTCGGCAGCCATGAAAATGGTTTTCCGTGGTTTCCCATTTTCACACTAGGCAAATGCTGGGGCTGTACCTTAATTAAGGCCACGGCCGCTTCCTTCCCACTCCTAGCCCTTCCCTGTCCCATCGTCGCCATAAGACCTATCTGTGTCGATGCGACGTAAAGCAACTAGCAAAAAAAAAAAAAATATATAATGGAAGGGATCCGACAGTTAGAAAAATGAAGGTATCAGCCAAAGAAGGAAAAGGGCCACGATGGACGTGAAAATGAAAGACTCTCTAGTCTTCGAGTGATGTAATACTGTTGGGGACGGAAAAGAACGATAGTTAACCAAGGAAAGTCCGGCAGGAGAGATGAAAGTGAGGAGCCTGACACAACTAAGTGCAAGCAATGCCAGGACTCAGCTGGGGGCCCATGGTTGCCTAGCCACGATCTCAAGTTCAGAGCTACTGGGACCCCTTTTAGTCGCCTCTTACGACAGACAGGGGATAACGTGTGTGTTATTCTACCTCCCACACCCACAGGGGAATCTTAACAGTTGTCGACATTTTCTTATCTCACTTCACTTAACATGACGTATGAGCAACTAGGAAATACGTTATCATTACATTGGTGTAGTCTGCCAGGTACTGCGTGTTATTGTGGCGGTCCCTACTGTTGAGTGTGGTGAAGGAGTTCTAGAGATGTCGGGGACAGTGGAAAAACACAGTCCTCAAGCCAAGTGAATTAACCATTTAAGAGAAAATTGCTCGACCCCACCGGGAGTTCGACCCAGACCCTTTTAATGAAAGCCACTACGTTGACAATTCTGTTGAGGACCGAATTACTAAGTACTGTAGTTCAAATCGTAAGTCAATATAGATTAACGTGTACATTTGAATGAATACAATTTAAGTAAATCCTTCAAGAAACTAATTTTAGCTTTATACTGAATGTGATTTTAGTAGTTTTGTTAAGATTGATTAAACAACACATGTTTTCATTATTCGATCTCCACCATTCTGTACGTTATACGGCTTCAAGGAGATCTTCCTATCGAAACACCGATGGTACAGTTTTCCATGACTGTGGTATCCTGTGGACTTAGGTATAGGAAATAATCTCATTTCAATAGTTCGTTTCTTACCAAAGTGACATCCTTTCTTTCTTAATTCATTTACACTCCAGGGTTGGCTTTCCCTCTGAATCAGCAAGGGATCACACCTCTACCGGCTCAAGGGCAGTGTCCTGCAGCGTGAGACTTTGGGTCGGGGGATACAACAGGGAAGGAAGACCAGTACATCGCCCAGGTGGCCTCACCTTCTATGCTGAACACGGGCCTTCTGGGGGGATGAGAGGATCAGAAGGAATAGACAAGGAAGAGAGAGGAAGCGGCCGTGGCCTTATGTTAGCTACCATCCCGGCATTTGCCGGAAAACGGCGGAGAACCAATTCGAGGATTGCTGAGGTGGGTATCAAACCCCGTTCTACTCTGTTGACCTCCCGAGGCTGTGTTGACCCCGTTCCTTCCCTCGTACCACTTTTCAAATTTCGTGGCAGAGACGGGAATCGATCCCGGGCCTCCGAGAATGGCAGCGTATCACACTCACAACTACAGCACAGAAGCGGACTCAAAGTGACATTAACTAGGTAAACAAGAATCTTTACTCTTATTTTTTTATTTTTTTTTTACTTATTTATTTATTTATTTTGCAGAATAGGCCTCCGTGGCTCAGGTAACAGCGCGCCAGTCTCTCGCCGTTGGGTTCCGTGGTTCAAATCCCGGTCACTCCATATGAGATTAGTGCTGGACAAAGCGGAGGGTGACAGGTTTTTCTCCAGGTACTCCGATTTTCGCTCTGACATCTTTCATTCCAGCCACACTCTCCAATATAATTTCATCTGGCAGTCATTGATCATTTCCCCAGAGGAGTGCGACTAGCTTCGGGAGCGGGCACAATTTCTACCCTCGCCGCTAGATGGGAGCTTCATTCATTCCATTCCTGACCCGGTCGAATGACTGGAAACAGGCTGAAGAATTTCAATGACTTGAGTGGACCAACCAAGGTCAGGCCTATACGTGCGCGTTGTACGGCGATCTTCAGAAATTATTAAGCGCTCAAACAATGTTGCCACTTGCGTGACCTCGGAGCGGATCAGCCTTGGCAAGTCATCATTCTATTATACCGAAAGCTGTTCGCTCTCCAGATAAACTAGAGGCCACTCCTTAGTATTTAGGAGTAGCCACAGTCAGATTTTAACTTCAGTCAGTGATTTTCATAGGTCCTGCTCTGCGCCAGAAAGATTGCAGCTCAGATTGAATTAGAAGTTTGAAGTAAGGTCATAATATTAAAATCGATTGAATTGAAAATAACTCGGTGGTGATGGTGATTATTGTTTTAAGGGAAAGTGCAACTGGGCAACCATCCTCTTTATCATTCTAATGAGAGAGAAAAAAGGGAAGGGATCCGACACTTAGAAAAATGAAGGTATCGGCCAAGGAAGGGAATTTGCCAAGAAGCGCGTGAAAATGAAAACCTGCCTAGGCCTCCAATGCTTTAATACCGTTGGTGTCGATAGAGAACGGAAGTTGACAAAGGAAGGGCGGATAGGATAGATGAAAGTGAGGAGCACAGTAGCACACAATTTTCCACATATATGAGGCCGCGCTGAGTGACTCAGACGGTTGAGGCGCTGGTCTTCTGACCCCAAATTTCCCAAGTTCGAGCCTGGCTCAGTGCGATGCTATTTGAAGGTGCTCAAATACGTCACCCTCGTGTTGGTGGATTTACTAACACGTCAAATAATTCCTGTGGGACAAAATTCCGGCACCTCGGCGTCTTCGCAAACGGTAAAAGTATTTAGTGGGACGTAAAGCCAATAACATTATTATGGTCACCAACCCACGCTCCCAAGTTCAAAGCCCCTGGTGCCCTTTTAGTCACCTCTTACGACAGGCAAGGGCTACCGTGGGTGTTATTTTGCCGTCCCCACCCACAAGGGTAACGAAATACGTTGTAGTATGATTTGTCAGATTTAGTTAGATGATAGTTCTGTTGATTATATTGATCACTTGTTTTTAACGGCTATTTCAGATTATGTAATTTCGTGTGACTATTGCTAGCCTGTAAGACAGAGCTCCGACAAGGCTGTGTTGCATCTGCTGTGTATGGGAAAGTGTGTGTTATTGCTGTGGTTGGTAGTGTTAGGTGTGGTGTATGAGTTGCAGGGATGTTGGGGACAGTACAAACAACTAGTCCCCAAGCCGGGTGAATTGACTGCTTAAGGTTAAAATCTCCGACACGTCCGGGAGTCGAATCTGGGGCCCTTTGAACTCAAGGCCAAGGAGCTGGACGCTATTGCATTTAAAGGAATTGTAGTCTATGAAACATTGTGAGATGTGTGAAATGTGTAGCATGAACATCAGTGTTTATAAGACAATGTGACCACGAAGTGAGAGTTACTGGTGGTGAATGAACAAGTATAACTGGGCAACCATTCTCTGTTAGCACTACTCATCTGTACAGGATCCGACCTTCCGTAAATGAATGTATACACCAAAGAGAGACAAGGGCCATGAAGGCGTGAAAATGCAAGGCTCTCTAGGCCACGCAACCTAATACTCTTGTGGTCAGAAAAGAAGAAAACTAGACCAGTGTTGGTCGGATAGGGTAGGTGAAGGTGAGGAGCCTGTCACAACTAAGTGAAAGCCATGCTAGGGCTCAGCTAAGGGTCCCATAGTAGTCAACCCATACTCCCAATTTTAGAACCCCTGTGGCTCTTTTAGTCGCCTGTTACGACAGGCAGGGTATACCGGGGGTGTTATACTACCGCCCCCACCCACACGGGGATTCTAAATGAAATCACTCGATCAATTTATGATTACGTTGTAATAAAGTAAACTGAACTTGTATCCTCATCCCGAGGTGGTGCATCTCTCTTTTTGGCACACCCGCAATGGAGGTGAGCTGCATGTACCATTTCAACCACATACCAGCCCTCCTGCCATTCTTAAATTTCTGACAGTACCGGGAATCGAACCCGGGCCTCAGAGGACGGCAGCTAATTACACTAACCTTTACGCTGCGGAGGGGGACATTATGTTGTAACGGCAGTAATAGATATCGAACTAAGACGTAGGGAAGATAGCAGAGGGATTTAACTGTACTGTATTTCGTATTCTGCAACAGGAATATTAGTAATAATAATGATATTTAATTTAGGGCCTACGCCTTATTAAATACTTTTATGACTTTCGGAGATACAGAGGTGCCGGAATTTTGTCCCGCAGTTGTTCTTTTACGCGCCAGTAAATCTACCGACACAAATATCACTGAAGGAGTCAGAATCGAACCTGCCAAATTGGGATCAGAAAGCCAGCGCCTCAACCGTCTGATCCACTTAGTCCGGCAGGAATGTTGGCCCGTAGTCTACATTGACCGGGCGAGTTGGCCGTGCGGTTATGGGCGCCCAGCTGTGAGCTTGCATCCGGGAGATAGTGGGTTCGAACCCCACTGTCGGCAGCCATGAAGATGCTTTTCCGTGGTTTCCTATTTTCATTACAAGCAAATGCTGGGGCTGTACCTCAATTAATGCCATTGCCGCTTCCTTCCCATTCCTAGCTTTCCCTATCCCATCGTCGTCATAAGACCTATCTGTGTCGGTGCGACGTAAAGCAAATAGCAAAATAAAAAAGCTACTGGATACTTTTGCATGTTTTCTAGGCCCTACGTCCTTTTAAATCCATGTAAAATGCTCATATATTTTAAGAAGGCAATTACCTGTGGAAGATTGATCAAATTTGCGTTTTATATCTTGCACTAAATGGTGTTTCTATGGACAGTGTCGCCCTCCAAATCTCAAAACCCGACAGGTTCACTTGAATTTTTGAAAGGCGGAAATAGGTCCATTCGATACCCCGTCTCCTATGATGCCGATATGTTAAAGATCCCTGGTGATTCATTTGATGCTAACCAGACAAATTTAATCCGTGTTCCTCTGCAATCTGGTATTATAGACAACACGATGAAATTTACAAGCAGGCAGCTCAGATGGTCTCAGATTTAAGTGCCTGAGGCCATGCAATAAAAATAATAATAATAATAATAATAATAATAATAATAATAATAATAATAATAATAATAATAAAATTAATAATAATAATAATGCCGGGCTGAGTGGCTCAGACGGTTAAGGCGCTGGCCTTCTAACCCCAACTTGGCAGGTTCGATCCTGGCTCAGTCCGATGGTATTTGAACGTGCTCAAATACGACAGCCTGGTGTCGGTAGATTTACTGGCACGTAAAACAACTCCTGATGAACTAAATTCCGGCACCTCGGCGTCTCCGAAGACCGTAAAAGTAGTTAGTGGGACGTAAAACAAATAACAAAATAATAATAATAATAATAATAATAATAATAATAATAATAATAATAATAATAATAATATATACACATACATAAGGGAGCCTTCATGGCTCAGGCGGCAGCGTGCCGGCCTCTCACCGCTGGGTTCCGTGGCTCAAATCCCCGTCACTCCATTTGAGATTAGTGCTGGACAAGGCGGAGGCGGGACAGACTTTTCCCCGGGTACTCCGGTTTTCCCTGTCATCTTCCATTCCGGCAACACTCTCCAATATCATTTCATTACATGTGTCAGTCATTAATCATTGCCCCAGAGGAGTGTGAGAGGCTTCGGCAGCCGGCACAATTCCTATCATCGCCGCTAGATGGGGCTTCATTCATTCCATTCCTGACCCGCTCGAATGACTGGAAACAGACTGTGGATTTTCATATACACATAAATAAATTGTAGACTGTTATGCCTTGCACCGTTCATTCTGCAAGCCTCTGTGAATTTACTACCCGCCGCCACAATCCTCTATTTGAGTGACCACCAACTCGCTGACGTGTGACGTCGGAAAGCCCATGTGACGTTAGAGCGCAGAGTGGGACAGTCGTACAGTGGGACGAAGGAATTGCTTCGCTGTGACGTACATAGTAGTGTTAGTAGTGGTACAGTACACTAGATAAACATGGGTGTACCACACATACCGCATTGTACTACCCGCAGTCGTTGACGTCGTGTTTCCCCTCGCCCCTCTCGCTGGCACTTCTCAGCTACAGTACACAGGCGGAGAGTGTGTGGCGAGTTAAGTGACGTCACACGTTCAAGCAGCTGGTTGACCCTGCTCTATTAGTAGCTTACTAGACTTACTAAACGTCCTTCCGAATGACCGGCGGGAGGTGGTCGTATAGATACGTTGGGAGATCTGGTTAGAGTGCGCTCTCTCTTCCCGATTCGCTATGTCTGAACTCACTTGTTGACACGTTGTTCAGCTGCTGCATACACATTTCCTAAGCTATGATTATGCTGACGTTCGCTACCGTCCTTTTACACCATATAGCTTCAATAAGGTCTAAAATCAGGCTACATTAACCCTTCAGGACGTGCAGTCAGTTTTGCGACGTATGAGCGCGTACTGGGTAAAATTTAACCAACCATTTTATCGGTATAAAACACCGTGTATAAGTAGGTCTACTTCCTCTTAAATGGGATAGGAAAACTGCCACACACAACACATTTGTACCTTTAAGAGTCTAATAATGCATCGTTGGCGGAAATTTATTTTAGTTAATGCGAAAAACAGAACTTGGTAGGCCCTACTGCATGTCAAACATTTAGGAACGTGAAATCGTTATAATGAACCCACCGGGCGAGTTGGCCATGCGGTTAGGAGCGCATAGCCGTGAGCTTGCATCCGGGAGATGGTGGGTTCGAACACAACTGTCGGCAGTGCTGAATATGGTTTCCATGTTTTCCCATTTCCACACCAGGCAAATGTCCGACTCGTTGGCTGAATGGTCAGCGTACTGGCCTTCGGTTCAGAGGGCCCCGAGTTCGATTTCCGGCCGGGTCGGGGATATTAACTTTCATTGGTTAATTCCAATGGGCAATGTTTGTGCTGTCCCCAACATCCCTGCAACTCACAATCCACACATAACACTATCCTCCACCACAATAACACGCAGTTGCCTACACATGGCAGATGCCGCCAACCCTCATCGGAGGGTCTGCCTTACCAGGGCTGCACTCGGCTAAAAAAGCCACACGAAATTAAATTAAACCAGACAAATACTGGAACTGTACCTCAATTAAGTCCACGGTCGCTTCCTTCCCATTCCAAGCCCTCTCCTACCACATCGTCGTCGAAAGACCTATCTGTGTCGGTACGACGTAAAGCAACTTGTAAAAAAAAATGTTTGTAATGAGTAAATTACATCATTAAACAAAATGGGTAATTATACGACGTCCCTACTTACACTACTACCTATAGGCCTAATAAAGATTCTATTGATGACTCAATAATAAACGTGAACAACTGTTTAGACCAGGGCCTCTCAGGGTGCATGCGCCTGGTGCAAAAGACGACTTCGCTTGGCTGACCAGAGTGCAGACCCCCCATTCCTCGATTTGGAGCAATAGCGCTGTTTCTCTCTTTTCCCACACCTGTCTCGCTCGCTTCCCCCGTCTCCCTCTTCCTCACTTGCTCCGTAGCGCTCCAAATCCGAGCCGAGTTGAGCCGAGCTTAGCCGAGTAGCCCAGAGACGAAGCGTTGGTCCAAGCCGAGCCGAGCGGGACCGATACACTGTGCACAGGAACTCTGCGCCGCTGTTTGCACGCGTGAGATTTTGGGCGTTTGAGAGGCCCTGGTTTAGACTGATATTACACAGATAGAACATCAAAACAGAATGATGTGATCCACACCTCACAGTGAGAAGTTTGCATGTTTAAATATATGAAGTCTCATAGCTAACGGGGTTTAGTCACCATCAATTTCATGAAGATTTTTATTGAAAGGAAAACGTTTTCTGTCGCACAGCTGTCCTCGAAGTCTAGGCCTATATCACGCGTCATTTCCGCTAATAACTTCATGACATTTTTCATTACCAAACAATTATCGCTTTGCGAATAGTGTTAAGAAAATAGTACCTGTCTAAAAACTTACGTTAGCACGCTCCCCGGACAAAAATTACTCGACACTGAAATCAACATGAAAATACGTCAATGACGCAGATATAAGGGAAATATCAAGCCATCGAGAAGAATTGGAAGAGTCCATTGCGAACGTAGCGAAGGGTAGAGGACAGAATACCTGTTTGACTAAGAATTTTTCACAAGCCATTTTGCCATGGGTAAACAATATAGCGTTCCGCTATGCTTGGAACAAGATAATATAATAATCCTTTTAAATTTAGGATGAAGAAACAAACAAAGAAATAAATGTACATATGTTGCTGTCGGAATGACGGAAAATGTTGAAACTACGCATTATAGAATTACTGGTGCAAAATTGAAGACCATTAACCGAAAGCGTACAGTATTAATAATAATAAATTGCGGTTACCGCCACTTCAACCATGTTGCGACATGAGGCCAACATCACATTCGGCTGATTGTAGGGTAGTTCGAAATATATACAGGGTTGTTCACGTAAGATGTTACACGGATATAATGTCTAAACCATTAAAGATATCGGTATTCTGTTCTCATATTCATAAATGATACTCAGGGACTTTTAAAATAATGTGCTACTTATTCCCATGGGGTGTTAATAACCGAGATATTGATACCAACTCCATATCTTTAAATGGAATGGTACGAATACATACAGCTTGCCTAAAAGTACCACCGCGCACAAGTTCAAATATGTAAGTATTTTCAAAATCGGACAGTTACTTTTGAGATGTCAATAAAAACCGCATTTGGGCTTTTGCATGCCCCATCAGACAGCGTGCAGTCGACCAAGGACGTATAGGCACTCAAGCTGTTTCCTGTAGTGATGGGCGGGACTGAAGCCTGGAATCGGGAGCGTCAACTCCATAGACTCCGAACACCGGACTCGGTTCGAATGAAGCCTCGCGACTCCAACTTAACCTGATGCGCATTGTGGGGCCGCACGGTCGCTTCGCATGAAGCCTCGCGACTCCAAGCTAACTTGACTCTCATTATGGGGCCGCTAGCATGTGGAGGCGCGGAAAATAACATGAAATATCATACATGTTGCTGCTCATTTTCCCATTAGGATTTTTAAGAGTATTGTAGAATGAAGTACTGTATCGTTAACGAAGACGGCGAGCGTAATGGTGTAGTTGAAATAAAATTAAACTTGTCAAGTCAGAAAGTATCGGCATAGCAGACCACGGGCATTTAATTTTACGTCTTTATTTGTCGTGATCAGGAAAATGATAAACAGATATCGATGGCAAATCATTATGAATTGAAAATTAAAGAACACAAGGAGTCAACTGGAGGATATCTATACTAATTTATATTTAAAGAGAGACTGTCAGTTTGTAAGTATTGCGTAATCTCAGAACATTTCCCACCAATTGTAGAACTTTTCTTTCACCATTATTGAAAGATAATATCATTACCAATAACATAGGCAGTGTATGTTCCCGGAATATCAAAAAGTTCCCGCATTTACTAAAGCAAAAAATGACAGCAATAATAAATTTGTAAGTTTGTATGTTTGCCTGACGGTGCTTTCTTCGCCTAAAATCTGTTTGTCTGACGGAGCACAAATTTCGCAAGATTATAGGCGATAACGGTTGTTAACAAAGAGGGTATTTACTATGACGGTATCTTTTAAATGGACTATGTAGCGAAATAAAATGTGAAGCTAGTCAAAAGAAAACGTACGATTGTGGCCCTTAAAATTATGAATACCCTTCCTCCGTGGCTAGTCCTATTGAACAACGGAGCGCACCAAGTGTACGAGAAGTTCTATTTCCTAGAGAAAATTTTCTATGAATTTTCTTTGTAGCTCTAATTTGTTTTCGAGAACTGTTTCTCTGCTTTGGGGCAGGCCGTTTCCTTAATCTTTTTTAGCCTCGGTGTCTTTGAATGAATAACTACTGGACGGACCGCGCTCAAATTTGTCAGACATGCAGTTGGGAACTTTGGCTAACATGTAAGCTACTTACTGTTTGAGTCATCTATCCATAGAAAGGTTAAATGCAGCTCTCCCTCAGTGCCACCCTATTCTGTGCTAACTTTTTCATTTCTCATTTTTGACTGTTTCAATACTTAAGTTTTCTCTAACATGCTTTGTTGCTGAAAGTCTCTTTTCTTGAAACGATCACATTAGAGTCCCCAGCTACCGTGTAGTTTGTTTCATTAGAGGAAAGGTTCTGAAATAATGCCTTAGCTGAGCTCTGGACTGCTTCTAGTAAGAAATGAAATTTCTGAATGGATGCTGGACTGGAATTTTCATGCACCTATAGCGTGAAGTTATCTTCAAACGACGACTATTCTTCATAGTTACCACTAAAGATGGGTACTTTTTCGCAGGTAATTTGATGTTGATATATTCATGCGAGGGAGCCTCCGTGGCTCAGACGGCAGCGCGTCGGCCTCTCACCGCTGGATACCGTGGTTCAAATCCCGGTCACTCCATGTGATATTCGTGCTGGACAAAGCGGAGGCGGGACAGGTTTTTCTCCGGGTACTCCGGTTTTCCCTGTCATCTTTCATTCCAGCAACACTCTCCATTCTCATTTCATAGCATCTCATTCATTAATAAATCTCTTTGGGAGTGGCGACCCCATCGTACTAACAGCCTATATATGATTCATTCATTACATCCCTGACCCGGTCAATGACTTGAAAACAGGTTGTAAGTTTTAATTTTTTTTTTCATATTAATGCGAAGAATGTGAAGTGCTATCTGCGGTGCCATTCGAATTTTCGTGTTGATCTGGCGATAATACAGTAATACCTGGATTTTTTGATTTAAACTGTACACAATGTCATATACTTCATCTCTATCTAAACTCTGATCTACTTTGTTACCTTCAACTCAAGTTGCGATTAAACTAAATCGTATTTGCTCTCCAAATCAATGAGCGCATCATATCTGAACGGAATTTCTCCTAGGTCTTGTGAAGTATCATATTTTTCCACAAAAGTTTTGATTTTTGTGATTCTACCTTTCAGAAAACGTAGTTGCGTCATCAGCTTTGCCATTTCATCGTCACACATTGTAAAGCAATGGCTCACACAAATGTAAATAATGCAAGGAAAGGATGATAAAAAGGGAATCTGGCATTGAAAATTGAAGAATTCCACGTTGCATTGTACGATGAAGTTTCACGCACGTTTCACATGTTTCCGTGTAATACGCGTATGTAATTTTGATGAATGAATTGAATTTCAACATAGCACACATCTTATTTTATCTGCAGAATATATGAGGAAGTAATGAGTGGTATGGACACAGACTTAGAGTGAAGATGAGAATGAATACATCTGAAATAAAAGTAATAGAGTGGAGTCGAATGAAGTATGCAGTCTTGAAGGGAATAGATGAATATTGCCACTTGAATAGTTGAATAACTAATGGTGACAAAAGTAACAAGGATATAAAATGAAGAATAGAACAAGCAAAGAAGGCCTTTCGTAAGAAAAGGAATTTTCTCACTTCCAACATTCCTACAAGAACTAGAAATATGTTTTTGAAGACTTGACTTCTGAGTGTGGCATTGAATGGAAGGGACACATGGACGATGACTAGCTCAGAAAGGAGGAGAATAGAAGCTATTTTAATAAGATGTTACAGGATAATGCTGAAGGTGAGATACGTAGATCGAATCACGAACCAAAAGATACTGAATCGAATTGGTAAGAGTTAGGAAGATTTGGCTAAATTTGACCAGAAGAAAGACTTGTTCAGTTAGTTTTTGAATGAAGTGCAGGCGATAAGAACGACAGGCGTAGACCAAGGTATGAACATGACAAGTGGATTAGATAGATGTAGGATGTGGTAGTTACGTATAAATGAAGATATTAGCACAAAATAGGGTGGCATGGAGAGCTGCATCAAACCCAAACAACACCACTGCCCTCCTGGGAGCCCATCCTGTTCATCTGAACTGGTACTACTTAGTAAGAAATGTTCAGGTCATACTCAACTTCTTTTCGACCTATAAACTCACCAACCGGGCGAGTTGGCCGTGCGGTTAGAGTTGCGCAGCTGAGAGCTTGCATCCGGGAAATAGTGGGTTCGAATCCCACTGTCGGCAGCCTTGAAAATGGTTTCCCGTAGTTTCTCATTTTTACACCAGGCAAATGCTGGGGCTGTACCTTAATTAAGGCCACGGCCACTTCCTTCCCACTCCTAGGCCTTCCCTATCCCATCGTCGCCATAAGACCTATCTGTGTTGCTGCCAATAGCAATAAACTCACCGAGGGCCCATCAAAGCTGCATATTCTCACAACGGTATCCAAACATTTTGCTTACCCATGAACTCAGATAGAAACTCGCAAGTTGTTCTCCTCCATAAATAATATACATATCGCAATACCAACATACACCAGGTCGTAGGAAACGAAATGTTATCGACTGACAAAATTTGGAGCCGATGAAACAATGGTCCGCCTCTGTGGTGTAGTGGTTAGCGTGATTAGCTGCCACCCCCGGAGGCCCGGGTTCGATTCCCGGCTCTGCCACGAAATTTGAAAAGTGGTACGAGGGCTGAAACGGGGTCCACTCAGCCTCGGGAGGTCAACTGAGTAGAGGTGGGTTCGATTCCCACCTCAGCCATCCTGGAAGTGGTTTTCCGTGGTTTCCCACTTCTCCTCCAGGCGAATGGCGGGATGGTACCTAACTTAAGGCCACGGCCGCTTCCTTCCCTCTTCCTTGCCTATCCCTTCCAATCTTCCCATCCCTCCACAAGGCCCCTGTTCAGCATAGCAGGTGAGGACGCCTGGGCGAGGTACTGATCATACTCCCCAGTTGTATCCCCCGACCACGAGTCTGAAGCTCCAGGACACTGCCCTTGAGGCGGTAGAGGTGGGATCCCTCGCTAAGTCCGAGGGAAAAACCGAACCTGGAGGGTAAACAGATGATGATGATGATGATGATGATGATGATGAAACAATGGCTTCGTTAATACTGCCCTTGGATTCAGCACTGTGGGAAATCCAGAGGGATATCATCATTAAAAACCAATTCTGGATCACAGACTTCTTCCTGGCGTCGTCCCTCAGGCGCAGCGTCCTAAACATTTTTCATGGTCGTGTACGTTGTTTGGTCCAAAATTAATATCCCTCATTTTCATCCTTACCGCATCTTTTGTTGTCTAGCTGGGTGGGCACTGTTATCGTAAAAATGGAATGAGAGGTTGGAGACTGTGGGAGGTGGTATACTTCCACTTAGAGCATGGCCATAGTATCGGAGCCGCTTCTCTTCATTTTATCCGCAATTGGCGCTGTGGTGAATTTCTGGCAAATTTTGTCTTTCCTGATGTGGCAGATTGAGAAGATGTACCTTCTATCAGCAGAGCATACGCACTTATGAAATGAAATTCGCGTACAGTGTTTTTGTTGGATGGCGGATATTTAGCTTCATGCCGCGCAATTGGTTGTCATGTTGTTCGGTATAACACAGAATAGGGATGAGAATTCCATCAAAATAAAGAATTCAGTTTGCGCAACAGTATACCGAAGACGTATGAAATCATAGGGTACGTTTTGAATCGTGAATCGTCGTGACCACTGACGCAGAGGAAGCCTTTTCGTTACCATTTCTATTATAAAACACTTGCCGTCAAAATAACACCGAAAGAGTTTTCACACACACTGAGAACTTCCTAACTGTCTGACTGAATTTGCAAACATATAAAACTGCATTTAAATTGAAAAATCTGAAAATTAATATTCATTAAATAAAATACACACTCGTCGAACCTTGTACTCACACTTACTAGTTACCTGCTTACTTACACATACGTTATTTGAAGGGCGCCAGCTGTCACTCAGTACAGCAATAATAGAATGAGACTCTTGACTATCTCTAAGGTGTGGGGTAATAAGCTTACTTTTGACAACATACCATATAAGTTCTGGGAAAAGGAGATTGGCGTTCGGTTTCCCCATTAATTTTGAGGTTAAGATATTTTACTGTCAATGAAATGAAACTCTGAATTCGTTTGATAGAACAATATATATTCTTTAAATAATATATCAAAAAATAGTGAGTCTTGTTGCGATAAAACAGATGAGAATATGAAATTATGACATTGCAACAGAAAGAAACTAGGCATGAATTTGAATTCTTCTTGACCGGACATTTAACAATTTATACAAAATATTTCCCTCACTGATTCACTTGACTGTACCTTTAACACTTTGAGTGTAATTACGACGTAATCCATTGCTCTGGTGTTTACTGTAGATGTGTCACGCCTAACGTGGTGATACATCCTTGCGACTGCTTCTTCTCCATATCATCTGACTTCTTTGTAAGTCAATATGGTATGACCTCTTGGTAGGTCCAGGGTTGCCCTCTCTGACTTCTTGGTAAGCCTTGCGTCCGCGTCTTCCACTAAGTGACGGACCAACCATTTGGTCTCACTCTCTCAATGACCAATAATGGCTCACTGAGTCTTCACCATCTCTCGTTCACTGGCCAACTAAGGCCTCTTGATCTAGTAGACTTGTTCACTGTACTGCATCCGTATAACTAATGACTGACGCTACAATATGGAGCCACCTTTTATAGACGTTGGTTGACACAACTACGTAATCTCCAGAAATAACAATGACATACTCCCACCTACGCGACAGATATTACACACAGTGGTGAAATAGCCCCGCGGCGATGACACCGTGCGCGCATATTCTAAATAAATACAATGACATAGCCAAGGCGCGGCGATGACTTGGCAGAATCGCCACTGGTATAGCAATATAACAACGTCACTTCCAATCTCTGATATATACAACAATTCTCACTGTACAGGTATTGAGTGTTATACTACACATACGTATATATGTATACATCTAAGTGCAATCTTGCAAGCAACAGGCAATTGCAAAATTGAATAAAACGGATAATTACAATAATAGTACAATATCACAGATAACATAATAATAATACTGACATAATAATAATAATAATGATAATAATAATAATAATAATAATAATAAAATACAGATAAAATCATACAATAATAAAAATACAGATATCATCTTGTAACGGGATTTGAACCGTTACAATTCGCCTCCCTCATAAATAAATCGAAGAACAAAGAATCGATTGATTTATGAACAAAATTATATATATAACACTGACACAGATAAACACTTTAAAAGAGTATACAACAATAATTTTCTTTTTCAACATCCATACATTTTATAATACATCACATATATGAGAATTCTTCTCGCACATTGCCATCGTAGATAACTGTTCAGTGTCCCATTCTCATACAATTCACAAGAGCATAGCCCTTAATTTAACACACACAAATAATTTTAAATGATTACACTACATTCTTCTTTTTTTTTTTTTACATATCAAAACATTTTGTGAAAATTCACTTATATGAGAACTTTTCTCGCATATTGTTATCATAGATAACTGTCCAATGTCCTGTTCTCCGCTTTCTTTGTCACACAGTACATGACAATGTAGCACTTATTCTTCCAATACACCAATACGACACTTGGTTCACACGCAAATCGCATATGTTAGTTTTATTTTGCCAGTTTCTCACAAAATTTAATCATCTTACTCTTATTTCAACAAATCTCACGTGAAATACTTCTTTACATATATAATACTACAAATACCGACAATATCCCCTTCCTGATCTTTTAAGGGATATGCACACTTCCCGATACGGTTCACAATAGTGAAATACCCCTGATACAAAATAATAACTTCAACATATTTCCCGCCTCTGCAGATGATGAAAATGAAACTCTGAGTAGCACTCTGTCACTCAAACTGAATCAATTTTGCCCTTGTAAACTTACATATCTCAATAAATCACATCCTCCTTGGCAACAACAATTAAAGAATCAATACTGTGGCTACAAGATGGTTCAATTATTCCGTAATCCAGCATAATGTTTATTTGTTCTTAGACGTCACTAGCATTTTTAAGTTGAATAGGGTACTTACCTCCCACAAATAATGAATGGTCATATACTACAAATTTGTTCATATACGTGTTCTTCCTCACTTACCACTAAATACCTCTCGATGCTTACCTAACATCGACCACAATTACTCCTCCTGTAATTCACTCAAATTACCTCACGTCACTGCCTCATACCGACGATCCCTCAGATCCTGGTCGTATAGACACGTAACACACCCAACAACACATTTCCTCTCACTAGGAACAACTTCACTTACCTCTCATATATTTCAAAGAACACACGTCACCAACACACTTACCTCAGACCATCATAATTAATACGCACTTCTTTGCTAGTTATATCCCAGAACAAACACACACTACCTAAATTAAAGTCTATTCTACTTCCATGATTTGCAACCAAGTCAGCTCCTCAAACAACTGAATACACAAGTTCGGGTACAACAAGACATAGTTGAAACTTACAATTATCTTCAATTATGACTGGTACCGCTATTATTTTATTTACTCACTTTGACTTACCCAACGGCTGTTATAAGATCTGATAGTACCTTCTTCATATCACAATTTCCATCATCGACTACCTCACTACTTACATCACATTCTCGGCATTACAAGTACTTACATCACTTACCAGAACACTTCTTACGTCTAACTTACTGCTACCATTAATTACTTCATTATCTACGACTACGTCATTACTTAAATATCTCACTTACCATTACTTAGGTCACAATCACACTATACTCTTAAATCTACTTTCACTACATAACTACTTATACTAAATACCGGTTCAACTTCAACCTTCGACCTGTCCACTTAACTTACCCGATTCCCAGTGAATCTGAAATACTCTGGCTCGATAACGACACCTGGATACCATTCATATTAAGACTATCATAGTCTCTGTGATAACTCAAATCCGTACGCCTCCCATCTTCCGATTCTCTCTGATTACTCTTCTGACCTTTTCTCTCATAACTCAAATACATACGCCTCCCATCTTCCGATTCTCTCTGATTACTCCTCTGATACTTTCTCTCACAACTCAAATTCATACGCCTCCCATCTTCCGATTCTCTCTCGGTACTCTTCTGACCACTATCACCATCAGCACAACTATTAATCCTCTGCGGATCATGATCACCCCCTCTCCTCTGATACACGGCTAACATTTTTCCCTCTCTCTCTACTATACTACTTTCCCTAGACATCATGCGCTCTCTCTCACGCGCGCGCCCTTCCACACATTCCTTCCAAAGCCTGTCAATGAAATTTTCTCTAAATTCTCTCAAATTAGACATATTATTCCAGTATACTCGAAAACATATTTTACTTTCACCAATGAAAACATTAGACAAAATCTCCAATACATATTCCCATTCAATAGCATTATTCCTCAACTTACTTGCAAATCTTTTCTCAACTACTTTTATAAATTTTATCGAATTAAACAGTTTTCCCGAAAACTTGTTTAAATCACAATCCCTACTGAACAAACCACTCACCACTATCATTTCTCCCGTCATCTCACCTGCAAATTCAAATTCCTGCCGAATCAATCCCTGGCAGTTCAAAACTTCTTCTTCTTCTTCTTCTTCTTCCGCTGCTCTCTCAGAATTCTCTTCCACTATTCTCACGTCTTCCTGCAATTCTTCTTCTCTCTTTCTCACCTGCTGTGATAGCGTTTCCTGTTCGTTCCGTAGTTCAGTGACCTCCACAAGTTTGCTTTCAATTTGTTCATTTCTACTAATCTGTTCCCCCATCTTTTCCCCAACTACATTGCAAATCTTGTCCAATCTTTCCTCGACTACCTCATGAATTTCTTCCCGATTACTAGACATTTCTGACAACTTAATAATTACCGGTACGATCTTGTTACTGTCCTCTGTACATATTTCTTTGACTTGCTCGGTCTGAATATGAAGACTGCTCCGATTCAACTTCATTTCACCTTCTCTACGGTCAACACACTCTTTGTTTAACTTATTTTCTAACTTGCATATTTGACTAGTTACCTCTACTATCTTAGTATCTATTTTATAATTTAGTGATTCACTTAAAGCATCTATTTTCTCATTGGTCACATTAAAATTTTCTTTATTACTGCCAATTAATTCTTCCATTTGTTTCTTATTATTTTCATTACTGATATCAATCTTTTCCTCCATACGTTTTTGACTGTTTTCACTACTACTAATTATTTTTTCCATTTTATTACTTAGAGAGTTAATCTGTTTATTGCAATTTTCATTATTAGTACTAATTACTTCTTTCATCTCTTTAATATTTTCCTCCATACGTTTCTGACTATTTTCACTACTACTACTAAAAAATTCTTTCATTTCTTTCATCTCTATCTTACTATTTTCACTCAGTTTTTTACAGTTTTCATTACTGATCTCGGTAAATTTGGACATCATCAAATTTATAAAATCTTGGTTCATTCCCCCCGCGATCTCCTTTTGGATTTCAGTGTGCTTCTCAATTTCTGCACTTTTCTGAATTACCCCAGAAGCTTCCATCGTCTTCACCTGCTCCCTATTCTGAATTTCACCTTGGATGTCCGCAGAAACACTGACCTCGTCGTCACATGACTTGTTATTGTCTTCCTTGTCCATCTTTGGTTCACTAGTGATAGTACGCGATCTCAAATTAATTTCCCTTTTCAAATCCCTTGACATATCCCCAAAATACAAATATATATCACAAAATTATAGTCCTGAAATTTACCGGTAATAATTCCGTTGGCTTAAATGCGCATGCTCCTCCCAAAATGAACCTATGATATGCTGTCATTCAGAACAAATTCTGAATTTCTTCGTGCACCACGTTGCGGGGCCAAAATGAGAACTTCCTAACTGTCTGACTGAATTTGCAAACATATAAAACTGCATTTAAATTGAAAAATCTGAAAATTAATATTCATTAAATAAAATACACACTCGTCGAACCTTGTACTCACACTTACTAGTTACCTGCTTACTTACACATACGTTATTTGAAGGGCGCCAGCTGTCACTCAGTACAGCAATAATAGAATGAGACTCTTGACTATCTCTAAGGTGTGGGGTAATAAGCTTACTTTTGACAACATACCATATAAGTTCTGGGAAAAGGAGATTGGCGTTCGGTTTCCCCATTAATTTTGAGGTTAAGATATTTTACTGTCAATGAAATGAAACTCTGAATTCGTTTGATAGAACAATATATATTCTTTAAATAATATATCAAAAAATAGTGAGTCTTGTTGCGATAAAACAGATGAGAATATGAAATTATGACATTGCAACAGAAAGAAACTAGGCATGAATTTGAATTCTTCTTGACCGGACATTTAACAATTTATACAAAATATTTCCCTCACTGATTCACTTGACTGTACCTTTAACACTTTGAGTGTAATTACGACGTAATCCATTGCTCTGGTGTTTACTGTAGATGTGTCACGCCTAACGTGGTGATACATCCTTGCGACTGCTTCTTCTCCATATCATCTGACTTCTTTGTAAGTCAATATGGTATGACCTCTTGGTAGGTCCAGGGTTGCCCTCTCTGACTTCTTGGTAAGCCTTGCGTCCGCGTCTTCCACTAAGTGACGGACCAACCATTTGGTCTCACTCTCTCAATGACCAATAATGGCTCACTGAGTCTTCACCATCTCTCGTTCACTGGCCAACTAAGGCCTCTTGATCTAGTAGACTTGTTCACTGTACTGCATCCGTATAACTAATGACTGACGCTACAATATGGAGCCACCTTTTATAGACGTTGGTTGACACAACTACGTAATCTCCAGAAATAACAATGACATACTCCCACCTACGCGACAGATATTACACACAGTGGTGAAATAGCCCCGCGGCGATGACACCGTGCGCGCATATTCTAAATAAATACAATGACATAGCCAAGGCGCGGCGATGACTTGGCAGAATCGCCACTGGTATAGCAATATAACAACGTCACTTCCAATCTCTGATATATACAACAATTCTCACTGTACAGGTATTGAGTGTTATACTACACATACGTATATATGTATACATCTAAGTGCAATCTTGCAAGCAACAGGCAATTGCAAAATTGAATAAAACGGATAATTACAATAATAGTACAATATCACAGATAACATAATAATAATACTGACATAATAATAATAATAATGATAATAATAATAATAATAATAATAATAATAAAATACAGATAAAATCATACAATAATAAAAATACAGATATCATCTTGTAACGGGATTTGAACCGTTACAACACGGAGGAAGGAGGACTCACATCATGGAGAACAGAGTATTACAACATAAACCCCGCAAAATTGAAGCTGTTTCTTCTCTAATCGACCAGCGATAACAGGATATACACGTGTACCAGTTATCATATCAAGCTAATAGTGCCAGTCATCATTGCGAGCAATTCTACATGTTTACTTTGTCAGAAATAAGTATTTCATCACATTACGTCTAAAATGGGCACGTTGATGATCTTTAAATGAGTGATAACTTCATCGTCCGTCATTATCTCTCCTGTAGAATATTATCATGTCGATTTACCAGCTAACCGTGAACTACTATAAAGACAGATATCACCTAGACAACATTTCTGACCATGGACTCATGATCGGACCTCGAGGAGCAATCCTTAAATTTCTTGTACAGCTACGGGGTTCTCTTTGTCTCAACCGGACAAGACTTCTTGACATCGCTATCGCCGCAATACGAGGTTCAAAAACCATACTCCACAATCATCAATATAAAATTTGAAGAACCATACGTCATGCGTCATTCCAAAATTATTCCTGAGCCTTGTGATGGTTATTTCTGTCTGGCGCACTAACAAACTCACCAATAACTTAGAAGACATGATGTTGTGTAGCCGACATACTTTGTACTTGTGGCAGCTTCCTCACGGGGGAAGTTGTATTAAGAAAATAACAAAGATACAGTATATTACAAGTTGGAACAGTGCTAGCCTAGAAAGCGTTTGTTCTGTTGTCGATAATGAATAAATAGTGATTAAAAGAGCACAGAAATGTAGAATTTCTAGGATTTATGTATTACACACTTAAAATCAGAAAGCTGCCCAGCAGGTTAACTCAGTACGTTGCGGCATGGCCAATTATAGTTGCTAACTCTGTATTCAGGAAACAGATGATTTCGAATTCCCGTCGGCCATCCCCAAAATGGCTTTCCGAAGTTTATTATTTTAACTCCAGTCAAATTCTAGGATGGTACCAGGGCCTTCGGGGTATATCTGGAAGAGCAGATAAAGAACTGGAAAGCCGAACATGTCCTCGGACACTCCTAATACTAAAATTCATACGTAAAGGAATAGTTCTCCTCTATGAAACATCACTGAATATTTATGTTAATTTTGTGAACAGCCTGTAGAAAACATGTGAAGATGTATATGTGTATGTTTGTCTATATATGTATACTAGCAAATGTACCCGTGCTTCGCTACGGTATTCTGCATTGTATACGAATATTGAAGTAAATACTGTACATGCAGTAAATAAGATTGTTTTAAAATAGCATGTCTCTTAGCGTTATCCGAGAAACAATATGCAGAGGTCCCCATACGTTGTTTCCAGTGTAAAGTGCTTGTTACGGATTTGTGATGATAACGACAGGCTCACTTCCCTACTGCGATTCACAATCGAGTTGGGAAGTTTACATTATAATTGCAGGCCCCATTGCCTACTGCGCGGTCACAATCTATTTGGGGAGTTTCCGTTACAATTGCAGGCCCCCTTTCCTACCTCCAGACATATTACAAATTGAAGAGTTTTTATTATAATGGCAGGAAACTTCCCTACAACCAGTCAAAATTGAGTTGTGCAGTTATCATTATAATGATAGGCCCCTTTTCCAACTGCCAGCCAGCTTCCTGCCAGTCACACCAAGTTGATGAGTTTCCATCAAAATAGCAGGCCAGTATGCCTAATGCCAGTCACATTTTAGATGGGTACATCTGTTTATAACTGCGGGAACGCTTGCCTACAGCCAAAGACTGTATGCTGCATGCTCCCTTGCCTTCTGAAAGTCAAATCGAGAAGTGAATTATTCATTACAATGGTAGGCCTGCCTCATTAATGCCAGTTACACAGGAATTCGAGAAGGACTCCATTCCTACTGCCAGTCATAGTCGGTGTGCGGAGTACTGATTACAATAGCAGACACACCCTTTCTCGATCGCTACAAAATCGACATCAGTGAATATATATAGTTCGACATACGAAAGTATGTGCTTGTTTACAATATTGCAGACCTTCATTTACAGATTAACTGCTTCTAAACGGTACATCATATCGAGAAAAGATTGTACCATAAGACGCCGGATTTAGCGGCCTAAATTGCTGGTCATATGATATCTCATCTATTCATGGGTCAGATTGAGTTAGAAACTTGGGTAAAATTTGTGTAAGATTATCTCACATTGCATTGCTTTTCGGATAATTAAGTGACAGCTACATACATAGCATTTGGCTCACATATGGCTACTGGGTGGACCAATTTTCGTGTAGAGTATGATGATTCTATCTTTCCTCTAAGTGATAGAAGGTATGAATTATGTATGTGAAAAGTACTACTTTACTTAAGATCGAGAAATAGAGAAAAGTCAAACGTAAAATGGATATAAATACGACAAAAAGTCGTACGACCAAGGTTGTAGATCACTCCAAATTGAACGGGGATTGTGCCATCCGTTATGTGATGATACTTCCCGAAGGTCTGCACCATCATTAAAATTGCCTCCATATTTCGATATTCTTCGGGATAGAAAGGGAAAAATTTAAAGCTCTTGGAAGTTTTCCGCCCGTTACAGGCTAAGTCGTAAAATTTTGCCAAATTTCAGTTTTCTTTCTCGACTGGCAGATTATGCCGCAATCTGGGTTTTCAGTGAGAAGTGTAAAAAGTAGAACTTTCAAGATACTAAACCAAAAAATATGCAGATGATCATTATTACCCCTTAAGCGTGTAGCTGTACGAAAATTTCGACAAAATAGTCTATGTACAGGCACACAGTAGTTACGATTTTATTTACATAGATAAATAAGGAACCTGCTCCACGTACAACACCTTTTGGGCTATATCCGCTGGACTTAACCGGAAAAACGGACCGTTTATGATATCTCCCTTATTAATCCTCCTGTCGAAAAAATGCACATGAAAAAAAGTTTTAGAGATGGAATTCCATCATGTTTGGTCGATTTCCAGTCAGGTTGGTCTTGTACTGTATACATTCTGGAAGAGTAAAATCACCATTTCGGTTCCCTATAAACCGCCAGTCCATTCCGGGAACATGAAATGTTATTGACGATTAACACCTACCGTTGGACAGGTGGATGTTAATATAAAGTTTGACTCAAATATCTTCAGTAGTTTTCAAGTTGTAAAACATACGCTTTACACGCACCCGCTCTTGAGTTAAGTCCGGTGGGACTTGTACCGGAAAACGGTCCGTTAATGATATCTCCCTTATTAATCCTCGTATTGAAATGATGCACATGAGGAAAAAGGCCTAGAAATGAATTTCCATTACGGCAGCTAAATTTACATTAAGTTTGGTTGCAAAATGACGGTTTCGGTTTCGTATAATCCCCCAGTCAATTCAGGGATTCAGAAACAATACTTGCCCTAAAACCTACCAAAGGACAGATGGATTCTAAATATCAAGTTTGGTGGAAATATATCCAGTAGTTTCCAAGTTTTAGACAAACAGACAAACAAACAAACAGACAGACACCAAAACAGAATATATGCAGATGGTCATTATTACACCTGAAACGGATAACTGTACGGAAATTTCGCCAAAATTGTCAATGTACAGACATACTCTAGAAGTGTAGACCTTTATTTCGATAGTTACTGCTTTGCAACTGTACGACGTATCTACAAACGGACTTCACCATCAGACGCCCCTTTCAGTGCTCTACATGGTTGGTCCTATGACATCTTCTCGTATCTCCTTTATTTATGGGTTAGATTGAGTTAGAGTCATTGAATGGGGTGAAATCTTGTACAGTTTTTGAATGCTACTTTATATTTTTGATTCTCATGTGACAGCTAGAATCATAAAATTTGGCTATAACATTGCCAATGGTCATGTCAATGTGCGTGCCGAATGTCATGATTCTACCTTTCCTATAAGTGTGCCAAATGATAACATATACGTGTAAAAGTACAAAATCAACTTGTGTTTAATGTATTAGGGATAGAAATACGACGAAAAGTCACAGGACAAAAGTTGTAGATCTCTCCAAAATGAAACGCAATTTGCTTTGTGACTTTTGATACGACTTACTGATTAGCCACCAATTACCCCGAAACGAAGGTCTGCACCGCCGTTAAAATTGCATCCATATTTCGGAATTTTCCTGGGCCAGAAGTTATACATTTGCATAGCTTAGAATATTTCCTCAAAGGAAAGAGTGTACAGCATTCGGGATTAGCACTCGCATACACACGTGGTAATTAAGGAAGAAAGTAATACAGTTTAGTAAGTTGAAATTAATAGAAAATAGATTATAACAGAGGACATCCGGATGACGACAAATATATAAATACCAAGTGAATGTATTGGAAAATCAAATGCTCCTCAATAAATTATGCCGGAGTGAGTTATGGATATAAGAAAGCGGTAATCGGAGAGAAATTTAGGCGCAGGGATTCTTAGGTAATCAGATAAGAAGATGAATATTTGTGTTATTACTTATGCTATTCGAGGACGGTTATAACCTCCAATGATATTCCGCCAATATCCCGCAGAATGGCCGATTGACGACTCTCTTGCTTTCTACCCAAGGAACAACCACGAATTTAAAGGAATGATGAGGAAAATGACAATACGTTACTTCCCTGCTGGCAAGCAGTCAGAGACGTTGCCATGGTAACCCATATATTCGTTATCGCTCTGTCGGTCCCTCAATGCCGAGCATGCTATCGGCAGAAAATAGTAAATTTCTCCGTCATTTGAAGAGTAAGGTAAATTATGAACACAACGAAAGTTGTTTGTGATGAAGAGACCTTTCACATACGGTCCACAGAGTTTGCAGAAAATCAATAGTATAAGAGAAAATGGAGGAAGACCGTTGTGGTTTTCCTATAGACCCCCGTCTTTTCAAAGATTTTAAAATGATATGCATATCGAAACCTTCCCCGGAGTGAGTATACTCTAAATATGAAGTTTGGTTGAGATCTATCCAGCCCTTTCGACGTGATGGTGGAACAAACAAACATTTTTATTCTTTTTATTTTGCTAGCTGCTTTACGTCGCACCGACACAGATAGGTCTTATGGCGACGATGGGACAGGGAAGGGATAGGAGTTGGAAGGAATCGGCCGTGGCCTTAATTAAGGTACAGCCCCAGCATTTGCCTGGTGTGAAAATGGGAAACCACGGAAAATCATTTTCAGAGCTGCCGACAGTGGGGTTCGAACCTACTATCTCCCGAATACTGGATATTGGCCGCACTTAAGCCAAAGAAACAAACAAACAAACAAACAAACAAACAAACAAACAAACAAACAAACAAACAAACAAACAAACAAACAAACAAACAGAAACGAACAACTTTATTTATAAGATTATTTTTATACCACTCCCCTCGCCCCCTGCCAAAAGGGTGCTAGGGGTGTCTTACCCTCACGCGGTTTGTCTCCTGATACTAATTGATAAGTGTACCACGTTTGGTGAAATTGCTCCAGTGGTTTAGGAGGAGATGTGTCATATACACACCCACACCCACACACCCACGCACACACATACATCAATTTTTATATATAGTAAGAAGAAGAAGATAATATTTTTATATGTAGTTTTTCGATTAATTTTATATCTCACCCCCTTCGCTCCCCACTTGGATTTGCAAAAAATCCGGAGTAATACTATTCATCTCAGAGACCCTGAAATCTATGGATTCGAAACTGTTTTTAATTATTTCTATATCTCACCCCACCCCCCCCCCCCACCCTTTGCTCCCAACCTAAAAGGGGGCTGGATTTTAAAAAAATTCTAGAGTATCACTTTTCAACTCAGCGACCCCGAAAACTATGAATTCGACACTATTCTCGATTATTATTGTAACTACCACCCCCCTGACCCTCTCCCTTAAGGGCGCTAGGGATGGCTTACCCCCCACAGTGATCGTCTCCCGATAGTAAGTGATTCGTGTACCAAGTTTAGTTGAAATTGCTCCAGTGGTTTAGTTGGAGATGTGTCATTTACACACACACTTCCATTTCTATATATAGTAAGATTTTTACACTCGTTCTTCACCCCCTTTCCATCCCCGCCCAAAGGAGTCCTATGAGTGCCTTACACAACAGTATATTTTTTTCCCAGATATTAAGTCTTATTTGTACCTATTTTGGTTGACAGCTATGCCCAAACGTACATGCATAATCTCACTGCTCTAGAATCCTGGAGCTGACGTTGCCATGGTTACGGCAGTTCATTTCTTTATCCGATTCCTAGAGCAGGGGTAGTGTGGTGCCAATATCTCCGTAACGGTTGGTTTTAGGGCCTTAAAACATGGTTTTCGGGCCCGTAGGGCTTACCGAGTTTTGTTCTTTGCGTCAAGAGGATTAAATTGAGCTTTGTCTCGTCCTTATACGACAAATTCGATATTTTGCCTATAATAGTATAAGAGAAAATGGAGGAAAACCGTTTTTCCTATAAAACCCCCGTCTTTTCAAAGATTTTAAAATGATATGCATATCGAAACCTTCCCCGGGGTCAGTATACTCTAAATATGAAGTTTGGTTGAGATCTATCCAGCCGTTTCGACGTGATGGTGGAACAGACAAACAGACAGACAAACAGACAAACAGAAACAATTTTATTTATATAGATTTGTGTACTGTATATTATTTTAATCCTCTTGCACAAGAAAGGGTCAGTCAAGAAGTGTTCCAACTATCCTACAATTGCTCCGATATCTCATGCAAGTAAGATTTTATTGTACATCATAAACCAGCGCCTCAAGTCTTACATAATTCCTTACATATCCATTGAGCAAGCAAGATTTGTTACAAGAAAAGGAACACGGGAACAGTTTTTTAATATGTGGCAAGTAATTGAAAAATCTCGTGAATTCTGTGTTCCTGTGCTAATATGCTTCCTTGACTACAAGAAAACTTTTGATTGTGTTGTCTGGAATATATTACGGCAGGTTCCTGGAGAATTTGGAAATCCACAGCATCTAATACCATTACTGAAACGTCTGTATGGAAACAAGGTAGATGCGAACATTTCAGAATTTTTTAAGTATCTCGCAGGGTGTCCTATTCACCTATTCTACATAGGATCTATGCGAGATATGTGATGAAGAAAGCGCTCAATGCCTGGACTGGTTTCAGATCAATTGGTGGACGAAAAATCAGTAACCTGCGCTTTGCTGATGACAACATTCTGCTTGCCAGCAGCGAAAAAGAACTTTCAGAACAACCAGCAAGGGTAAAAGATGCAAGTTTAGAATATGGACTAGATATCAACCTAAGCAAGTCCAAACTAATGGTAATAGGCAGAGCGGCACAGATCCAGCAGAGAGGTCGGTCAAGGGAACTTTATATACCTTGAGTCGACCATCTGCGATACCGGAAGTTCCGACAAAGAGAATAGGGGATGTACCATCTTAGGGCGCGTTGATATGAGCAAACTCACAAAAATATGGCAGAGCAGAGCAATAACATACAGTACAAAGGTTAGAATAGTTGATTCTCTTGTGTTCTCTGTCTTCCTTTACGGTTCCGAGAACTGGACCCTCAAGGCAAGAGATAAGTACCGTATCGACGCCTTTCAGACGTAGTGGAGAAGGATGCTCCGTGTACCTTGGACAGAAAGAAGATCTAATGCATCTATTATTCAAGAACTGAATGTCTCCGAACGTCTCTCCTCTCGCGTCATAAGGTGAATCGTCCTATCCTTTGGACATATTGTAAGACGCGATAGTGGAAATCTGGAGAAGTGTATCATGGAAGGCAAAGGCTCGGAGCGTGGGAGACTGATTATCTCGGATCGTGTCGGGTTATTTCAGTCACCTTGTCAAAGAATACTGCAATGTATTCGAAACGTCGGCAAACTGCACGAAATATACAGAAGACTACAACACGGTTCAACCCGGAAGAATAGCTAAATAACTCTATACACCGTGGATGCTCACTTCTAAGAGACTAAATCATAAGTAAAACCAACATGAAACTAACTTTTCCCTCATATGCATTGTCAGTTTACTAATTTAATTTGGAATGATTACACTCTACAATCCTTTGATTCTTCCTTTCCCACCATTCACTGTATAATGTAGGTTTCAGGAGAGCTGCCTATCAAATTACCTATGACTGCTTTTACCATAACTGTCCTATCCTGCTGACCTATGTATATGATATAGGCCTACTTACATTAGAATGGTTTGTTTTGAGCATTGGGATATGTATGTATGTTCAGTCTTCAGCCCTAAGGCTGGTTGGATCCTCAACAGCTCCACCATCAGCAGTCATACATGACGTAGGCATCTCTGAAGAGGCGTACTAGGGAAATGAGAGTGAGGTACTTTAACGTTCCTTTCCTCACCGAGCCAGAAGTTGCTATTGCATATCAGTCTACCAAGTCCACTGAAATGCATGCACCAACTGACCCTATGAGCAACATTTCTACACCGTTCATAGCAGGGACTGGCTGCAGAAGGAATGGCATTTCTAGCTTTCTCATACCTCAGTCGCTTTCATATAGTCAAAGCCAAGGATAAGAGAGAGACAGTTCAATGAAAGTAACAAAATTGCTTTAGCCCTTATCAGAAGGCACATTGCACTGTAAACACTAGGTCCTGGCCGCAAAGGCATAGCAGTGGGGTATTAACAAAGAAATGTACAATTTCGCTTTATGCCGCAGCGATACACGTAGGTCTTATTGCGACGATGTGATAGGCGTAGGAACGGGAAGGAAGCGGCCGTGGCCTTAATTAAGGTACAGCCCCAGCATTTGCCTGGTGCTAAAATAGGAAACCACGGAAAACCATCTTCAGGGCAGCCAACAGTGGGGTTCGAACCCACTATCTCTCGGATGCAAGCTCACAGTTGCAGGCCCTAACCATACGACCAAATCGCCCGGTGCCAAAGAAACATATAAGGTTATCAAACACGTTTCCTCTTGTGTTTTTACAGAACAATGTCTTTTGTAGTGCGGGCTAGCCAAGGTCAGCCGTCCAAGGCGAACGGCGTTTCTCAGAAACGAATCATCTTTCATAGGTAATTTTGTTGGCCCTCGCGTGGTCTTTGCCTCGGAGCAGGTTGCGATTTTGCCAAGTCACCAATCTCAAGTACAGCAAGCATCAACTGATGACGTAATCCGCTTTGCAGATAAAGAGGGATCCACTCTTTTGTATTAGGAAGTAGCCACAGTCAGATTTCAACATCAGCCACTGGTTGTCGTAGGTCGTGCTCTGAGCCAGGAAGATCGAAGTTCTGAACTAAATAAGAGTTTGAGGTAAGGCAGTAATGTTCAAATTGGTTCTGTCGGATTTATGATGTAGTACGGTTTGTCAGATTCAGTTCGACGGTAGTTCTTTTGATATGCTGATGACCTATTTTTTTTGCTAGTTGCTTTACGTCGCACCGACATAGCTAGGTCTTATGGCGACGATGGTATAGGGAAGGGCTAGGAGTGGGAAGGAAGCGTCCGTGGCCTTAATTAAGGCACAGCCTGGTGTAAGAATGGGAAACCACGGAAAACCATCTGCAGGGCTGCGGACAGTGGGTTTCGAAACCACTGTCTCCCGGATGCAAGCTCACGGCTGCGCGCCCCTAACCTCACGGCCAAGTGGCCCGGTGACCTGATTTTTAACGGCCATTTCAGTTAAAATTTTTGTAGTCTATGAAACTTCGTGTTGTATTTGGATATTTTAGCATGATCATCAGCGTTTATAACTCTAACAGAATGTGGAGAAGACCACGAATTTGAGAGCCAAGTAAGAAGTTATTTATCGTACGGATTCTAGGGCCGGGATGTCCGAGAACAAGTTCGGCTCACCTGGTGCACGTCTTTCTGTTTGATGTCCATAAGAGACCTGCGCGTCTGGATGTTGTATTGAACCCCGTGTGATAGGACTGGTAGAATAACACTCAAGGTACCCCTACCTGTCGTAAGAGGCGACTAAAAGGGGCCCCAGGTGCTCTAACTTTGGAGCGTGGATTGGCGACCACGCGGCCCTAATATCTGAGTCCAGGCATTGACTCCACTTACTTGTGCCAGGCTCCTCATTTTAATCTATTCTATCGGAGCTCCCTTGGTCAACGCTTGTTCTTTTCCGACCATGACGGTGTTACCCCACTCGAGGCCTAGGGTGTATTTCATTTCCGCACCTTTCGTGGCCCTTGTCTTTCATTAGCCGGTACCGTCATTTTTTGAAATGCCGGAACCATTCCATGTTTTCTCTCTGATTAGTGTTACATAGAGTATTGTTGCCAAGTTGTACTTCCTCTCAAACCATAATCAGCACCACCGGATGTGGTATGACGATAATAATAATAATAATAATAATAATAATAATAATAATAATAATAATAATAATAATAATAATAATAATGATAATAATACCGGTGTCAGCACGTAGCCTACTCCTGTCGTATAACACCAAGGGGCCTGCTCAAAGCTTAACGTCCCCATCGGACGGACGAATCGCCACCAACAACCTCATATGCCCTCACCGGCTCTATGGCTAAATGGTTAGCCTGTTATCCTTTCGTCAGAGGGTCCCGGTTTCGATTCCCGGCAGGGTCGGGGATTTCAACCTTAATTGGTAAATTTCGCTGGCACGGGAGCTGGGTGTATGTGGCGTCTTCATCATAATTTCTTCATCACGACGAGCAGGTCGCCTACGGGAGTCAAATATAAGGACCTGCACCTGGCAAGCCGAACTTGTCCTCGGATACTCTCGGCACTAAAAGCCATACGCCATTTCATTTTACTCCATACGAACACTGCGGTGAAGTTTGGAATTGAATCCAGGCCTTTGGCACGCAATCTAGTGATTAGAAATTGTATACAACCTCCTCTCCTACCCTGTGGGCCAGAATACCGATGGCGAACATTTTTTCGAACAACGGGACTCGAACCGGCTAATCATGGTGTCAGACCATGCAGAATTCAACGCCTTAACGACCATGTCCACCATGCGGGCTGGAGAGAATTCTAAATGGAATTAGTGAACCACTTTGTGATTGTTTTACGTTCCATGCTTAGTTAACAGTAGTGACATAAATTGGATGAAGGCGTAGTGGATTTTAGTGTGTACTGATCATTCAATCAATACTTATGTCGTCTAAATCTGCACAGTATCACAAAGCGGGAGATAATCCTTCTTCTTTTTCTAAATCTGTTTATCCTCCAGGGTCAGTTCTTCCCTCGGACAGACCGAGGGATCCCACCACTACCGCCTCAAGGGCAGTGTCCTGGAGATTCAGACTTTGGGTCGGGGGATACCACTGGAGAGAATGTTGTGTAACGTGGGGTGCCACAGCTGCTCGAATTTGCGCTGCTGTTGTATAAGGTTCCATCCGGGCCATCCGAATGATGCGGCGATCCTCTCTCACAGTTGTCTATCACGCTGGGCCTGTGCCAGGTCTACGAGTGTGGGTACCTCCATTTGACCACTGCTGCCATACACGTTGTACCGTATGTGCCTGTCGGCCAACACGTGCAGCGATAGTCCTTAGGGATAATCCAGCCTCACACAGCCCAATTATCCGAGCCCTCCCAAACGGCGACAGTTGTTGATAGCGTGCTCTTCTCTGTCGTCGAGGCACGTTTGACGGGGAACACTTCACTGCACAGACTGCAAGTCAACTACCCTACACCAGAGTCCGTATACTGGAGTTGATTCCTCCGCGACCAATCACGTGGTGAGACCTATAGCAACAATTCAATGGGTCTGAAAATTTGATCGTTTACAAACCTACATGGCATCGCTCCATATCTTGAAAATCAACACAAACGACCAATGCCTTCAAGGTGTTGCAATTTCCATTTTCTTAATTTCCATTAATACAATTTAACTTATTATACTTAAGTTGAGATTATTCAAGTAATTATAACAAAAACATAATCTGGATTATCTAATATATTCCTTTAGAAAACGTAGTTCCAAAAATACGTAACCTTTCATTTCTATGTTCCTAACTTTACAAATCTAGTTATTTTTAAAAATAACTTGTGACAAAGAAAAGAGCCTAGAGGATATTGTTGATGTTAATAAAACACACTGAAAAACGAAATGAAAATCCATAGCCTATTTCCATTCATTCGACCGGGTCAGGAATGAATGAAGTCTCTATACAGCGGCAAGGATATAATTGTGCCGGCTGCCGAAGCCTGTCGCACTCTCTTGGGGCAACGATTAATGACTGACAAATGTTATGAATCGATATAGGAGTGTGTTGCTGGAATGAAACATGGCAGGACAAAAACCGGAGTACCCGGAGAAAAACTGGTCCCGCCTTCGCTTTTTCCATCACAAATCTCATATGGAGTGACCGGGATTTGAACCATGGAACCCAAAGGTGATATGCCGGCGCGCTGCCGCCTGAGCCATGGAAGCCCTGCTAATAAAACATACTATCATGTCAAATTTCAAGCAAATTCTTACAACGTTTTTCCAATTATGATGTAAACCGTGCTTTACTGACAATTTGTGACAATCATAACATGACTAAATGAGATACAGCAAGTAGTATACATGGACGTTCATAAAAATATATATAAGAGTAGTCAACATTTTCAGAGTAATAGAGATAAAATACATGTTGACATAAATATGTTTCAGAACTGCGGTTCATCCGAAAATTTGTGTCGCACAGACGCAAACAGACCTTATGGCGGCAATAGGACAGGAAAGAGCTAGGAATGAGAAGAAAGCGGTCGTGGCCTTAATGAAGGTACAGTCCCAGCAATTGCCTGGTGTAAAAATGGGAAACCAAGTAAAACCATCCTCAGGGATGCCGACAGTGGGACTCGAACCCACTATTTCTCGAATAAAAGCTAACATCTACGCGTCCCTAAACGCACGGCCAACCCGCTTTTTAGTAGGAATGTTTAAAGTCACTTACATTGATGCACAACTTATAACAATACAGCTGTCTTCAATATAAAATCTCACTATGTGTGGCATTTTGAACAAAGAGTACCTGCAGATTACAAGGTGTCGTTTGATCAGCACGACGAATCCTCTCGGCCGTTATTTCTTGGCTTTCTAGACCGGGGCCGTCAGGTAGCTGCTCAATTTAAATCACGTAGGCAGAGTGGACCTCGAAGCGGCCCTCAGATCCAGGTAAAAATCGCTGACATGATCGGGAATCGAAACCGGAGCCTCCGAGTAAGAGGCAGGCACGCTAGCCCTACACCACCGAGTCGTTACATCCTTAGAAATACAGCATATATATGAATACTTGGAGTGTATTTTTCAGGTGATAAAAGGGAAGGGTAGGCTGCGGGGTAAGACTGTAAGACTGTCCATCAGGAATACAATTCCATTAGGCACGTAAAAGAACGAATGAGGTGTGTAAATTTTGCGTTTGGAGAAATCAGGACTAGAACTGTCACCATTTGAGGCTGCAGGTGAGGATGTCAAGAGTCAAGAGCAAGGATGGGGCATTGGTAATGGGCGACTTCAGTGTCAGATTTTTCTGGCTCCATGGCTAAATGGTTGGCGTGCTGGCATTTGGTCACATGGGTCCCGGGTTCGATTCCCGGCAGGGGCGGGAATTTTAACAGTAATTGGTTAATTCCCCTGGCACAGAGACTGGGTGTATGTGTCGTCTTCATCATCATTTCATCCTCATCACGACGCGCAGGTTGCCTACGGGCGTCGAATCAAAACACCTGCACCTGGCGAGCCGAAGTCCTCGGACACATCCCGGCACTGAAAGCCATACGCCATTTCATTTCATTTCATTTCATTTCAGTGTCAGATTTGGAAGTAGAACAGAAGGATATTTCTTATCACTGTTCAACTTCCCTTTCCTGTCATTCGCACAAGAGTGTAAATTTCGAGAGATCAATGACCTAATTTACCTTAGAGCAGCATTTGGTGTTCACTTTGTGATTCCAGAGATTATAAGTTCAAATCAAACAATCATGAGCACAGTGGTTTTCAATTTTCCCACCTGTTAGATAATAAAGGTCATGATTGCTTCCTTCCCAGTCCTAGCCATTTCCTGTCGCATTGTCACTAGCTCCCCCTGTGGAGCAGTGGTGGAGTATCTGCCTCCGGATCCCAAGAGAGGGGGCTCGAGCCTGGTAGAGGTAGTCGGATTTCTGGAGGGTGGAAAAATATCTTTCCGAAACTGCATGTTATACGATATCGGCACGTAAAGATCTTTGATGGCAATTGATGTTCACCGAACTAAATTAATTAAAACTTAGCCATGGACTCCCAAAACAGATTCGGTTCACTCTGCCATCTAGTAGGCCTACAGTAAAACAAAGAGTCGAGATTGATGAACAGGCAGCCAGGGACGTCAAATTAACACGCCTGCGCACAGTAGCTAAGGCCATAGATTATTATTATTATTATTATTATTATTATTATTATTATTATTATTATTATTATTATTATTATTATTATTATTATTATCCCATTGTCACCAAACTCCCTGTCTTTGTCGGCATGACATTAAACCATTAGGAAATAAAAGAAAAATACATTTTCTTATTTTTAATAGAGTAGTTGAAAATATTAGAAACTGAACATCAATCATTTTGACAGTTTCAGCTAAAATGATACGCCAAGGCATCTTGAGAATTTTCAGCCTACATCCAGAAACTCGTGTGTTGCTCCTTAACAGATGTACCAGTGCATCAGCAGTGCAACATGATCTTAAGGATGTGAGGCCCTTCGAGGAGATACCAGGACCCAAGCCATCGGAAAACGATCCCACATTCCTCCCAGGAATTGGTGAGTAGTTTCACGTCAATCAATCAATCAATCAATCAATCAATCAATCAATCAATCAATCAATCAATCAATCAATCAATCAATCAATCAATCAATCAATCAATCAATCAATCAATCAATCAATCAATCAATCAATCAATCACTGATTACCACTTTCGGCCCTGGTGGAACATATCCTGTCAATTATTGTTTTTTGAGCCTTTTCTTAAGTGACTTCAAAGAAAATGGAAATTTACCGAACATTTTCCTCGATAAATTATTTTAATTCCTAATTCCTCTTAAGACAAATGAATATTTGCCTTAATTTGTACTCTTGAATCTCCAATTTTATCTTCGCATTATGTTTTCTCCTATCATTAAAATCTCCATTCAAGCTTACTCATCTACTAATGTCTTCTCACTCCACTGATAGCTCGGAATATACCGCGAAGTCGAGCAGCTCGTCTCCTTAGTATACCCTGCATAAAAATTCGTAACATTTTCTGAACACTACCGTTTTGTTGGAGCTAATCCATAACATATCATAGCGCTGCGGGACTGCGTAGCTCAGGCGGTCGACCCACTGGCCTACTGAGGTCAAATTGGCGGGTTCGATCCCGAGTGTGCCCGGTGGCATTCGATGGTGTTCAAATACGGTAGCCTCTTCTAGGTAGATTCACTGGCACGTTATAAAACACCTCGGGGAAAAATTACGGTATATCGGCGTCTCCGAAAACCGTAATAGTAGTTAGTAAGACGTATTAAGTGTTATTATTTTTATGAATATTTTCTCGTTTAGGGTCAATGGAGACCATATCAAGTAACTATAAGGCATTTCTGGAAGCCTTTTGGTGCAGCCCTAAAGCGTTGAATTCTTTTCCTGGCCGCCAATCTTTTCTCTCCTTTCCAGTCGCTGTTCTGATTTTGCTCATGGTAAAAACTTTTGAAGTTTTTGATCACTGATCTGCATTTTGATCATTTAGATATGTCTTCCTTGTCCGACTCATTGGCTGAATGGTCAGCGTTTAGGCCTTCGGTTCAGAGGGTACCGGTTTCAAACTCGACAGACCTAGTCGGATTTTTATTTCTTTTACAATTGCCTTTACGTCGCACAGACACAGATAGGTCTTAGGGCGACGATGGGATAGGAAATGTGGGAAGGAAGCGTCCGTGGCCATAATTAAGGTACAGACCCAGCATTTTTCTAGTGTTAAAATGGCAAACCACGGAAAACCATCTTCAGGGCTGCCGACAGTGGGGTTCGAACCAACTATCTCCCAGGTTGGAGCCCTAAATTTTGGGATTCCGAGGCTGAGACTCTACTAGTACTTTTCCTTTACCTTTTTGTTTACCGCTTTTCCCACCCCTTAGAAGTCTCGGATACGAACAAACGGATTGGCCCTGTTTTACGGCCGGATGTCCTTCCTAACTCAACCATATATGGAGGGATGTAATTGCTATTGAGAGTTCTGTGGTGGTTGGTCGTGTGGTGTATTGTCTAAATATGAAGAGGAGAGTATTGGAACAAACACAAATACCCAGTCCATGAATCAGGAAAATTAATCACACGCGATTAAAATCCCTGACTCGGCCGGGAATCGAACCTATCTGAAAGGACTTCTTCCTTATTTCTCGACCATTCTACCATCATACCGTTGCTGCTGTCCATCTCATAATTTTGCCGAAGTTTTTCTTTTATAGTTACTTACAATCCTATTATTTATTCATTACACTATAATTCCGGTTCATAACTCCGATATATAGGGAACCATAAAGGCACAACAATACTGCATTGAAGAGTTTCCGCTCTTAATGATACAGGATCAAATAATGCTTCACCTACTCTAATTCTCTGACTTCTGTTTTCTACGAATTTAGCCACCCAATCAATCACTAATTTGTCTACTCCAATAGCCCTCATTTCCGTCAGTAGTCTTCCATGATCTACCCTATCAATAGCCTTGGATAGGTCAATAGTGATACAGTCCATTTTTAAGATACAAAATATCTGCTATATCTTCCTGGAATCCTATAAATCGAGCCTCGTTGAAATAAACTTTCCTAAACACGAACTGCTTTCTATTAAGACGCTTAGTAATTTTGCAATCGTGTCTAATAAGAACAGAAAGAATGATTTTCCGGAGCTTAAATGCAAAACATTTTAATATGACTGGCCTTTATTTACCTGTTTTATGTTTATAATCTTCTCTTTACGCTGGAGCTGCAATTGTAACACTTCATTAATTTACGTTATCTCATTCCTGCAAACAGTAAGCAAGTAAATATTTCAGTTATGGCACTATATCACAACATATTACTTTTCGTATGTCCCAAGTAATCTTATCAACCCCAGATGCTTTTCTTGTTTTCAACTTTTGTATCGTTTTGTAATGAATTTTATTAACTTCGGTAAATTTCAGTACTTCGCCAGAATTTGTAACCTCCTCTATCTGAATATTTTTCTTATATCCAACTATTTTTAAGTAATGCAGACTGAATACTTCTGCCTCCTGTAAACTCTCACGTAAACACTCGTCATCAATGAACCCAAAAATGTGCTTTCTGGAAGCTGTTTCTGCCTAAACGTACCGGTAAATATTCTTCCATTTTGCACTAAAAGTCTTATGATAGTCAATTATCCTTGCCATCGTGTAATTCTTAGTTTTCTGTTTTGAAAAATTCAGTTTCATGTTAAGTTCTTTCAATCTCTCTTTACTTCCACAACCAGTCCTACTGTCGTGTAAAAAAAGTATAGACACCCGAGTTAAATCGTTAATAAAACGTTTATCCTTTGTCACACATAGAAACAAGCTACACAAAATTTAGCTTATATCATTCTACGTTTAATTATATGGAGTAGAAATTTCTATCGTACTCAGTTAAAATTTTTACGCAGCTTGAACCAAAACAGTGCCGGTATTTTTTCCATTTCCAACGCAGCGGTCAGTTTGAAAATTCATAACTCTAAAGGTATTACTCTGATCGTCAGCAAACTTTAATATGGCCTGAAGTAACTTGTTGTTAATCTGTGTACTAGGTTTTTATTTCGTCCGATATTTGTGGAAACGGTTTTTGTTACACATGTTCTCATTGCTGGGTGATCATAGCCGTAACAATTTCCGCTTGTTATGAAGCTCATGATAATGTCAGGCTAAAATCGAAACTGTGTTTTGCCTGCAATTGCAGAATAAAATAAGCTAAATTTTGTGTAGCTTGTTTCTATATGGGACAAAGGATAAACTTCTTACTAACGTATTAAATCGGGTGTCTATAATTTTTTCCACGACAGTAAATCCATTTCTTTCTAACTTTAATTTCCTTCCTCTTGATTTATCTTTGTATTATAGTGGTCTTTACCACTGCTTGCCACCTTTAACGGTACACCTGTTTTCACACTCCTTAACGAGTGTTATCTATCCCATACGCTGTTTAAATTTTTACTTACTATTTCCTACCGATCGCAATTGCCTTTTAAAATATCCGCCATGTATTTCTTATCAACAATACGATATTGGAAAATATTCAGACATTTACAACCTTTCTTTCCATCGCATTTACTTTTTACTCCTACAAACAAAGCTTCGTGACCTGTTATACCATCTGTCTCTTCAGTTTCTCTATAGAGTTCATCTGGTTTTACCAGCACAACATCCAGAATACTTTCCCTCTAGTTGGCTCAACCTTTTTCTGATTCTGCTATTGTCAGTCACAAACATTCAAACGCAGTTGGTCTGCTATGGCTGTCTCCCAGGTGGCAGATTACCTGTCAGTTGCGCGCCTAGACTTCTCTTAATTGATTCCAATGTAGTTGGAAATTTATGAAACACCTCCATTGATACTTTATTCGAATCCTTAATTATTCTTATTTCTCCACCACATTTCCCACATCTGTGGGGTCGCGGGTGCAAAGTATGTCACACATATGTGAATTTGGCCCTGTTTTACGGCCGGATGACCTTCCTGACGCCGACCATATATGGAGGGATATAATTACTATTACGTTTTTCTGTGCTGGTTGGTAGTGTAGTGAGTTGTGTGAATATGAAGAGGAAAGTGTTGGGACAAACACATACACCCAGTCCCCGGGCCAGAAGAATTAATCACACGCGTTTAAAATCCCCGACCCGACCGGGAATTGAACCCGGGACCCTCTGAACCGAAAGCCTCAACGCTGACCATTCGGCCAATAAGTCGGACTATTCGAATCCTTAATTCCTCTTCAAGTAAAGTAGTATTTGGCCCAATTTTTTCTCTTGAATTCTAACATTATCTTCATTTTATGATATTTCGTACCTTTAGAAACGTCACTGAAGCTTATTCGTCCACTAACGTCCTTCCCAGTTTAACTTATTTACCATTTCTTGGTCATGTTTCCTGTCGTTCGCTTTACCCTCGCAGTTAATTTTTGGTAAATTGAGATCAACCGATAAAACAACATTCCTTTATGTGTAATGCCCCACATAACTAATAATCTTATCAAAAAATTCCGTATTAACGTCAGTGCCCACTTTTCCACGTCTGTACACTTCAAGAACATCAAGCTGCCTTTTATATTTAGAGATAAGACTTATATATACGAGGGTCGAGTCATAAGTCATAGCAACTATTTTTTTTTCTCTCGAACAAAAGAAAACACGGAAAATCTAAGGTATACATTTGGAAATAGAGAGCATGTACTGATAGATAGTGCCTGGAGACAAATTCTGACTTCAGAAGATTCTCGTAGGAAAGTGACAGAACAGAGGCCATTGGTAAACATTGTTGTATAATGGTAGAGACAGCAAATACACAAGACTACGTACAAAGGACAGGTCTCCACGGGTTACAGACCTTCGAAATAATCACACAAGGTTTCCACTGTGCGTTGCCAGCGGTGGGACAGGCGCTGAATACCATTCGCTGAATGTGCATCGCTAACGTGTGACACCTCTCTCCGAAATGCTGTTACTATGTCCTCTTTGTTAGCAAACCGTTGTCCACGTAATGGCTTCTTGACTTTGGGGATTAGACCATAGACTCATGGGCTCAGATCAGACGAATAAGGCGGGTGTGGAAAAACCTACGATCATTGCTTCTGTTTGTTGACTTCCATTTTGTGACGCTCTCACTCACAGACTGAACTTGGGGGCATGCTTAGACCCACACTGTTGTTTATATATACCATCTAGTGGCATCATTCACAAGTACAAACCGTACGTTTCCAAATGCATATCTTAGATTTTCCGTGTTGTCTCCTGTTTACGAGAAAAGAAAAATAGTTGCCATTACGTATGAGTCGAACTACGTAGCATTTTACGTTTCTGTTCTTAACTGCTCCGTAGATTACAAATTATTCTCTCATCAGCATGAGCACTCACCCTCCTACCCTTAGTAGCCTGTTTCTACGATAAACACTCCAGTAGCTTGAGAACATTTCTGCATCCATAACAGCATTTCTCAGCTACGATTCAACGCCTATTACAATACTTGGTATATATTTACCTGCTTAACTACTTAATTGTATTTTTTTTTTTTTTGTTTCACAATTCTTCTACAGTTTAACACTAACGATTTAACATTATCCATGCATGATTTACAGCTCCCTATACTCACATAATCGCTCGCAAGTCCACCCCTTTCTTTCTGAATGTACCTCTCTACCACCATGATAAATAAACTCCATGTCAAAGGGAACTACTAGTGTAAGATAAATTTTCTCCCGTAATGTTTCAAGGTTCTCGTATATCTACCCTCTTTTCAACTGTTTGACACAGAGAGAAAATTCAAATTATTCACACACAATGACCATAACATGTACTTTTTATTTCAGGAAATTTATCAAACCTCGATTTCTACACTCTGTCAGAAGCACTTTATAAGAATTACGGAAACATTGTCAGGTTGTCCGGAGTACGGAGTGATAAGCAAACGGTTTACCTGTATGATCCACAGCACATTGAGACGGTAAGTTTTTACTATATGACCTATTAGACACTCTTTATAAATAGCGTCTTCAAGTCTTTAATATGATAGATCATTTCCAAAAAGTACTATAGTCCTTCAGGATAAAATTGATGCACCACAATGATAGAATATATTCAGCTGGAGAGTGTTATCTCCGAGCAGCTTTGTTAATCTAAATTTGAACATCGTTAATCTAGAGCACGCTTGCTCTTAAACGATTATATTTTCGATAAATTTTTCCTGCGTCCATAAACGGTCTAGATCCACATATTTTAAGAATTCCCATAGGACATGCCTCAATTGTACACGTAGAGTTATCATACTCAGAATTCCTTGGCTTAGTTGTTTAAGAAGGGCATATCCATTTTCCTTTGTCTCATCCAATTTAAATCACAATATATATTGGAGTCAGGTAACAGCAAGGAAACATGAAGGATTGCAACGAACGTTGTTGAATTGTTGTTGTAACCTACGGTTTTACTGGGAAGTAACTCCAATTCAAAATTGATATCTGTAGACAACAGAAATGTACAGAACAACAGTAATAATGTACAGATGTGTTAGGGAACAGAGTCTTGTTCCATCTTGTTTCTGACCGTCCCAGTACAGGGATGATATATTGCCTTGATTATGCTGGTTGCGTTAAGTCCTGTGCACTGAAGTAGGTGTTTCGAGTAAATCACTGATCCAGTAATTTTGAGGTTGGTACACTTTTCCGTCTGCTATATTTTGATTCTAGCTAGATGTGCAGCTAAGTAGTTTCCAATCTGAAGTACACCACTGCTTCTTTCCTCGACTTGTTTTTGTTCCTATCCCATGGGTCATTTATTTTTTCCATTTTTACATTGTGGTAAGTTGGGTAGTTTCATTTTTCCATTTTTTTTCAATAGATTTCATTCTCAAGTAGGTACTAGTGTATTTTTTGCTAGTTTGCAACAAATGTCGAGATTTTCTTTAATAAGTATACCAGGCGACTTATTCATAGTCATTTAAGGGAAGCGGTGCGATCAGTAATGGGTTACAATTGGAAGAAAGCTGGTGTGTTCTTAGACGACAGAGGGGTTGTCAGCATCATATTTTCTTTATGTGTGAGTGTCCAACCATTGTCCCGTTTATGTACGGGATCGTGTATGACGTGAGATGAATATTCGAACAGAGCTTGTACGGTCGCGGGACTTTCGCGACGTCAACCTCGTCAGTTGAGTTAATGAATGGAAATGGATGACGTGAAATATGACAAAAGGGAGGGATAGGGTGAGACCCGCTGGCGGTAAATAGCCTAATCCTGTCGAATATGACTAAGGGAACTGTTCAAGCCTGTACGTCGCCATCCGACGGACGAATTACCAATGACAGCGTCAGAAGTCCTCACTCCGTTTGAAGACTGCGGAGAGTGATTAGAAATTGTACATCACCACCTGTCCGCCTCTGTCATGTAGTGGTTAGTGTGATTAGCTGCCACCCCCCAAAGGCCCGGGTTCGATTCCTGGCTCCGAGATGAAATTTGAAAACTGGCACTAAGGCCTCGAGCGGGGTCCACTCAGCCTCAGGAGGTCAACTAAGTAGAGGGGTATCAACTCTCACTTCGGCCATCGTCGAAGTGGATGGATTTCCGTGGTTTCCCTATTCTCCTCCGGGGAATCGTCTAGATGGTACCTAACTTAAGGCCATGGCCACTTCCTTCCCTCCTCCCACCCCATCTCAGTTAATCTTCACATACCCCACACAAGGCACCTAGTTAGCATAGCAGGAGAGGCCGCCTGAGCTAGGTACTAGTCCTCCGCCCCAGTCGCGTCCCCGAACAAGTATCTCACGCCCTAAAACACTGCCTTTGATGCGGTAGAGGTAGGACCAGTGCTGAGTCTTGGGGAAAATCCAACCCTGGAGGGTGAACGGATTATAAATGTAAACTAACAAACCTACCCGCGCTTCGCAACGGAACTCTACAATGTATACGGATTTCTCCGTAAATTAGGGTTATATTAAATTCCAAGATTTTTAGCGCTATCCAAAAAACAAAACAGGGAGGACGCCGTACGTTGTTTCCGATGAAAGGTAGGCATTGGGGAAGTTACGTTGATAATAGCAGGCCACATTTCCTACTGCCAATCATAATCGAGTTCGGGAGTTTCTACTATAACAGCACGCTCACTTGGCTAACACTATTCACAGTAGAGGTGGAGACTTTTCATCATAAATACAGGCCCCTTTTCCTAATGTCAGTCACAATCGAGTTGGAGATATTTGGTTATAATCGAGGAATGCAGCGCTACCTAACGTATCAAAAATCGAGATACGACAATAAGACATTGGACCAACCTTCCCCAGGATGAGTATACTTTGAATGTGAAGTTTGGTCCAGATTTATCCAGCCGTTTCGCCATGAACAAACACAGAGTCACGAAAAATAGAAACCACTGATAAGGTCTGAAGTTGACCTAAAACGGAAAAATACTTGAAAAATAGGAAAAACTAATTAAATTATGGACACCCCACACCCTACAACATTATCTATATAGATACGCATGGACACGTTTATAGGTACAGACCTTTAATTCGAGAGTTACTGCTTTGAAAATGTACGACATATCGACAAACGGATTTCACTGTAGGACGCTGCTTTTAGTGTTCTACATGGTTGGTCCTATAACATTTTCTCGTATCTCCTGTATTTATGGGTTAGATAGAGTTAGAATTATTGAATAAGTTGAAATTCGGGTACAGTTTTCACACATTTGTTTATGTTTTTGGTACTCATGTAACAGCTGGATCATAAAATTTGGCTACCATATGGCCACTGGACGTGTCAATGCGCATTCTGAATGTATTGATTCTATCCAGCCTATAATATATTCGTTTCTAAAGTACAAAAATTAACTTGAAATCGATAAATACAGCTCTATTTAACATATAAGGGATAGAGATACGACAAAATGGCACAGGTCGAATGTTGATCTCTCCAAATTGAACAGCGATTTTGCTATCTGTTTTGTGATACGACTTACCGTTTAGCCAGCAATTATCCCGAAACTCAGGTCTGTACCGTCATTAAATTTGCATCTATATTTCGATATTCTCCCTGGCCAAAACTTATACATTTGAAGAGCATGGAATATTTCCTCAAAGAAAAGAGTGTCCCGGTTAGCACTCGGATACATACGGAGTAATTAAGGAAGAAAGTAATGCAGTTAAGAATGTTGAATTTTTAATAGAAAATAGGATTATAACTGATGACCTGATGTCAGTCGCATGGGAGATACCGTAGATACCATGTGGATGTATTGGAAAATAAAATGTCCACCAATAAATTGTGGTTTGTGAGTTACGAATGTAAGAAAACGGTAACAGGCGGGAATTTTCGGCGCAGTTATTCTTAGGTAAACAGATAAGATGACGACTTATAGTGTTATCACTTAATCCAAAAAAAGGCAAGGCAGAGGCCAGAAATATAATAGAAATACGGTAAAACTTTTAGCAAATGACAGAAAACACCTCACGGTGTGACATAATGGGCTACACTCCGCGGTACTGTTCAAATGTTAACAACGTCCCTTATTGCTATTCGGGGACGATTGTAACCTTCAACGGCATTCCGCCAATATCCCGCAGAATGGCCGATTGACGTCTCCCTTGGTTTCTACCCAAGGAACAACCACGAGTTTACAGGAGTGATGACAAAAGTGGCAATATGTTACTCCCCTGCTGGCAAGCTGTCAGAGACGTTGCCATGATAACATGTAGGTTCGTTGTCTGTCTATCGGGCACTCAATGCAGCGCATGAGTCCCGCAGAAGATAGTAATTTTCTCCGTTACTTTAAAGTAAGTTATGGGAGTATTCTGCCCGACAGCAGGTCCTAACATCCGCAGAGGTATGCCTGAGCCGGAGTTTACGTACGGTAGGGTGGCCAGTTCCTTTCCGCTCCTCCATTCCTTTACCACCCACCAACAGCGCGTGACAACCCATCCAAATCTTGACCACGCCCGATGTTGCTTAACTTCGGACATCTCACGGGATGCGCTGTTTCAACACGGCTACGTCCGTTGGTCGTTATTTTAAGAGAAAGCGAAATTATATTCATGAGAATTGTTGTTTATAATGAGGGAACATTTCATTTATAGTCCACGGATTTTACAAAACATCAATAGTAAGTTATAAGAGAAAACAGAAGTAAAATTTGCTGGTCTTCCTATAAACCCACCGCCTGTTCAGAGATTTTTAAGTCATATGTGTATCCGAAACGTTCTCCGGGATAAGTAAACTCTAAATTTGAAGCTTGGTCGAGATTTATCCAGCAGTTTCGCCGTGATGGTGCAACAAACAAACAGACACGAAAAATAAAAACCACTGATACGGTTTTGGGTTGATCTGAAACAGATAAATATCTGAAAAATTGGCAAGGAAAACGAAATTACAGACAGCGGACACCCTACAACTTTATTTATGTTGATTTATACATTACCACCCCCTCTCCTACCCTGCCGGCCAACTTTCTGATGGTGAAAAGTTTTTCGACCAAAGGGGATAGAACCGGATAACCACGTTGATTCCTTAATGATCATGCTCACCAGGCAGGATTATATTTTCTTTATGCGTGAAATAATTGAATAAAGTTCTAAGAGGAATTGGCTTTTATGCGTCCCGGTATATTTCGCAGATCTATAGAAGGGAATGTAATTAGCGTACAATGGGAAAATATGTTGTCCTTACTGAATTTCAGGTAGAGTAGACTAGCCTAGAAGAGGTGGAACATTTCAATCAACTGCTTATGATGTTTTTCGTTATGAATGACAATATGGTAAACAAAATCGAACGAGGTATATTAAAACTAGTTCAGTGAGCTCATAGTTGCGGTACTTGTTAACAAACTTACTTTATATTACAATTTTACGGGAAAACTAATCAAACTCGATGTTTTGCAATTATGACGGGTCATTTCCGTTTTCTGCTTTTTTTAGTACGTAATGATCATAGCTACATGATTTATCAAAAGGAAATTCCGAAATACTTACAGAGATTTAAAGTGGCGTGCCGTTTGAACGAACTAGTCAAGTCCGCGGCCTCAATGAAACTGCGGTCGGAGTCCAGGTCGACTCCCGTATCGGTTGTTATGTGCATTTAAGAAGAAGATTGACTAGTATTATGATTATGTCTCCATTTTTAACGTTCACACTTCCACTTTTCTTAGTTATGTTCATTTGAGTTGCCTTTAATACAGTCAATATTTTCATGGAACGTTTCTGAAGAAGTTAACAAAAAGCATTACTTGAAAGGGTTAAAACACATTTTGCCTTCATACGAGGGCAAGTCAATAAGTACTTGCAATTTTGCTCTAATTGTTTTTGGTTGGCTCTATGGCTCTGATGCTACGTAGAGTTGGCCGCGCCAGTCTCTATTTGCACCAAGGAAGAACAGTATTCCGTAATCCACTTTTTGTGGTCCGAGGGTTTACCAGGAGGGGAAATCCGTAGAACAATCACTCGCCTGTTATTCAGGATCTTATGACGCTTTTGTTCAATATTGGCATCAGTTACGTCTGCGGATGGATGCCCGGATATTTCCCCATCCTTCACACTCGTGCAACACCTTTTGAACTGTTCAATCCACTGGTAAACACTTTGCTGTGACAAAACATTGTCTCTGTATTGTGCTCAAAGTCATCTATGAATTTCCGCTCCTGGTACACCCTCAGATCGCAGAAACGGATTACTGAACACCGTTCTTCCATGGTGCAAACAGAAAGTGGCGCGGCCATCTTTACGTCGCAACAGCGCAAGCTGTACTGATCTGATAACGCTGAAACCTACCAAAGGCTTAGACAACAGTACCATCTAGTGACTAGTGAGCACACAACGCTGTAGAGGGATCATAAAGACGGATAGAGTAAAATTACTGATACGTATTTACTTGCCTACGTAGTTTTTGATTTCTTCAAGAAACAATATTCATGACACTGGTCAACACATATTTTGTTGCCACACGTCTGAAAGTAATTTTAGGGTTAATTTTTTGCACTGATTCTGAATGTGACAACAGTTTTGCCAGATTGGCTGTAGTTTTTGAGATATACAGTATGTCACAGACATTCATGAACAATGCAAAAGATAGGCCTATATATGCAAACGTGTAAGCTATTCACAAATCACATCAAAAATTAATAAAAATGGTTTTTACTACGTATATGAAATGCCAAATATCAGTCAATGCAGTACAAAGAAAAATCATCCTAATTAACACTTAACAAATCGCCGTCTATTTGATTTTCTTCTATGTGGATCATCAGAGCAATCATGTTGAAGACTCCAACAGTAGGCATCCATTATATGCGCGTGCCACCTTCCTTGGTATCTTTATATCTTGATGGAACCTCTCCCCTTGTTCCTCACTAAAAGCACCAGGAGTACCTGTAAACCGGTCTATGTCACTATGAAGAAAGTGAACTTCAGTGCTCATAGCAGCACCCACATTTTTGAAGTTTGAAGGCATGCGTTGTACCAGTTCTTCATAATTTTCAGCTTTATGGTTACCGAGAAAGTTCTTAACAACCAGGACAAAGATGATCGAGGCATATGCTTGAGTATTCGTTGTGGAGTTTATTAAATTTTGTTCCTTGATGATTTGTTACATTTGAGAGCCATTAAAGATTCCATACCCAATCCAGGAAAAAACTGAAAATGTGTTTGAAACCATCAACACCTTTGTCTAGGGCTGTAACAAATATTTTTATAAGCTCCAGCGTTATATGGAGAAGGGAGAGGAGATGGGGTTTTGCCTGTCAAGCAAAGGTTCTTTTATGATGTTTGATGCACCTAGTAATATTTTTCCTTTAAGCCCATACTACTTTTCTCCTGTGGTCTTCTTTTGATCTGTTATCCCACAAGCAGATTAAACAAGAGTATTTAGTGTATCAAATTTGCCCGTCCTAGTAACAAGTTCACCATCTTTAAATCGAAACATAGACCACAGATGCACATGGTGCAGTAAAACGCATGTTATGCTTCTGCTGGAACTGTCTATAAAATGTCGCCAATCTTCTAGATGGTATGCAGTAGTCTAGGAATGTCATTAGAGTGTACTACTTCTCCATATTGACCAAAATAGGGAAGAAGTGCTGTCTCTCTTGTCCGAAAAAATTATGTTAGATTCAGGCTTTAAACAATTCTTTTCTTTCAGTCTGGAAGCTAAAAGTTCACAGTCTTGCTTTGACAGACTTAGATCTCGAATGAAACCACTGAATTCTTTCTCGGAGAACTGTATCTGTGTAGACGTACTTCCTTCATAATATTAACTGCCACTGCTTACACCTGCACTACACTATAAATCCTGTGTATCTTCAACATAAGAAGGTCAGAAAGGGTAGTGAACCTCGGTGTGCGGGCATCTTCGCTGTATGGCACACGTTGCCTTGCTGATTCCAAATCAGGATATTTATATTTATGTTTCATGTACCGATTGAGACATTTTATATTCAACACACAATAACAACATGCATTGTGGCTCTCTCTACACCATAGCACACTAAATTTTAAAATTTTTCTTCCTTCATTCGTCCGATGACCTAGAAATTCTACACATGTTTTACAAACCACATGCGGAGCCCAAGGCATATCTTGGTCTCCGAGTTTTGTTCCAAAATACGCCACATACGCTTGTTTAACAAAGTCTGTAATATTTTTTCTATGTTTCTCCTGGCAATATTCGCCACGAATGTAGCAAAATGCATTGGGGTCATTCAGACGTCTTCGTGAAAAACTCATACTGATCCGAAAATTGAAAAAAGAAAGCAAGTTACTTAAAATAAAATAGAACAAAATAATATTGAAGTAAGGAATAAATGGATGCTTACAATACTGTAAAGACTTAATAAGATTTAATTAAAACAAAATATTAAAATTAGAAATAAAAAGTTGTCGACAGCATTATTACATCAACACCCTATATCTCAAAAACTAGAGAAAATCTTGAAAAACTACCGTCATTTATGAATTCAGCAGCTTCCATATTCTATAAATTCGTTTAAAAATCATTGGCAAGGGAAAAAAGGTGTTTTTGTAGACGAAACCAAATCCCGTTGTGGAACAGCCCCGAAGGGCCATGCCTACCAAGCAACCGCTGATCAGCCCCTCCCTCCCCCCACCAAGCACGAGGTCTCGTTTGGTCAGCACGACGGATCCCCTCGCCCGTTATTCTTGGCTTTCTAGACCGGGGCCGCTATCTCACCGTCAGATAGCTCTTCAATTGTAATCACGTAGGCTGAGTGGACCTCGAACCAGCCCTCAGATGCAGGTAAAAATCACTGACCTGGCCGGGAATCGAAGCCGGGTCCTCCGGGAAAGAGGCAGGCACGCTATCCCTAGGCGGGGTCGGTTTTCTTTTACCAGTGCAATTTTATGGGAAACTTTTAGAGAGATAACTGCAGCTTATTGTACGTATCTGGAATACATTGAAGGTGAAGGAATTTAAACGATTGTGCGTTATTTATGCCTGTATCTACAACTGGAATAAAAAATCACATGGGAAAGAGTATTCACATAATTTACATGAAAACAAGAAAATCAAATTCTAATTAAGGATCAATTTCTATTGAATTTTACTTGTATGGGCTACATGTGTAAAATAAAGGTTTTTTCACGAATAATATGCCATATAGTATGCTGGCTTTCACGACATTTACTTCATTCTTCCCAATGTATTAATACAAATATTCCTGTTACAGGTTTTCAGAAACGAGGGACAATGGCCCGTGAGAGTATTGTTCGATTCAATTTTAAAGTATCGACATGAAATGCGGGCCGATTTCTTTAAAGGAGTGGAAGGAGTAAAATCTACGTAAGATGTTAACCATTTGTACTTATTATTGGTTGCATGAAATGTCAATGAAAGTAATTCAAAGCAAATATTGCAATAGACCAAAACATCACTTTCAAGATGATAGTATTAAGTTTATTGGTTTAGTGAAAACCTGCATGTTAGTACATACCTCTCGAGGTCTGTAAATTACAATTAGCTTCTGTTGTTATTGTTGTTGATGATGATGATGATGATGATGATGACGATGATGATGATGATGATGATTGTTATTTTGAAGGAGTCGTGAAGGAATAGGGCATACCAGTGTTATTGTATCTGGCTTCTCACAAAGTCAGTCGTTATTCTATTCCAGGACAGTTTGTGTGCGGTTTTCGAACTTTAAAGTCCAATTCTGAGGCTTGTGTCACGCGATAATGTTGATGTCCATGATTCATTGAGATTTCATAACTCTAGTCAAATCATTATCGCCGCCATCATCCTCACCTCTCATGGACACTAAGTGAAATTTCATTCATCAGTGTGTTAATATGAATTTTCGTCTTTTTTGCAGCCAAGGTAAACAGTGGCACGATTTCAGAAGCAGCGTTAATCCGGCTATGATGCAACCACGTAACACGAAGTTATATGTTGGACCGATAGATAGCGTGGCTAAGGAATTCATTCAGAGGTAACGCTGAAAATATCCTTTTCTTCAATTTTTTACATAAAAGTAACAAGTACACTACCAAGATGCATTAAATAAATAAATTGTTTGTCCTCCGATGAGGGTGAACAATTAAATACACAATGCGTTAAAATAGAAGCCTGTCTCTAATTTTAATTTACATTTACTATAAATTGAAGGATTCCAAGGAAGATTGAACAAGAAACCTGATGCGAAGTGGTCCGAGGGCAGAAAGAAACAGCATAGTGAAAGGATGAAAGAACATTGGAAGAAACGGAAGAGAAAACAACAAAGTATGAAGAACTGAATTGTAATTGGCATGTGGTCCTTAGCAGGCCTCATCGGAAAGAATATTTGTAATAAATTGGGAGGAAGGAATTGGTGCTACTTCTAATGGGTGGGTAGGAGATATAGATCTGCGCTCAGATGGCACTCACTTACACCGCAGTGGTACGTATAAGTTAGGAAATTTGTTTGGAAGGGTAATAGGGAGGTATATTCAAGAAAATGGGGTGGCCTAGGGAGCGGTGATAAGGGAACAGGGAACTGGAAATCAAGTAGGAATGACATAAAATTGTTAGTGTTGAACTGTAGAAGTATTGTAAAGAAGGTAATAGAATTAATTTAATAGATATATACTTACCAGATATTGTAACAAGATTTGAATCATGCCTGAGAAGTGATGAAATGGATGCAGAAATTTTCACACGGATCTGGAGTGTGTTTCGTAGAGATAGGATAGGAATGGTCGGAGGGGAAGTATTCATTCTGGTGAAAGAAGAATTTGTAAGCTACGAAAAAGTTAAAGATGAGACACATGAAATTCTAGGTGTAAGGCTCATTTCTAAGGATAATAGGCAGCTTGATATATTTGGAGTGTACAGACCGGGGAAGGGTAGCACTGACACGGATTCAGAATTATTTGATAAGTAATCAGCTATGTAGGGAACGACATGGAAGGAAATGTGATTGTAACGGGAGATCTAAATTTACCAAATGTCAATTGGGAAGGAAATGAGAACGACAGGAAGCATGACCAACAAATGGCATATAAGTTAATATGGGAAGGACAGCTGATTCAGACAGTGATGGAACCAACCAGAGAGAAAAATATCCTGGATGTGGTGCTGATGAAACCAGATGAGCTCTATAGAGAAACTGAAGTAATAGATGGTATTAGTGAACATGAAGCTGTTTTTGTCGTAGTTAAAAATGGATGTGACAGAAAGGAAGGTATTAAAAATAGGACTATTAGGCAGTACCATATGGCTGATAAAGCAGGCATGAGGCAGTTTCTAAAAAGTGACTATGATCGGTGGAAAACGGTAAATAAATATGTAAACAGACTCTGCGATGGGTTTAAAGAAATTGTTGAGGAATGTGAAAACAGGTTTGTACCTCTAAAGGTGGTAAGGAATGGTAAAGACCCACCTTAACATAATAGAGAAATAAAGAGACTAAGAAGGAGGTGCAGACTGGAAAGAAATAGAAATGGCTGTGGAGGTAAGGAGAATTGAAGGAACTTACTAGAAAATGGAATCTACCAAAGAAGGCAGCTAAGGATAACATAATGGCAAGCATAATTGGCAGTCATACAAATTTTAGTGAAGAATGGAAGGGTATGTATAGGTATTTTAAGGCAGAAACAGGTTCAAAGAAGAACATTCCAGGAATAATTAATGAACAAAGGGAGTGTGTATGTGAGGATCTTCAAAAGGCAGAAGTATTCAGTCAGCAGTATGTAAAGATTGTTGGTTACAAGGATAATGTCCAGACAGAGGGGGAGACTAAGGCTAAAGAAGTATTAAAATTTACGTATGATAATAATGATATTTACAATAAGATTCAAAAGTTGAAAACTAGAAAAGCGGCTGGAATTGATCAGATAACCGGGGATATACTAAAGACATTGGGTTGGGATATAGTACTATATCTTAAGTACTTATTTGATTATTGTTTGGTCGGAGGAGCTATACCAGATGAGTGGAGAGTTGCTATAGTAGCCCCTGTGTATAAAGGGTGATAGACATAAAGTTGAAAATTACAGGCCAGTAAGTTTGACATGCATTGTATGTAAGCTTTGGGATGGCATTCTTTCTGATTATATTAGACATGTTTGTGAAATTAATAACTGATTCGATAGAAGGCAGTTCGGTTTCAGGAAAGGTTATTCTACTGAAGCTCGACTTGTAGGATTCCAGCAAGATATAGCAGATTGGACTAGACAAAAGAGTGACAGAATGGATTGCTATATTTCTAGACAATAGATCTCAGAGAATTAGAGTAGGTGAAGATTAACCTGACCCTGTAATAATTAAGAGGGGAATTCCTCAAGGCAGTGAGTGTTATCGGACCTTTATGTTTCCTCATATATATAAATGATATGAGTAAAGGAGTGGAATCAGAGGTAAGGCTTTTTGCGGATGATGTTATTCTCTATAGAGTAATAAATAAGTTACAAGATTGTGAGCAACTGCACCGTGACCTCGAAAATGTTGTGAGATGGACAGCAGGCAATGGTATGTTGATAAACAGGGTTAAACGTCAGGTTGTGAGTTTCACAAATACGAAAAGTCCTCTCAATTTTAATTACTGCGCTGATGGGGTGAAAATTCCTTTTGGGGATCATTGTAAGTATCCAGGTGTTAATATAAGGAAAGACCTTCTTTGGGGTAATCACATAAATGGGATTGTAAATAAAGGGTACCGATCTCTGCACATGGTTATGAGGGTGTTTAGGGGTTGTAGTAAGGATGTAAAGGAGAGGGCATATAAGTCTCTGGTATGACCCCAACTAGAGTATGGTTCCAGTGTATGGGCCCCTCACCAGGATTACCTGATTCAAGAACTGGAAAAAATCCAAAGAAAAGGGTGATTTCCGACAAAAGAGTAGCGTTACAAAAATATTGCAAAGTTTGGGCTGGGAAGAATTGAGAGAAAGAAGAAGAGCTGCTCGACTAAGTTGTATGTTCGGAGCTGTCAGCGGAGAGATGGCGTGGAATGACATTAGTAGACGAATACGTTTGAGTAGCGTTTATAAAAGTAGGAAAGATCAAAATATGAAGATAATGTTGGAATTCAAGAGGACAAACTGGGGCAAATATCCATTTATAAGAAGGGGAGTTAGGGATTGGAATAACTTACCAAGGGAGATGTTCAATAAATTTCCAATTTCTTTGAAATCATTTATGAAAATGCTAGGAAAACAGCAGATAGGGCATCCGCCACCTGGGCGACTGCCCTAAATGCAGATCAGGATTGATTGATTGATTGATTGATTGATTGATTGATTGATTGATTGATTGATTGATTGATTGATTGATTGATTGATTGATTGATTGATTGATTGATTGATTGATTGATTGATTGAGCTGCAAGGCCGGCGGTTGGATTAGCGGGATGGCCACGGCTGATCCATGGCACTTCAACTTTGCACTTAGACCGACCACCCACCATCACCTTCATTATAACAAATCTCCCTGGCCGTGGCGTTATCCTCTAGGTGGCCCGCCTCCTCCTTCAGGGAAGGAATGAAAACTTGCATTAGGACAGGTTGAGTATGGACGCATGGGCAGGTGTTATGTAGGTTTTTTCCTGCAAGTAGTGGCTCCTCAATATTGCGTTCCAACCGATGAACCGCCATCTCCTTCACCATGCCAAATCTCTCCGTTCAGGGCGATAAACTTGCAATAGTTTGGATTAGGGCTGGATTCAGGGGTGGGTGCAGAATAGATGTCGGCCTACAAATGGTCACGGCTTGACCACGGCCAGGCAACTCTGCATTCTGACCAGCGATTCAGACAGAGGTCCTGAGGCCACGGCTCTATTTTGCATATACACCTCCACATTCGGGAGATGTTGAGGGCGGTCCATCGACCATCGGAAGTCTTGAGAATATATTTTCGTGGTTTTTGCATTCTCATACAGTAAGGCGAATGCCGAGAAATTTCAAGGTATAGATTACGGCCACCAACCTTATCAAATCAAATGACAGACGACGTTATATTTTGGGAGGCCCACCATCCCCTTCAGGTATAGGATCAAAACTTATGTAGTAGTAGTAGCAGTAGTAGTATCAATCCAGAGGTCGATTTGTTACATTCCTCCATGTCGCCAAAATCTGTGCTGACCTTTTAATATCTTCTTAACTATTTCAACCCACATCTACACTATGCTAATCATATTCTTGAATTGGCCTCCCTCCCCACCCCCCACTCCAACCCCCCACCAAGCATTCCTACCGTCTCCAGTTACCCCCACAACCACCTGTACATGTCTTGAGTCTCAATATATGCCCTACTTTTTCCACCACTCCTGTTGATCAAATTTCATCTAATCCATCAAACCTCACGAACTTGATTCTGTAAATCATAATTTGTATTCCGCTTCTCCATTCTAATCGCCAATATTCTTCTCTGACACCACATTCTTAGGAACTGAAAATTAATATCATATTGGTCCACTACGGGATGTTCAAACAGTTTAATTAAATCCCAGGGGCTTGTAGAGTGAATTAACAGATACAGTTTTGAATAGGAATCCATGTCAGGGAATGTAGACGTGCCAGAGGTAAAATTTCACAAGAAGTGTTTAAATGATTCTGCTGAGTGAAGGAAAGGTAGTAATTTAATTTGTTGGGACTCAGTTAATCACAGTTCTAACTAATCAATGAAAAAAAGAATGAAAATCCAGAGCCTGTTTCCAGTTATTTGAGCGGGTCAGGAATGGAATGAATGAAGCCCCATCTAGCGGTGAGGATAGGAATTGTGCCAGCTGCCGATAGGATTCGTCGTGTCGACCACACGACACCTCGTAATCTGCAGGCCTTCGGGATGAGCAGCGGTCACTTGGTAGGCCAAAGCCCTTCAAGGGCTGTAGTGCCATGGGGTTTGAATTCCTTCCCTACCAGCCTCGCAGTCGGGGTAGCCAGCCTGCCTCTTACCCAAAGCCCCGTGTTCCATTCCCGCCAAATAAGGTATGTCTACCTGGATGAGGGCAGGTTCGAGATCAACTCAGCCTACGTGAGAAGAATTAAGGATCAATATAATGGTAAAATGGCTGCCTTCATCCAGAAAGGAAGAAGACCAAGATACGTAGCGCTGACCATGCGTCCCCCGGTAACTTGATCGGCAGTCGTCTTGTCGCGCTTACCACGTGTCTCGGTAATCTCCAGGTCTCCGGGCAGAGTAGTGGTCACCTGTTAGGGCAATGTCTATCAAGGCAGTAGAGCCATGTGGGAAAAGGAATTCCCTCTGTAAGACTATCCATGCCATTCACATTGATTACAGTGAGAAAACATTCTTTGATAGTGAATAAAATAAATTAAATAAATCTGTGAAAATACCATTTATTGAGGGTTACGAGCGATTCTAAAGGAAAATGAAAAACAATTAGAGAAAATATAAATAACATTGTTGTTTATAAATTAATCACTTGAACATACGAGACTCTATGTCATGTTATCTTGTAAATAACTACATTTTCTTTTACTTTTCGGTCCAAAGAATGAAGGATCTACGAAACAAGAATGGACAGCTGCCTGACGACTTTATGGACTACTTTTTTCGATGGGCATTCGAATGTAAGTATGAGTTTCATGTAATGTCTTTCACTAGAGCAATTGACAATCCTTAGTAACATTTAAACTAAGGACTAGATTTTAGAAGGAAAAAATGTAATTCAAAACGGAAAAAAGGGTGAAATATTAAAAAGGGAAAAAATGGAACGAATTAAAACAAAGCTTAAAAATTGAAAAGGGAGAATTGTCTATGTCACTTTTCACTTCATTGTATAAGGAAGGAGTTGTACATAATTAAATTCAACATTTCTGTATGCGTTAAGGACAGATTCGGCTTCCTTGAGAGTAAACCGACCGCTCAACATCAACAGAAACCAATCTTGAAAAATTGGTTTTGATTCTGAATTCCAAATCAGTGCATGTCCCCAGTATTTCAATGTCCGGATATTTCTGATAAATTTTGTCTGAGTTTATCTCAAGTTTACTCGGAATTTTTTCAATCACATCCCATTTAGTATCTATCGATTAACTCTCTTCCTGCAGTCTTGTGATAGCATCCGGAAGAAATTTAAACGTGTGGAGTGCATAAAGTTCGGTCTCCAAATTTGGACTCTCAGTAAAGCCTTTGTCTGCGCAACAGCTCCAGATCCTTCGTCATCCAACGAAATAAGACAGGTGGTGTTGATTGCTGTTTTGAGAGGAAGTTCAACTGGCCAACCATACCCTATTAACACTAAACAGAGGGAAACATGGGAAGGGATCAAACAATTCGGAATATCAAGGTATCAGACGGCTGAGGCGCTGGTCTTCTGACACCAACTTAGCAAGATCGATCCTGGCTCAGTCCAGTGGTATTTGGAGGTGCTCAAATACTTCAGCCTCGTGTCGGTAGATTTACTGACACATGAAAGCAATCCTACGGGACTTAATTCGGGCACCTTGGCGTCCCCGAAAACCATAAAAATAGTTAGTGGGACGTAAAGCCAATAACATTATTATTATTATTATTATTATTATTATTATTATTATTATTATTATTATTATTATTATTATTATGTCACACCGTCGGGGTCAGAAAAGAAAAAAAGAGTTGCCCAAGGGATGGCGTGTATGGTAGATGAAAGTGATGAATAATAATGTTATTTGCTTTACGTCCCACTAACTAAACTTTTACGGTTTTTGGAGACACCGAGGTGCCGGAATTTTGTCCCGCAGGAGTTCTACTACGTGCCAGTAAATCTACCGACACGAGGCTGACGTATTTGAGCACCTTCAAATACCACTGGACTGATCCAGGATCGAACCTGCCAAAGTGGGGTCAGAAGGCCAGCGCCTTAACCATCTGAGCCACTCAGCCCGGCAGATGAAAGTGATGAGCCTGGAACAAACAGGAGGAAGCAATGCCAGGACTGAGCTAAGGGCCCAGTGGTCACAAACCCAAACTCCCCGAGTTGAGAGCACCTGGAGCCTCTTTTAGTCGCCCCTTACGGCAAGCAGAATATACCGTGGGTGTTTCTCTACCGCCCCCACCCACAGGGGAGCGACAGAAGAAACTCCTTAAACTTTGCGAAATGTTTCCAGGAAAAATAACAGCACATGAAATCCATGTTTCCCATGTGGTTATAATGGGGAAGTTGGGTGACGGTAAGTCTTTGATTTCCTTGTAACAGTGCATTTCACTGGGGGCCTTGTCCGACTCGTCGGCTGAACGGTCAGCGTACTGGCCTTTGGTTCAGAGGGTCCCGGGTTCGATTTCAAGCCGGGTCGGGGAATTTAAACCTTAATTTGTTAATTCCTACGGCACGGGGGCTGGGTGTATGTGTGGTCTTCATCATCATTTCATCCACATTACTACACGCAGGTCGCCTATGGGAGTAAAATAGAAAGACCTGCACCTGGCGAGCCGAACCCGGCACTAAAAGCCATACGACATTTCATTTACTGGGGGCCTTAGCGTTTCCTTACGTTCAGCTATGAAGTCCTTTGCCGTGTAGTATTTAATTCCGATTGCTTCTCATATCCTGTGCAAAGCATGTGCAACGCATGTTGTGTGATGCAAATTAGAATAAACAGGTTTCAACAGTGAAAACGATGAGGTAATGTATGGTGTCTGGTCAGCAACGACTTACCATAACTTGATCGTACTGAATCCCCGAACACCAGAGTTTAAAACAACAGTTTTAACAGGGCAATCATTAACATTTTGAAAGAATATATCCACATATGAAAATGTACTTGGTTTGGTATCAGATTCAGGTCGATACGTGGGGGCATGCTTTAAAGGATTGAATAATTGATGACCATCATCTACACTTTCAGAATTTTGCGCACAAGGTAAACTTAGTTGGAGGTGTCTTTTTAAAAGAAATGTCACAACTAAACCATTATGCATTCAAATAGAAATTCGCTTTCTTATATTAATGGAAAATGAATACACAGGTTTCTCGGAGAAAGTTATTCTAAACTTCTAGCAGTAATATTTCTTTTCCCGTGCTCACACGCTGGAATTCGTGGTCAAAATCTGTGGAATATTCTAACAAGTATTTATATCTGTACATGTTATGGGCCGTGAATTCATCAATGTTAACAAAGCATTTAGATACTGTATTTCAAAAAATTCTGGATACAAATGTGTTAAACATTAGTTTTTCACCCTTCCTAAATATTTTTAGTGATGAATGTCATTACTGTATTTTGAAATGCAGTGTCAGACTAAATATGTGATTCATGTCTCAGTCACAATTAATTATTTAATTTTCCAATTGGCGGACTCTTCCTACCCTTTTTCACATAAGTTGTGGGATGAATTGTTAATTATATATGCACTGTGCTTAAAATGAGTGCTGGAAGATGGTCAAACATATATATGTTGCAATTCAGGGGCTCTTTTTCCAATGGAAGTGTAAAAAATGGAAATGAAAAACATGATATGCTTATGTGCAACATAAAGTTGACTTGTCATATGGCGAAAAATGCGACATTTGTTTTTTCCAAGCGTTTGGCAACATTTTTAATCCTGTCACTACTGTCCGAGTATTGTCAATAGATATTAAATATTAAAGTGAAAGTAAAACAAAGATCCGATTCTTTCCGGATGTTAAATATGGAAGTAGAGTATATAAATATTTTCATCCCCAACTTATATAAATATTGCAGAAAGATGAAGATGCACATTGCCTGCAAATGCTGTTGGCAGTTAAGCTCAAATACCAGGAGATTACACAAGCAGCTCTCCAATATATTTGGGCTCCAACCAACAGCGTAGATGCTGAAATATATTTCATTGCACGTGACAGGACAACACAAATGACAGAACAAAATATTGTGGCATGTTCCATGAGTTTATTTAACTGCGTTACTATTCATGAACTTGCATGACGTAAGTTAACTTTGTGTATGTTCTCCTTATTTTCCCAGGTTTTCATCAGTGTAAATTTCTCGTTTATTTCTGTCTTATACTTAAGCATGTATCAATTGTTCTATTCTTCGCTGCGTTACTTTTACATATTTTAATAGAACTACAAATAAATGCACAATATACATTATGGATTATTATCTCCCTATTAACCGTTCACAAATGTGATTTTAATTTCACATTAACGTCATTTCAAAAGATATTACTCATTTATCAGTATAGCCCCATATTACATTTTTTTTCTCCAAAATGCTATGGAATGCTGAACTGCAAAACTATAAACGTTACAAAATGCTTAGTGTTTAATTGAAACGCTAAATTTCTGATTTCGAAATGCTAAAAATCACCACCCGCAAATATTACTATACATGGAGAATTGTGTCTTTATTTTAAAAAGTTATACAAATGGTCTATAAATGGAAAATCCAGCATTAAAAGATACGAAAGTCGGAAAAGAGGAAACAGGGAACTAAGTCCACTTTAATACGGAAGTAGGATACATTTATTAATGTTTTTGTTGTTGATTATTTCATGTTTATGCATTAAAGAAGAAAGGACCTTCCTTTAAAATCCGGACTCCACTCATAATAAACGCAATATAAGGGTAAATAGAGCGTGTGTGTGAGTTGACGAGACCTTTTCGTGTGCGGCCTTCATGCAGTCTGTTACTGAGTTCACATCGTGTAAAGGGGCCTACGCTAGAATATGTGCGCAACAACGGCACAGCAGTTATTTGAAGTGACTTTAATCGGCACGCTGAAGGTAATGCAACACAATGCGCGTTTCGTCCAACTTTGATAAACTGTACTTAGCCACCTTCGTGCGCTATGTAATTGAGGGGGATTCACCCTCCATATGTATATTTATATTCTGATGAGCAATTGAATAAGTTGCGTGTAACACCCCCATCCTCATTATCACGACAGCAATGTGGAGTGACAGTAAATGAAATGGCGTATGGCGTTTAGTGCCGGGAGATCCCAGGATGGGTTCGGCTCGCCAGGTGCAGGTCATTTGATTTGACTCCCGTAGGCAACCTGCGCGTCGTGATGAGGATAAAATGGTGAAGAAGACAACTCATACATCCTGCCCTCGTGCCAGGGAAATTAACCAATGATGGTTAAAATTCTCGACCCTGCCGGGAATCGAAACCGGGACCCCTGTGACCAAAGGCCAGCACGCTAACCATTTAGCTATGGAGCCGAACTTGGAGTGACAGTGACTCCACACCACACTGGTTGAATGTAAAGTCATAAAGTCCGATGAAAAATTCACAGCCTCCCAGAGACATTTCAGTGGAGAGCCAAAGGCACGCACATCTCTCTTGACAGCATCCTCGATGTGTTCATTAGGATTGATGTCGGGTGAACTTAGGGACTAGGCAAGCATCCTCAAATGAATGATGTGTTCATCGATCCAATGCACAACAACTGGACGGTGTTTGGTATTACTGTGCATACAGATCGTCTAAAGTGTGTTGGAGGTGAACAAAACTCATAGCAGGTTCCTTATCGCTCGTCGGTGACTTAAGACGAAACGCTGGTTAATAGAGCAAACGCCTGAAAATCCTTACATCTGATAAGTTTTTTGACATGCTCTATTGGTGGAAAATTATCTAATTCCCTCCTTGGGAACTTAGAATTTCCAAAACAACCCATTGCCTCGGATCTTTGTTGACGCACTGTACTAACTGGTACCACGATTCATTTGTCCAGGCCAACTTTCTCTGTGCTTTGAGAATTCAGCGCGTGTGTTCCTGATCCAGTGTCATTCTTTGTGCCTTGTGACGTGCTGTGAGCAGTGGTACTCTTATGGGACGGTGGCTTCTCTCATTGTGAGGACGTGGTCCTGGATGGCATGGCTGCTCAACTTTGTTGTTCTCCAACATTGAATCCGCGAGTAAACTGTTGCAATGTAGCTGTCTATGCGCACTTACTCTCCAAACCAGTCGATGGTGACCCCTGTTAACAACTCGTTGTGATCAACGATATTGATTTTACCCTAATCTACGTGCTCATGGCACACGCTGAACACGGTAGTGCATGGAAGCTTCATTGCCTCTGTGATGTAGAAGATGGAATAGTCCGAACGTATGGCATCGACAATCTGGCTGTTATCAAACGCACCGTAATCTCCCGTTCACCACCTGATATTCACATGGACAATACGAGATCTGACGGCATCGCAGTCATGTACCACGTCGATCAATTACATTCGCCAGGTAACCATAGCTCCATTTTGATAAAACGGCAGCTATCTCTAATTCAATTGCGCATCAGTGTATGCACTGGCTGACAGAGCAAATGCAACACCAAGAATGAGTGGTCAGAACTTTATGGCAACTGCAGGGTAGACTGACGTCACTGAGGTATGCTCATGATGTGAAATGCGTCGCTGTGCTGCGCACGTAGCGAACGATAAATGGGACACGGCGTTGGCGAATGGCCCACTTCGTACCGTGATTTCTCAGCCGACAGTCATTGTAGAACGTGTTGTCGTGTGCCACAGGACACGTGTATAGCTAAGAATGCCAGGCCGCCGTCAACGGAGGCATTTCCAGCAGACAGACGACCTTACGAGGGGTATGGTGATCGGGCTGAGAAGGGCAGGTTGGTCGCTTCGTCAAATCGCAGCAGATACCCATAGGGATGTGTCCACGGTGAAGCGCCTGTGGCGAAGATGGTTGGCGCAGGGACATGTGGCACGTGCGAGGGGTCCAGGCGCAGCCCGAGTGACGTCAGCACGCGACGATCGGCGCATCCGCCGCCAAGCGGTGGCAGCCCCGCACGCCACGTCAACCGCCATTCTTCAGCATGTGCAAGACACCCTGGCTGTTCCAATATCGACCAGAACAATTTCCCGTCCCGTCGATTGGTTGAAGGAGGCCTGCACTCCCGGCGTCCGCTCAGAAGACTACCATTGACTCCACAGCATAGACGTGCACGCCTGGCATGGTGCCGGGCTAGAGCGACTTGGATGAGGGAATGGCGGAACGTCGTGTTCTCCGATGAGTCACGCTTCTGTTCTGTCAGTGATAGTCACCGCAGACGAGTGTGGCGTCGGCGTGGAGAAAGGTCAAATCCGGCAGTAACTGTGGAGCGCCCTACCGCTAGACAACGCGGCATCATGGTTTGGGGCGCTATTGCGTATGATTCCACGTCACCTCTAGTGCGTATTCAAGGCACGTTAAATGCCCACCGCTACGTGCAGCATGTGCTGCGGCCGGTGACACTCCCGTACCTTCAGGGGCTGCCCAATGCTCTGTTTCAGCAGGATAATGCCCGCCCACACACTGCTCGCATCTCCCAACAGGCTCTACGAGGTGTACAGATGCTTCCGTGGCCAGCGTACTCTCCGGATCTCTCACCAATCGAACACGTGTGGGATGTCATTGGACGCCGTTTGCAAACTCTGCCCCAGCCTCGAACGGACGACCAACTGTGGCAAATGGTTGACAGAGAATGGAGAACCATCCCTCAGGACACCATCCGCACTCTTATTGACTCTGTACCTCGACGTGTTTCTGCGTGCATCGCCGCTCGCTGTGGTCCTACATCCTTCTGAGTCGATGCCGTGCTCATTGTGTAACCTGCATATCGGTTTGAAATAAACATCAATTATTCGTCCGTACCGTCTCTGTTTTTTCCCCAACTTTCATCCCTTTCGAACCACTCCTCCTTGGTGTTGCATTGTCACTGTCAGTCAGTGTATATATATATATATTACATCTTTTTTCTTGTCTGATTAACAGCAATATCCCTGGTCGCTTTGGATACTCGACTGGGTTCTCTGCAGCTGAATAATAAACCAGATTCAGAAACTGAGAAGCTCATCAAGGCTGCGCAATTGGTTTTTCGGGCAATGTTCACACTCGACATTCCGCCTTATCTCAGCCCGTCCGAGAGGGAGAAGTTATGGAATGAGATGGTGGAGTGCATGGATTACTTCAACGAGTAAGTAATATTCCTTCTCCACTGTTCTCTTTAGCTTCCTACACTTGCATTTAATAATTCCTCCTGCAATTACAATCATTTCCATTCCATAAACATGCCTCTTAAAATAGCGGCAAGTACCACTACGAAACGCCCGTGTGAAGTACACTCTATGATTTAGAAATTTTAGTTACCTTCAGCTCAGCAACAATAATGTAGGACCCATGGTACTTTTTGAAATGTATGAGCCACGGAATTTATTGGTTTCTTTTTCATTTGAAATCTCGATGGAATGATGGTGTACGAATTTCCGAAAGAAGTGTTACATGAGGATAAACCTTCATATATCGCATACAGTTACGTATTATCTATAAACAGGTTTACTCACCTAAGATGTCCACCTAAAATAACTTGTGAACCAAGGTGAAATATATCATTCAGTTCTCACTTTTAATAAACCTACGAAGAGGCTCACGGCCGAACTTGCAGTACTTCTCCAGGGTATGAATATCTGTTGAGATACCGGTACTAACTTTGTTTCTTTAAATGGAAATACCATCTTTCCTATTTAGAGGCCTGAAATTACGGACATGAGATACGCATTGCTGTGATTATTCTGAGAATCGGACACTGGAATTTATTCGAACTTGCTTCACTTTCCAGTCTGTACGATAGAACAAAACCCAGCCACAAAAACGATGCCCTACTTATGAAACATGAGATGTAGAAAAACTGAGTTCGTTGGCCTTCTGACAGCTATGTAATAATAACACAGTAACTGTTTCTGCGTTTCTCTGACAATTTTTACGGTTTCTCAGAGAAGCGAGATGTCGGAATTGTGTCCCTTAGGTGTTCTTGTATTTGTGGATAAATCTATCGAAAGTGGAATGACGTATTTGAGCACCTTCAAATACCACCGGACTGAGCCGGGCTCGAACCCTTTAACTTGATCTCAGAAGGCCACCGTCTGAACTTCTCAGCCCTGCTTGCAGCTATTGCGCCCAATAAAACACTGTGATAAATGGTATGGTTTAACACATTTCACGTCGTCATACAGGTTGATAACTGGGAAAGGAAAACGCATACTGTATGAGACGGCTTCTGAGAAAAAATATATCACGCATCAGAAAAAAGTTTTTCATCTCCCGGACCAGAGAGTTCACGTCTGTTGACAACACAAACAAAAGAAAGACATACAGACGTATCATATGTAGTTACCTTTCTTTTAAAATCTCGTAAGTCCTAACGCTCTTCCTATCCATTATATTCCTTAAAACTGGTCACGCCTCCCAGCCACACATTTCTGTGCAGTACATCAGTATAATTTCCTTTGTGTTCATTTTCCTATGCTAATGTGTAAAGGAAAATGACGGTTGAGGCGCTGGCATCCTGACCCCAACTTGGCAGGTTCGATTCTGACTCAATCCGGTGATATTTGAAGGGGCTCAAATACGCCATCCTCGTGTCCGAAGATTTACTGGCACGTAGAAGAACTTTTGAAGGACAAAATTCAGGCATATCGGCGTCTCCAAAAACCGTAAAATCAGTTAGTAGGACTTAAAGCCAATATTATTATTATTATTATTATTATTATTATTATTATTATTATTATTATTATTATTATTATTATTATTATTATTTAATGTTTTTACCTTGCTTGCCATTGGTCTATGATAGCAATTCACATGCCTGTACACAACACGTACAATTTCACATGAACAACAGGGAGTTGTGATTGTAATTTCCTTCATTACAGCTGACACGTAAGTAATGTTCCTGCCATCTAGCAAGAGGGCTGCAGAGCAAGATTCAGTCAAGTCCAGATTTGACCGGGTTTTGAATGCAAATTCGTGATGCGGTCAAGTAATTCTATGTAGTATAGACATTACTTAAATGTGAATGTGTCTGATTATTTTATAAAATTTCTGGCATCTATTTCTATACCGAATTTTCAATTTCTCTTTCTTCTTTCCAGAGTGGTCAGTAAGTACATTAAACAGTCCCAAGACAGGATAATGCAGAGGTCACCCGACGCTCAAAAGGATCTGAGTGTGCTAGAGACTCTTCTCGTCAGGAATGAAAATCCTATGTATGCAATCGTGATGGCGCTCGACATGATGCTTGCAGGAGTAGACTCGGTAAGATACGATTAGTCAAATGGATTTTAGACTTTGCGAGGTTTGACTACCATTTGTTCGAATATATAAAAATCCCGATGTTCATACAGTTAATTAAGAGCCTTGGCCTGCCTAAGCTACTGCTGCCTAGCCAAGTGTCCTAAATACATTGGTCAACGTCATGCCGTCCTTAATTATATTGCTTGAGACGCTTCACTGTCTCTCATATGACAACAGAGCTATGTCCTAGTCACACCGGCAAGGTTTGGCACAGAATATGTACCATGCGATAGCTATTGTCAGAATAAAATATCCGTCAGTATGTTTTTTATGGTATTATTGACATTTTATTTCTTCATTCAAAACATTTTGAGAACGAAATCCATGTACAACTAGTCCGTGATGTATAAGATGTAACACACTTCTAGAAAGAGATAGACATCATTATTACAGACGAAAGGTCCCAGTATGACTACTTCTTACCTACAGTACATGCATATTTAATTATTGGAAGTGTACCTCTTACATATCTCGAATATCCGTACGTGTTTTTACAGTATCTCTGCAGAGGCGAGTGGATGCCATATTCATATATATTCATTTTGCGGAACATTATTTGCATCGCTTAAGAGTCAGTTTCCTACCGTACCGCTCCTAACGGAAGCGCTACTAAACAGTTGGTGTGTTAGTTGTCGGATTGTAGGATACTCGGACAGTTGTGTGCTTAGGATTTCGAAAAATAAACTGGCATCGAAGCTACTTCAGGGATTTTCTACTTTAAGAAAGAGGGAAAATGCTGGCAACTAGCAACCATATAAGAAACGTAAGAGAAGTATGCGGTGAAATCACGGGAAAATGCTTGAGGGGGTCGAGCATAAGTAAGCCACCGTACACTGTAAAGCTGTAAATAACATAATTGTAGTATAATATTTGGATTTCATCTTTAATCACATAGTAAAGATAACTTAGTTCTATTTTAACAAAATTAATGTTAATGCTAATTATGCGCCATGTTATTTACAGATCTATTCCTCGAGCCTTTTGTGGACTGGAGAATGCGAATTCAAGGCAGGCCGTTCAAAATTTTGTAAGCACATCGCCGCAGTCTGTATACATTTTAACCATGAGCGTGATTCATCTAAAACAACACTCCTTACAAAATGGCAAAACCCGAAGGAAGCTCATGGCTACTTTTACTGGAAAGGGGAAACCACTAAAGAAATGTATGATAAGTAAAGTGGATCTACAAGACCTGAGGATCAATATTTATTTGCATAAATGAAATCCTTTGAAAAGATAAAGCATATAGGCGGTTCTGTTACTAAAATATTGCAGGCAGAGAATATGTAAATTAACTTATGATGTAAATGTAACTCCATTGCGTAGTGCGCAGTATAAAGGTGCAGTTGAGGGAAGTGGAAACACCCTGTTGAGATGACTTCCAAAGCTTGCGAGAAAAACTCATTCAGTGCATAAATGCTAACCTGTTAATTATAAACAAGATATGGAAAATGAAAGTTCAGGTGAACCCGTAAATTATAGTTTGTAACTAACTGGTGGCTTGCGAAAATTCTGTAATTCCATTGTTATAGTAAATACATGCCAGAAATAATAGTTTTTGCTAGTGGTTTAACTTCGCAGTAACACACCCAAGATTTTCGGTAACGCAAGGATGGAAAAGGGCTAGGACTGGGAAGGTAATATTCATGGCCTTAATTACATAACAGCCCCAGCATTTGCCTGCTGTGAAAGTGCAAACCATCCTTAGGGTTGCCAACAGTGGGATTTGAACCCATATTTCAGTTGAAACTAAATTACTGTCGTTGTGTTAAAAATGTTTAAGACAGAGAAATGAACGTGTATCTGCCAGTCAAGAAACCCATCGAATTAAAACACCGAGGAATGCTAATTACGCAGAGGTCGTAGGGCAGTTCCTCATCTGTAAAGACACAAATACATCTGCTGTCAGATACGGGAGGAGTACATAAATATGAACAGCTGTTGCATAGTTAAGTTGTTGCATTAAATAATACCTACAATAGATTAGTATCTTGTTCAGATGGCAAATATCTGGTAGAAATTAAGTATCCTTAATTCTTGTAGGGACAAGCCCATTTTTTTTCATGGTAACTGTAATCTGTCTTACCTTTTCATGTTAGATAAACGAAACGTCGAATTAAAGAGAAGTTACACAAAGGCCTACTACACACAGATACAAGTATCTCTTTGTTCAGTTTGTGATTTCTTTGTGTGTATATTATCCAAAGTGAAATGTAAATTAAGGTTACACAGAAATGTATACTTAGAAGAAAAGTAAGAATTAGGATGTGTACCGTGTAAGTCCTCTGCTTCCAGTTTATTTTGCCTCAGCTATATTCTTTTATACAGTACTAGCAAGATACCCGTGCTTCGCTACGGTATTATACTGAAATTTATAATTGAATGCTTATTGTTATAGATATATAATCCGCCGAAATTCGCGATCTGACTCGTTTTCTATTAGATTACGGCAAGTTTCCTCCCATTTTCAATCTTTCTTTCCAGCAATCGATTTCATACTTCCCGGGCTAGGTCCAGGTATTCCACCCGGTCAGTTGGGTCCCTAAATCTTTGCCATCTTTTCCTATAAGCATTTTTAATAGGGATCAAATCCTTCAGGAGATCCGGCGTGGTGTCGTCTTGGGTGCCTTGGCGGTACTGAACCCGCGGCCGGACTGCATTCTTAGTCATTATCCGTCCAGGACCCGTTTCCAGCGCGGTCCGCACATTTGACGACGGTCCAGAATATTATTATTATTATTACTATTATTATTATTATTATTATTATTATTATTATTATTATTATAGATGTTCTGACCCCACAGTAAGATGCTAGACCGCTACTTACCGGTAAATGATCGATGAATGACAAATGAAATGAAATATTGGACAGTGTTGCTGGAATGAATGATGATAGGGAAAACAGGAGTATCCGGAGAAAAACCTGTCCCGCCTCCGTTTTGTCCAGCACGAATGTCACATGGAGTGACCGGGATTTGAACCACGGAACCCAGCTGCGAGAGGCAGGCGCGCTGCCGCCGGAGCAACGGAGGATCGTTTTAAGTACGTTATGAACAGTAAAATCAATTGGTCTCGCCTCCTTTTACACCCCACCGCCGTTAAGTTTATTAACTCCCCCCCCTCCACAAAAAAATTAAAAGAAGTAGTGTTCCTTTATATTTAAAGGAGATTCCAAACACCAATGTTCACGTCTATTACCTTCAGTTTTCAGATATAAGTATCCCCATTAAAATAATTCACTTTTTTCACTTCCTTTCAACTCCTCGCCCCCTCCCTCAAGTGAATTTTGCGGCAAAATATACTTGTTTCTTTAATAGTAAAGGATCTTCTAAATACCAATTACCACGCCTCTAACTTCTTCAGTTTTTGATTTATGTGTCCTCACGAAAGGAATTCAACTCCATTTCACTCCCGCCCCGCGTTTTTCTTTGTTTTAAATGAGATCCAAATACCAATTTTCACGTCTGTAACAACGTTAGTTTTTATTAGATGTATGTATTCTCATACAATTAAGTCAATTAATTTTACAATTATTTAACCCCCCCCCCTTCATTGGATTTTCCGAGAATACGTGTTTCTTTACTTTACTGTAACATCTTCACTTTTGAAGTATCAGAAGCCTAATTAAAGGAAATCAACACCATTTTCAGTCACTCCCCCCCCCCTCCACCCAAGTGGTAATTCTGAAAACTAAAAATGCACGTTTCCTTATTTTTAATAGAGATATAAAATACCATTTTCCACTTCTGTAACATGTTAAGTTTTTTTTAGATATACTGTAGAAATCCTAATTTAAAATTTCACCCCTTTTTAGTTCCCATTAAGTAGTGTTTCCAAAAACAAATCACCCATGTTTCTTTACATTTACAGGAGATTCCAAATACCCACTTTTTACGTCTGTAACATTTTACGTTTCTCAGCTATTCTGTACGTATAGTCTTTCAAAAAATTTACCCTAATTTGTCACTCCTGTTTAACCACCATTAATTGGATTTTCCAAAAACAAAAAAATACGCGTTTCTTTATTTTTAAAGGAGATTCTAAATAACAAATTTTACATCTGTAAACTTTTAAAGTTTTAAGATGTGGACACACTCATTTTAAAAATTCATCCCCCTTTTCAACCCCCATTATTTGGATTTTCCAAAAACAAAAATACCTGTTTCTTTATTTGTAAAGTAGATCCCAAATACCAATTTTCAAGTCTGTAATATCTTCAGGTTCTGAAATATAAGTAGCCTCATTAAAGGCATTCAACCCCCTTTTTCACCCTTTTCCACCCTTCCTATTGGGATTTTCCGGAAACAAATAAATATGTGTTTCTTTATTTTTAAAGGAGATTCTAAATACCAATTTTTACATCTATAAACTTTAAAAGTTTTGAGTTATAGTTACACTCATTTTCAAAATTCAACCCCTTTTCACCCTCCATTAATTGTATTTTCCAAAAACACAAAATACCTGTTTCTTTATTTTTAAAGGAGATCCCAAACGCCAATTTTCAGGTCTGTAATATCTTCAGGTTCTGAAATATAAGTATCCTCATTAAAGGCATTCAACCCATTTTTCACCCCTTTTCACCCCTCCTATTGGATTTTTTCGAAAACAAAAAATACGTGTTTATTTATTGTTAATGAAGATTCTAAATACCAATTTTTACATCTGTAAACTTTAAAAGTTTCGAGATATAGATGCACTCATTTTAAAAATTCACCCCCCTTTTCACCCTCCCATTAATTGAATTTTCCAAGAACAAAAACATATTTCTTTATTTTTAAAAGAGATCCAAAGTACCAATTTTCAGGTCTGTAATATCTTCAGTTTCTGAGATGTAAGTACCGGTATCCTGATTAAAGGCATTCAACCAACTTTTCACCCTTTTTCACCCCTCCTATTGGGATTTTCTAAAAACAAAATAATACGTGTTTCTTTAATTTTAAATAAGATTCTAAATACCAATTTTTACATCTGTAAACTTTTATAGTTTTGAGATATAGATACACTCATTTTAATATTCCACCCCCCTTTTCACAACCTTAGGGAGGGAATATCCAAAAATCCTCTCTTAGCGTGCACCTACATCTTAATATGAATGTATTCCCAAAATTTCATTTCTTTATATCCAGTAGTTTTGGCTCGGCGATGATGAATCAGTCAGTCAGTCAGTCAGTCAGTACAAGTTATTCTATATATATAGATTTCGCTGAAATTCTCTCCGCTGCGTCCTGCCTTATGTTACTAGTTTTGAACATCACGTGCAGAGTTGGCTTGTATCTAAGGTTGACTGACAAAATATCTGCTGCAAACAGGATAATAAGCAATTTTTAATAGGGTTACATTTTATAAAATTCTGTAGGGTTTACCATATTCTTACGTATATGTAAAATTACGTACTCCTACATCCTGAATTTCCATAGTCCATACATACTCCTGTTAGTGTAAACTGTACTTTTATAAATAATATCAGGTAAATTTGATTTAAGTTACTTATTAATTAATAGAAGACACTACTTTTCACAATACAGAAATGTGTATTTAAATAATGTCACCTACATTGGGTTCACCAAACCTGGCAGTTTGTATTGAAGTACATAAATAAGTAACGGTAAATAGGAAAATAACTAAAATCGTTTCTGTTTCAGACTTCTACCTTAACTGCAAAAGCAGCTCATTTTCTGTCGAGAAATCAGGACAAACAAGAGATTCTTCACGAAGAGCTGAAAAGAATATTGCCAAGGAAAGATCAAGAAATTACTGCGAATGACTTGGAAAACATGAAGTACCTTAAAGCCTGTCTCAAAGAAACAGCAAGGTATTATTTTTATTACCGGTAATTTTAAGTGTACGTAAAATGCAAGTAGTGCATGGTTATACTATCGTTATATCACATACTGTGTTTCATATTTATCGGTTTGTGACGCTTTCCGGGAAACCATAACATAAGTAGGAAAATCTTATGTTTGGTTTATTTTATATTTTGATAGTTGATAAATTTGTGATCAATTTCGTGAAAACCAGAAGTCTCTATCTTAAAACTGATCACTTTATGTAACTTTGAAGTCGTAGGAAAGAATTTATTTAATTTCGAGAAAATCGATTAAAAACTGGTTTATAGTACTCCAATAGTGTATTAAGGATTTAATAAAATCTGCCTGTTTCACTGAATAAAGGAACGTCAGCATTGCGTTCTTAAATAATGTTTATAAACGTTTAGGAATTATATTCTCTGGAAATTAAATATGTAAACATATTCATAATTTGAAAATAAGTGAAAAAGTAAGTTATAGTCTTGATGACACACTCATATATGCATCAGTTTTGTCTTAAAACGTACAAGCTGTCATATTTCAGCATAGGGAAAGAAAACACGAAAAGGAGGAAGATAAAAATTAATTTTTAAATTATAGTAACTTAGAGTAGTAGAACGCATGGAGTAGCATTCTAGAATTCCTGAATATTACCAGGGGGAAAAGAAGATAGAGCACTTTCTCCATCAATAGGCCCTATATGCAATATTATTATTAATTGTCTTTACTAACAGACATATATTTTCAATTTAGACAGTTACACATTTTGATATTCTAGCGAAAAACCATTTCCAGCACTGTCGCTGGCTTAAGTATTAAAACAATCTTCTCTCAAATTATGGCCTAACTTAAACGATACATACCGCGTAGCCAAATTACTCTGTGCACTCACTCTCCAACACACGCAGAGAGATACGGGTGGTCTCTGAATCGCCGCACTCTTCTAGAAGTTATATCTTGTAGTTGTGCATCGCGCGCCGGTAATTTTGGTTCCATGCTACAGCGATTTCATGGGTGGTAGAAATTACATTCTGTTACGAGTTGCGTCTCTCTAAGTGTAGAGGTGTGTTTTCGTCAAACTAACTTGTGATGATGATGATGATGATGATGATGATGATGATGAATACGACTAATGAAAATACGTAATATTTCGTTGATTAACATGAATATAGTGTATACTACAGGGAAAGCCAAGATTTGTAACCCCGTGGCATTCCTTGGAATTTCTAATGATACATCACCAACGTTCATTTTTATTCTAATTCTTAACATCTCAAGCATAAAACCAGGTACTAGAAGAGGCTTTATTGTTCTAATGGCATCATATTTTTTTCCTGCACACAGTCATTGATACAACTATTCTCTATAACCTGGATTTCCCTCCTTCGGCTTTCTCGTTTAGGGTGGTCGGGAGGAACTAGGCTTGCGTACCCCGTGCTTTCATATCCTAGTGTTTTTATATAATAATTTGTGGTTTCCTGAAGCCAGCCCTTTCATAGTCAACGCTGTACGATCTGAGTATAATTATCTAGTACTTTGAGTCAGGAGATAACTCACTTCTGTTTCAGACAATACTGACGCCGCACGCATTATATTTGCAGTTTCTTATCTTTAATACATTCCGGGATTAAAAATCGCCAGTATGGTTGTATAATTTTAGTGTGTGCTTCCTAGTTCGTTTCAATGATCGGGTACCCGTTTAAAAATTCCTCACGCCAATGTTGCTTAAAAGTGTATTCCTGTGTGCAAATGGTACCTCGTCATTGTACCAGTGTAGTGATTTGGAGACTTTCTCATCGTCCCATATTGGTAGGGGTGAGAGATCTCAATATTCTCGTGTAATGAAGCTGTCACCCTTCCACCGAAATTACCGCTAATGTTGTTTAACTGTTGTAAATCTGATGAATTAGAATTATCTCGTAAGAATGAATATTCCTGAGAAGTTGCAACCAGCTCGGTTTTCTGCTTCTTTCCAGTGTACCAGAGATATTTCCTTCAGCCTTACCAACTCTCTGTACCATCCCTATGCTTTCTTCATTTGTGTACATATATCTTCGTTACGTTACTGTTGTAAGACGCCACCGTATGAGCTAACCATGACTTCTAAAACAATGGGAATATTCCGGAAATATAATACACATAAGACAATATTTTTTTAAAGTCCTAGAAATATATTTACGTAGATATAAGTATGTATTACAGATTTACAAGTCTGTAGTTGGAGCAGGATTCGAACCAGAGAACTCTCCATAAGAAAATCGCCACCGTTTTCACTCCCACAAATGGAACAACTGCAGATGAATTAAGATAACTTTCAGTTTTCTGATTCATAACGGACGAGATCTTCCCTGTGAATCATGTGAACTTGCCGGTTGCCGCGATGGGGCGATTCCTGAGTCCCGTTGAAGCAAGTAGTCCAGCCATACGTGCAAACACAGTCGGGTGGAAGAATTCTACACCGATCATAATTTACTCTTTACTAATACGTGGTTCAAACACAACAAACGACGGTCTTACGCGGGGGCAAGTCGTGAAACGCCTCAACTTATCAAATAGATTTCATTATGATTAGGCAGAGTTCCAAGAACCAGGTATCGGATTACAAGACGTTCCTAGAAGTAGAGTGGATTCTGGCAATAACATGTCATTAAATGCCGCCAGAAGATGAATGAATTGAAGAATGTAAGGAATGTAAGGATATGGGATCTACACAAGATGAAGGGAAGGAGAGTGAGGGACTGTTTCAATTAACTACTTGCAGAATGACTAATTGAAGAGGCTGATGGAAACACAATTGATGCAGAGTGGGCAGTCGAGAAGAATGAGGTAAGTAAAGCTGCTGATGAACCGTTAGGGAAAAAAGGCAAGATCAAGTAAGTTTTAGTGGATAACTCAGGAGATATAAGACCTGACTGACGAACGGGGGAAGTAGAAGAATGCAAAAATTTAGGAGGGCAGAAAAGAATGCAGGCGATTAAGAAATGATGGCTGAAAAGGAAGTGCAAGGATGTTGAAGGTTATATACTTTTAGGAAAGGTAGATGCTGCATGTAGGAAAAATCAAGAAAACATTTGGAGAAGGAAAGCTAGGTGTGTGAATATTAACAAGTAATGTAGAAAACCACTTTTAGAGAAAGAAGACAAGGCAGAAAGATGGGAGGAGGGAGGAACGTTTTCAAGAATTTTATCAAGGGAAAGAAGTAGTTGTAAAGTTTCTGGAACAAGAAGAGTCTGTTGATGCTGATGAAATGGCAGACCCAATTCTCAGGCCAGAAGGCGGCAAAGCTTTGAGCGACCTAAACAGGGACAAGGCATATGGAATTGGTGAAATACCCGAAGAATTACTGACAATCTTAAGAGAAACCATCATACTGTAGTTATTTAATTTTTTGTGTGAGATGTATGCTACAGGTGAAGTGCCGTCCAATTTTAGATAATATATCGTTATACTACTCCGATGAAGTCAGCTGCTTGTAAGTGTGAAAACTACCTCATCCCACACTTGCAAAATTGTAACACCAATTATTTACAGAATAATATTTTAATACAAGCTGAAGTTGAGATGGGAGAAGGTGAGTTTGGCTTCAGACCAATATAGGAACACGTGAAGCAATCCTAACTTTCAGACTAATTTTAGAGGATCGAGTTTAGGACAAACCCATGTTCTGTATATGGCATCCGTATGTCCAGAAAAGGCATTAAATAATGTTGATTGAACCAAACTATATGAACATGATCGGAATCATATACCGATGATGAAGTATTGTCTATAATCTGAACAAAATATCAGTCTGCAGAGATAAAAATTGGGGGCGATGAAAAAGCAGTAGCATCCATAAAAGATTAAGCAATACTGTACTTTTTCTCTTCATTTCTCCAATATTTATATAGAACTGGCGGTAAAGGAAATCAAAGAGAAATTTTGAAAAAGGAATCAAAAACCAAGAAAATCAAAACAGAGATCTTTGCCGATAATTTTGTTATTTTATCAGAGTAGGGATATTGAATGGAGAAAATGTTGTATGATATTTAGACAGCCTTGGAGAAGAAGTATAGGATGCTTATGAACATTATAAATCAGAATTAATTGAGTGCAGCTGAAGGAAGTCAGGTGATGCAGGAAATATTACATTAGGATTCGTAACGGAATAGGTGAGTACCGTTTCTTGGCTAACAGAATGACTAACGATGGCAGGTGTTTCAAGGATTAGTACAAGCTAGAAGGTCTCCTTAACAAAATATTCCTCGCTTCAAACATTTATATAGTAATTAGGAAGGTGTTCATGGAGCGTGGCATTGCACGGAAGTAAAAGAACAATAACTATCTCGGAACGGCATAGAGTAGAACGTTTTGAAATGTGGTGTTACAGAAAATGCCGAAAATGAGTAGATCGAATCACGAATGGAGATGTACTGGATCGAATTGTTGAGAGGATAACGATTTGGCTGAATTTGAATAGGGGAAGAGATAGAATGCAAAGACATATCTTAAGACACCCAGGACTTGTTCAGTTAGACGTGAGGGAAGTGTAGGCGATAAGATTGTTAGTGGTAGACCAAGGAATGGATATTACAACCAGACTGAATGAAAAATGAAGCAACAGTCCATAAAGGTGAATGCACTACTACAGTTTGTCCTCTTCACCTTTCCTTGTTTATATAGAACATACGGTCAAGGAAATCAGAGAGGAATTTGTAAAGGGATGTAATGGTAATGTAGAAATTAAAAGGTTAGCACAAAATGTGGTGGCATGCAGTTTATGGTTTGATCGCCGAACACACAATACACATTGAACAAGACGTAATGTCCTACTTATAAAGTAATTATCGTTAGTTTTGTTATTATGGAATACTTAATTGGTATCCATATTATTAATCTGATCTGGTTCTAAAATAATAGACGTAGGTTACATAGATTGATATAATCATCCAAGTTTCATGTTAGTGTACCAGATACAGATTCGTACTTACCTGCAATGCCAGAAAACAAGTATTATATTCAGGTTCTCGAAGGAAAGCAAATATCCCTATTTAATGTTATGTTAATACAGTACAAGTCTTATACCCTTGATTTTTCCCAACCATTTTGCTGACATTTCGGTTGCCACTTCGAACAAAATGGACGGTGATTTTGAGATAAACTGTGTATGAACTTGTCAGTTTATTCAAGTCACATTTTGTAATAAATTAAAGTTTCTTTTAGAGAATCTAGCAGAAGAAGAATAAGAGTTTTAGTTCACTTCAGTTCCTTCAGTGACATTGTTTTTTACTGTACCTCAGTGTCACAAAGTCCATTTCGCTTTGTCCATTGTTTCCTAGGTGTGTTTGCTTAACCTAACCGGGGAGAAGCAGGATATTCTAGAATTGTAAATAATGTCAACGGTCATTCATTAACTTCTGAATCTAATAAATAAACAGATATTTCACGTTGTGTACTAAAGCAAACAATATCTGCTCATTTCATGCTAAATTACAATTACGTACCTTATATTGATGTACCGGCACCGTTGTGTCTTACAGAATTGCACCTGTCGCACCAGCGAACTTCAGGCAAACGCCCACTGATATGGTGATCGGCGGCTACCTAGTTCCGAAAGGGGTAAGTTGAAATAAGCAGTGCATCTTCAATTTCAGACTGTTTATAAGGTGTGTATAAATTGACCGGCAATGTTAATGGATTACTTGAATGTTCAAAGGAAAAAGCATGTGAAACAGTGAAACTTTTTTTATTATTTATGTTACGGAGTTTTGTGGATTTGCAGAGGAGAAAGAAGGTGCTGGCTGGAATAGGTCTCAACTACTGAAGAATGAAAGATGAATTAAAATTTTAACAAGGTTATATTTTCAAAACTTAACAATGGTAGTATAGAATTTTGACAGCAAATAACAACAAGTTCCATCAGGTACACAATTTACTGGGCTACGGCCCGAATTCATTAACTCTCGAGCTCTCAGCTCACAATCACAGAGCTACAGGGCAGAAAACCCCTAAGTACAAGAAGCACTTGCTCCTAATTACAATGTTAAAGAAAAGAGCAGAACCGCTCTCAATATTACAAGCCTATCAAAGGCTACGACAACCTTCACTTAAGACTGCCCTCAAGGCACACCAAAAAAACAGGGGTTTTTAATACCCAACCTACAGGGCCTTTACATGAGGAAAACAAAATGTCGGGTTAATTAAATGACCCAGAAAAGCAAATTGACTGGAGGCATAGCTTGCACTCCTACATGAAATTGCCAAACCTAGGTGGCACTCGGCCAGATATACAGGGGCTAATCCCATACTAGGGAGGTGACACGTATGAGAAAATTTTACCACATAAAAGAAGAGAAGAACGGTTACGAAAACGTAGTCACCTCCTTTTTACAAAAATGAAGGGGAGTTCGAGAGGGAGAAGCACTCTCTATCCCCGCTTTACAGATTTGTACTTTATAGATAGACAGAAAAGAATTTACATTTTAAAAGGTCGGTTACATATTAAAGGTTTCGAACCTTCCCCGAGAGTTAAACTGCTGAGCTAGCTAGAAATGAAGATGTTAACAGGCCATTACCTTGTAGAAGAACTGCTGCTTGAAGGAAGAGGCGCTTCCCGCCCCCTGCTACATATCCATACACAAAGAAAGATGTTACTGAAGTGGCCCCGACCCCAGAAAATCAGCAGTTTATATACCCTCGTGGAACATTCGAGACCTTTAGACCTTTAGAAAATTCATGATTGGTTACATTCAAAACGGACGGAAAGAACTGATTTATATTGCCAACCCCCCAAACCACAGAACAAAATTTAGTAAAAATAAAACTTAGGAATACAATATTTCTTCAAGAAGGTTCATTCCATGGCACCAGAGTGCACAGGTATAGTTTTTATGTAGAGACATCTAGAATAGAAGGTCCACACGTCTTGCTACAGAGCAAACAAAAACACCTCGAAACTCACATAGAGCCATCTACGGAGAAACAATATAATTAATACAGTTTTTCAAAGTTCGGGCTTTCTCTTGTAGAGTAGATTAAATTGGCGCAATATTTGAACTAGCGGCGTGGAGGTGTACCGCCCGGTACAATTTACATTGATCATTTTCGTGAAATAATTATCTAAGTAAATATGGTAGCAGTAACGTTTTTAAAAAATATTGGTTTTTACTGTTCTGTATCAATTCTTGGTGTTTCAAAATAGTTGATATGTTATGTATCTGCTGAAAAATGTCTAATTGCTTTCATTGAAATCAGAAGAAGCTGAGTGTTTGCATTGGAACAAAAATTAATATTATTTAACATCCAGAAAACGGAGTTGAAATGTTTAAACGGGTTATAGCCGTGTGGCATGGCTTCTCACAAATGCGGTCAGGGTTGGAAATCCGGTCAATGGATGGAGGATTTATGGTGTTTTTAATTATTAAAAAATACATCGCAAATGGGAATAATCCCGGTGTCAATGGTCACTTACAGTAGTGTAATAATAAAGCAAAGTTAACATAATTATCCAACAACAAACACACAAACAAACAACAAGAGTACAACAAACAATTCCGTAGAAAGAAAATATTTCAAGAACTACTACTAGTTTAACATTCTAAATCCAGCATCATCATTTACATATTCAGACTCAACTTAAGTATTTCCAGTACTTAACACTACGGCTTACAAAACTTTGTTTTCTTCCTATGAAAAAATATTTAAAAATATAATATAAGTTTGTAAAATTCAAAGATACATTTTCCTAAAATTCGGTGTGGTAGTAGGCCTTAACACTATAAGTGATAATAAAGTAAACTTAAGACATAACTACCCAAAAACAACTGGAGTACAACAAGCAATTCCACGGAAAATGGGAATGGGAATGGGAATGTCCCATGGGTCGGATTCCATGAAAAACTCAAAGGTATGGTAACTGTGATTTCAATATGGAGAGTAGCGTAAAACGTCGAGTTTTGTTGCCTGCCTGCTACGTCATATATGAGAAAATTGCGAAACGTTTGTCCATGTATCACTAGAAGTTTGAAATTTTTAGACTGCGTGTAGCACTTGTACTTGGTTTCATCACCATCATCATCAACAACATCACCATCATATTCTTATCAACATAAAGAATGTTGGGCAACAAGGAAGTAGTGCATTGACTGTCTGCCTTCCGCCAGTTGTTTGATTTCTTGATAACGTTGTCCTTGTCTTATGATGTAAAGCAACGTTGCTCCAGCATTTCCCCTGTCTTCAACACAGTTTTCCTCTAGCGTGGCGTACTAATTGCGGCAGGTTGTCAGGCGTCTGGTAAGGTCAGTTTTACTTTACTCAATGGCATTTAGGAGTCAGTAACTCTCTCGTACTGTATTACAAGGAGTACTGTTTGTTCACGTTCCTTTTCGCCCAAGGAATTCGCAACAAACATCACCGTCATAGCATTTCAAAAGCAATTAGGTTATGTTTCCTAATCTTGTAGGAGGAGTTCATATTTCCGAGATACTGTAGCGACGATCCATACATATGAATACATATGAATTTTCTCTCCATGGTAGCAACATAGTTTTAGATATTCGCAGACTTCCCTTATTGTTAAGCACTTGTTTCGCTTGTACCGTCCTGGTTGCGATTTCCTTTCGATATCTTCCTTCTGACTGTTATAAAGCTGCCTAGATGAGTAAACGATTTCACTCGTTACAAACTTGTCATCTTCCAACCAAATGTTAGCCTTCTGATTGCCGTCATGCTTTCATTTTATGACTTTGGTTTCCTTTTTATTCATTTTTGATTTTAGATTTGTACCAACTTCCCGTTCATAAAATCTAAGTCCCTTTGCAGGCATTTTCCTCTTTTCAAATAACGGTTATGCCATACGCAAAACGTACTGTGGAAAATGAACGCCTTTATTACGTTGATTTCATACCTGTTACCTTTAGCAATTTTTTTCATAGCGCATTGAATGTAAAGGTTAGGGCCTATACAGCATAGCTACTGGTCGTAGGTTTACAACGATAAAATTCAGTGCTATTATTTCTTGCTTTAGTAATGTATCTTTTTGTTTTCTAACAATGAAGAAATGTTTTAAAAATTAATATAAGTTTGTCAAATTCGAAAATTAAGATACATTTTCCTAAAATTCGGTGTGGTGGTTTCTCATAATTGTTTTATACCTCTCCCTTTCCTAGCGTGTATCCCACAACGGTCCAGGGTCATATTTACTGATTTCCTTCTGTCGAGGGCAACTTCAGATCCGAGGCCAGCCACTGCAATGTCCGCTTTGATTCGAGCCGTTTAACACCCGAGGACCAATGCAGAATGGCTATCCCCATCACATGGAAGGCGCGGTCATCCTTTATTGATGGTGGCCAGCATTCTAAGCCGAATAAGGTCACCGGGCGAAACATAGACTTGTATCCTTCTCCTCTCCTGTCGTTGGTTAGTTTCTTATCACAGTGAGTTGTTGCCAGTTCAGCCACACAGCATTAAGCCGTGCTTGAACGTCTAGAATCGTCTGCTTATCCAAAATGATGAGTGAACCGAGGTATGTAAGTTGTGTGTTCTACGCGAGATATAACCTCCTATATCGATGGTACCATTTGTTGATTGATTAATACAACTTCCTCGTGAGGAGGCTGCCACAAGAACAAATTATGTCGACTACACAGTTTTTGTCTTCTAATGGAAGAAATAGCGTATGGCTTTTAGTGCCGGGAGTGTCCGAGGACATGTTCGGCTCGCCAGGTAAAGGTCTTTTGATTTCACTCCCGTAGGCAACCTGTGCGTCGTGATGGCGATGGAATGATGATAAAGAGGACACATACACCCAGCTCCTGTGCCAGCGAAATTAACTAATGATGGTTAACTTTCCCGACCCTGCTGGGAATCGAAACCGGGATCCCCGTGTCCAAAGGGTAGAACACTAACCATTTAGCCACGGAGCTAGACTGTCGTCTAATAACCTTACAGGATCGATCGGCAAGAAAAATTCATCAGCACACAATATTTGACACGTGTGAGGTGTCTGGACTTATCCATGCACAGGATGAATAGAACGGAGAGAAGTGCTGGTCCATGGCGGACTTGAAATATGGAAGGTGAAGTTTCAATTGGACTACGGACCGGTCTTTAGCCATTGTAGTGAAAATCCACAGCCTGTTTCCAGTCATTTGACTGGGTCAGGAATGGAGGTTCTAAACAACTACAAATAGGCTTTCAGGACTTCATGCTTACAAAGGGATCTGTAGAAGAACTCATGCGGTACTATGTCAAAGAACTTATCGTGACTGAGAATGTTTTCTTTCTTCATGCTTTCAGCAAGAAGGCGAGCGGTATGAATTACATCAGTTGTGCTGAGTCCACAAAGGATTCCACACCGGGTTAGGGAATGCTGTACATTGCTGAGAAACTGATAGTCCAGCATAAACTGAAAAAGTTTCATCTTATGGCAGAGAGGAGAATTGGGTGATAGTAGTAGCTTTCAAACGGCGTCTCTTTTACCCTTACAAATGTAGGTGGTAGTACTATTCTGGCAGTCTGTATATAAGCAGCCTTCAACAGAGATAAACCACGATTGTAGAGTGCCGCGATGATTTTGACTTCTCGTCGTCCAACCATATTCACACTTTGTTGTATTTATTTTATAATATCGATGCCTTTCTGCAGTGCACTCATTGATGATGCATCACTTGGGGCGGCTGTTACGGGGGCATAGATCTACCGACTCTTGTATATCCCAGGGGTGCCTTTCCTTTATTCTAAGTCAACATTTAACAATCGATGGGTACGAGGGAGAACTACTTGAAATAAACAATTCCAATTGCACTGACTCAGATTTATTTATCGAAAATGGAACAGGGAATTTGTGTGAAACTTGAAATAAGTCGTAAATATAATGTTAAGTAGAGAAAATATCCACAGTTCTAGCCCGTCAGGCAAGCAAATCAATGTTGAAAACATCCTAGGCATATGCGTTACAATTTTTAGGTAAATATAATAAAATATGAGAATATATTCTTTACTTATTCCTAAAAAATCGGGCGAGTTGGCCGTGCAGTCGGGGGAGCGCAGCTGTGAGTTCGCATCCGGGAAATAGTGGGTTCGAACTCCACTGTCGGCAGCCCTGAAACTACATGTAACTTAATTAAGGCCACGGCCGCTCCCGTCCCACTCCTAAGCCTTTCCTATCCCATCGTCGCCATAAAACCTATCTGTGTCGATGCGACGTAGAGCAAATTCAAAAAAATCCTAAAAATTACAATCCGTTCCCTTAATCATCATTATCCGGTCGATGATATTAGCAGTTTGCCTTTTTCTACCACTACGAGCGCTAATGTGAGTCAATGCAGAGTTTCCTTAAGCCCTTATAACTATATTTGGTGTCCGGCCCCACGGCTAAATGGTTAGCGGGCTGGGCTTTGGTCACAGGGGCACCGGGTTCGATTCCTGGCAGGGTTGGGAATTTTAATCATAATTGGTCAATTTTGCTGGCACGGTGGCTGGGTTTATATGTCGTCTTCATCATCATTTCATCCTCATCACGATGTGCAGGTCGCCTACGGGAGTCAAATCAAAAGACCTGCATCTGGCGAGCGAAACCTGTCCTCGTGCACACCCGGCACTAAAGCCATACGCCATTTCATTTCATTTTTACTACATTCGGTGTGGAAATATTTCAAAAATTAAAAAATCCTGAGAGTATTCAACTAAGGAACACATTACAGAAATAATTATGTAAAAATATAATTTGGCTAGGATTTGAATTTAAAAAAATAAACGAGTAAATAAACAAGCGATTTAAGGCTTTTTCCGGAACTGCATTTAACTGATTGTAGAAATTTGTTATTTTAGTTTGATAGAGCTTTTTAGCACACACAATTTGAAACCTTTCCGGCCCCCTTAGCCCTCCAACGTTGCGCACAATTGAGGAAATTGCTTAATTTTATTTTTTTCCGCTGTTTGAGGACCCATATTTTGGTAAGAAGTGTTTTCAAAATTAAAAGGAAGTTAGTATAGAATAGAATAGATTTATTTTTCTTTCAAGATTATTCATTGCACATTACTGATTTAAAACAAATGGAATATAAATGAGATATCTTACAGCTAATAAAGAATACAGTCATACGATAAAACGAGTATAAAACACAAGAAAGTAGCTAATGACGTGCACAATTATGACGTTACTATAGTGTTTACCTTTCACAAGTTAACAGAAAACCATCAGTTTTCAGTGTAATTATAAAAATATATTTTTTCATTAAGAAACGGGATAGTTAAATATTGTAGTCATGTAAACTGCATTAAAGTAAACGAAATAATGTCCCATAATACTGTAATTGGAAATAAAGTATAAACATCTAATAGTAAAACGCTGAGAAAAAATGGGTCTGAGAGACCCGGTGCGACCATTAATTTTGACAAAACCCAAGCGACCACTCCAGGGTTAACGTTTTATATATAATCCGCCGAAATTTGCGATCTAACTGGTTTTCTGAAAGAATCCGCCAAAATTCGTGATCTGACTCGTTTTCTGAGAGATTAAGGCAAAGTTCCTCCCATTTTTCAATTCCTTCTTTCCAGCAATCGATTTCGTACTTCCCGGGCTAGGTCCAGGTATTCCACCCGGCCAGTTGGGTCCCTAAATCTTTGCCACCTTTTCCTATAAGCATTTTAATATGGATCAAATCCTTGAAGAGATCCGGCATGGTGTCGTCTTGGGTGTCTTGACGGTACTGAACCCGCGGCCGGACTGCAATCGTAGTCATTATTATTATTATTATGATTATTATTATTATTATTATTATTATTATTATTATTATTATTATTATTATTATTATTATTATTATTGTTATTATTATTATCGATGGTATAGAACCCACACCATGATGCAAGACCGCTACTTGGCGGTAAATTACATCCTCTGCCATTGTAATTGCTGACAATATAACCAGTACCATCGTCGCGCGTAGGCAAGTGCGCGAGATTCCTGGCGACAGGAATGATATACTTCCGTGAATTATTGACCTTATTATAGAGGTGAACAACTGCAAGGCCAATATCATTAATATCGCTTATTTCAAATGTGTTTAAATTTTTATTTATATGCCAGGAGAATCTACTGTAATCTAACTTTTGGTACTCCAAAAGAAAAGATGGTTCTTGAAAACGAACCCAGAAAAGATTAAAAATGTTCACTTTATGATCAGAATAAGTACATTATGAACAGTAAAATAGATTGGTCTCAACTCCTTTTTCACCCTTTGCCGTTAAAGTGATTTCCCCCCCCCCCCACTTCCCAAAGAAAAAGAAGGCGTGTTTCCTTATGTTTAAAGGAGATTCCAAATACCAATGTTCATGTGTGTTACCTTCAGTTCTGAAATATAAGTATCACCATTAAAATAATTCACTTTTTCCACTCTCCCCCACCCCCATTAAGTGAATTTCTCTTTAAAAATACTTGTCTCTTTAATAGTAAAGGATCTTCTGAATACCAATTATCACGACTCTAACATCTTCAGTTTTTGAGATATGTGTCCACATAACAGGAATTCAACTCGTTTTCACCCCCGCCCTCCAAAATAATTTCGCCCAAAACGCGTTTACCTTTGTTTTTAAAGGAGATCCAAATACCAATTTTTATGTCTGTAACAACTTAGTGTTTATTAAATGTAAGTATCCTCAAACATTTAATTCAATTAATTTTTCAATTTTTCAGATCCCCCCCCCTTTTTATTGGATTTTCCGAGAATACGTGTTTGTTTAATTTTAAAGCAGATTCCAAATACCAATTTTCACGTCTGCAAAATCTTTCGTTTTTGAGTTAATAGTATCCTCATACAAATAATTCAACTAATTTTTCAATTTCCCTCCTCCCTTTAGATGGATATCCGAAAACAAAAAAGACGTATTCCTTTATTTTTAAAGGAAATTCCAAATACCAAATTTCACGTCTGTAACATCTTCAGCTTTTGAGATATCAGTATCCTAATTAAAATAATTCAACCCCATTTTCAGTCACTTTAACCCCTGCACCCAAGTGGTTTTTCAGAAAACAAAAAATACATGTTTCTTTATTTTCAATGGAGATAAAAATACTATTTTTCACTTCGGTAATATGTTAAGTTTTTGAAATATACTGTAGAAATGCTCATTTTAAAATTTCACCCCGTTTTTAGTTCCCCTTAAGTGGAGTTTCCAAAAACAAATCACGTATGTTTCTTTACTTTTACAGGAGATTCCAAATACCAATGTACTTAGATATGGTCTTTCTAAAAATTCACCCCAATTTGTCACTCCTGTTTAACCCCCATTAATTAGATTATCCAAAAAAATACAATGCTATTTTCAAAGGCGATCCCAAATACCAATTTTCAGGTCTGTAATATCTTCTGTTTCTGAGATATAAGTACCCTGATTAAAGGCATTCAACCACTTTTTCACCCTTTTTCACTCCTCCTATTGGATTTTCCGAAAAGAAAATAAGACGTTTTTCCTTTTTTTAAAGTTCTAAATATCAACTTTTACACCTGTAAAGTTTTAAAGTTTTGAGATACAGATGCACTCATTTTAAAATTTCACCCCCCTTTTCACCCTCTTAGCGACGGAATATCCAAAAATCTTCTGTTAGCGAGCACCTACATCTTAATATGAAAGAAGCCCCAAAATTGCATTGCTTTATGTCCAGTATTTTTGGCTAGGCAATGATGAATCAGTCAGCCAGTCAGTCAGGACAAGTTATTTTATTTATGTAGATGGATGTATGTGTGTACGTAAATGACACATCTCCTTCTAAACCACTGGAGCAATTTCAACCAAACTTGGTACACTTATGACTTACTACCTGGAGATGAGCACTGTGGGGATACGCCATCCGTACCTCCCTTAAGCGTGGGAGGTCAAGGGGTTAATACATAAAAATAATCGAAAAATGTGTCGAATCCACAGATTTCGGGGTCGCTGAGATGAATAATGATAAGTCAAAGTTCAGCTCCCTTTTGTGTGGGGGGCGAGGGGGGAAGTGATATATAAAATTAAACGAAGATAGTATCGAATACATAGTTTTCGGGGTCGCCGAGGTGAATTGTACACTCCGAATTTTTAGTATCAGGAGACAAACCACGTGGGTGTAGGACACCCCAGGAACCCTTAGGGGGGGGGGGAGAGGGGGGTGAGGTATAAAAATAATCGAAAGTAGTGTCGAATCCGTTCTTTTCGGGGTCGCTGAGATTAATAGTGACACTCCGGATACTTTTAAAGTTCAGCCCCCTTCGTGGTGGGGGGGCAATGGTAGAGTGATATATAAAAATAATCGAAAGTAGTGTTGAATCCATAGTTGTCGGGGTCGCCGAGAGGAATAGTGAGACTCCGGATTTTTTAAGTCCAACCTCAGTCCCCTTTGGCATAGTGGGTGGGAAAGGGTGAAAAATAAATTGTCAAAAATGACCGAGATAATGGACGTGTGTATGTTCCAGTATGACTTTCAAGTAAGACTTCCTACCTGGAAAGCATACTGTGGGAGTAGGACGCCCCTAGAACCACTAGGGCAGCGGGTGAAATATAACCCATATTAATAAATTGTGGTCAGTTTGGCGCGATCTATATTTACTGTAATATATATAAAATTAAGGCATAAACTGAAAAGAGACGTGAGTTAATGAGACCATTCTAGGTATCTTAGACTCTTAAAACTTGGTACCAGACAAGCTGATGACTTCAGGATCCCTAGAAAAATCTAAAATTTTCAAAATTCACTGAGGGGGACACGCTGGGAGTTTCAAATCTGCATAAGAACACAGTCGGTGATATTTATCCGAAACGATAACCTATAGGTTTCATGGGCTTACAAGTGTCCTGAAAGTCCTAATTTTTAACTCCCTCCCCAATATCATGATGGCAGCACAAACTCCCAGACGAGTTAGAGAACAGAAATTAGGCAAAATTATAGCTTTTTGCCTGTAACCGATGGAAAATTTACGAGATGTTTAAAATTTTTATTTTGTACCCCAAGAACATATCGAAATATGGACGCAATTTTAATGACGGTGCAGACCTTCGTTTCGAGATGTTTGGTGGCTAAACCGTAAGTCGTATCACAAAACGGATGGCACAATCTGGAGTGATCTACAACTTTGGTCCTATGACTTTTTGTCGTATCTCTATCCCTTGTACGTTAAATTTGGCTCTATTTCTGTATTTACGTAAATTTTGCACTTTGTACACGTATAATAGATGGTTTGATTCATTTATAGGAAAGATGGAATCATCAAATTCTACACGAATATTGGCCCACCCAGTAGCCATATGTGAGCCAAATTCTATGTTTGAACCTGTCGCAGAAGTATCTGAAAAGTAATTCACTGGGTGAAATCCTTACACAAATTTCACCCTATTCAACGTATCTAAAACAATTTTACCTTTAAATAGATGAGATACGAGGAAATCTCATAGGTCCAGCCATTTACATCGCTAAATGAGGCCAGAGGCGTCTTGTCGTACAATCCGTTTTTCGATATGATGCACCGTTTAGCTGCAGTTATTCTGTAAATGAAGGTGAACATGCATATACTTCCGTATGTCGACCTACATTTATTCATTTATGTCGATTTGTAGCGATCGAGAAGGGGTGTGTCTGATATTGAAATTAATACTTTACAAATCAACAGTGACTGTCAGCAGGAGGGCGTCTGCTGTTGTAATCTGGACTCCCCACACCGACTTTAACTGGTAGTGGGAATGGGGTCCTCCTCCATCACCTGTGTACCATTGTAATAAATAATTACCTTCTCGATTTGACTAGCAGAAGGCAAAGGAGCGTGCATTTTTCTCAAAATTCTTTTACCTGATTCTCTTTATCATTAGGTATAGGTGCCTCCTTGCAAGGGTGCCCCCGATTATAAAGAAATTTACCCATCAAAATGTGACTGACGTTACGCATAGTGATCTGCGGTAGGCAAGTGGACCTGTCGTTATCATCACAACTCCACAACTCGCACTTTACATTGGAAACAACATCTGAGGACCTCCCTATGCTTTTACTCGGATTTACACCACGAGACATAAAATTTAAAATTTCTTATTCTCTTCATGTTCAGTAATTTACTTCGATATCCGTATACAGTGTAGAATACCATAGCAAAGCACGGGTGCATTTGCTAGTATTCAATATTTTCTACATTTTCATTCTTCTTCTTCTCCTTATGCAGTTTTTTTGTGAAGCATCCGTATATATTATTTGCAGGAAATAAATATGTCCTGCCATAACAGCTTCTGAAAATTATTCAATCGCTTTTATATCCTTTTCCTCACAGACTGACCTCATCATGGACCAGAAGATACTGTGTAATCTTGAGGAACATTACCCAGAGCCTCAAAAGTTCATCCCTGAAAGGTGGCTGAAGGATGGTGATGAACATCAGAAAGCGCATCCCTTCGTATATTTGCCTTTTGGGTTTGGACCCAGAATGTGTGTCGGAAGACGATTCGCTGAGCTGGAGTCAGGGATATTAACTGCTAACGTAAGTATTTTCATATATTTTATGAGACTTTGAGAAGAACATAGGTTACAATTCCTTGTATACTGGGGTTATGAACATGGTAAGTCTAACCTTAATCATAAGGTCCGCAATTCCTAAAATTAACTATTTTCACTAGCGAGAGGAATTATACGAAAAGAGTGTATGAAATGTTGAACGTACTAGGCAGAAGATAAGAAAAATTGATGACGAATTGTTCATAGAGTATGTAAAATACACATAAATGGACATATTCAATACGTATCTATCCCTTCAGTTATTTGTTTTATAATTTGTGGTTAAAAATTGAAAGATACCTTAAAACAATTGAATTGATATGTATAAGTACATATATAATTAAGAAACTCAATTACTTATTCCTAAATTTGTAAAGTTATTTCACTGCTGTACAAAGAGTTGAAACAAAGCTATGGGATACAAATTCATCATTCTGCAACTCAAAAAGAGAAATTGGAACATTTTTTTGTTAACACTGCGGAAGGTAATAAATGAAAAATGTTTATAATATTTCATGTTCCGTACTAGGCCTTTACACTATAAATCAGGGCCCCTCAGGGTGCATGCGTCCGGTGCATGCACTGTGCACGTTGCAAAAGAAGACTACGCTTGGTTGCCCAGAGTGCCGACCCCCAATCCTCGATTTGGAGCAATAGCGCTGTCTCTCTCTTTCCCCACGCCTGTCCCGCTCGCTCTCCCTATCTCCCTTTTCCTCACTTGCTCCGTAGCGCTCCAAAACCGAGCCAAGTGGAACCGATGCACTGTGCACAGGAAATCTGCGCCGCTGTTTGCAGGCGTGAAATTTTGAACGTTTGATAGGCCCTGCTATAATTGGTTAACAGTGGAATACATGGTCATAATAAAAGCTTTTCTGTTCTAATATGGTTGTCCTTACATAATCCAGTTTAATATTTGTGGAATATTGCTAACTATTATTGTTTTTTTTGTCTTTCAGATATTCCGCAATTTCCGTCTGGAGCATGACGAAGATCTGAAGGAAGTAGTTCAGGGTTTTGCTACTATAGGAAACAAACTGAATTTCAGAGTAGAAGACAGATCGTAGTCCTAGGAGCCATTCGTCCCGATGACCTTCCTAATGAAGCAATGTATTGATTTGTACATATATTTCATACCACGTTATAATCGCCATCTTTCCTTACTCGAAGGACTACGTTACGGTAATTACTTTCCCCACTCGCTTATTTGAAGCCGTCTCGGACTGGTTGAGCTCCACTTCGCAGTAATGTGAATACGGACAGTCTAGAGAAGCGAAAATTAACCTTGTTGAATTGTTTTCCCGTCTGATGCGGCACTGTGGTTCCGTACCCATCTACACCCAAGATGGATTCTCCGCATTCCCAGCTCAAGACATCTGCCGCCATCACAATGGTGACTAATGTTTATGTCAATAAATTTCTGATCGATAAGTATCACATAATAAATTACAGTATATCATAATAGTACATTACGCAACAAGACTTTATTGGCAATAATCAAGACACGAGTATGTTTATAGACTAAGCGAAGCGAGATTTATAATTTCCATACGAGTGTCTTAATTACCATTATAGGCGACTTACATGAGACTGTTTATGCTCTACGATAATTATAACTCTATTCTTTTAATATTCATGAATTTCTGTCGAGATGTCGCTTGAGAGTAGGGCGCATGCGCTGGGTTATTGATTTTCCGTGAGTGTTTCAGAGACCTTGACACTGTCATATGTTTTCAAAGCTTTGACAATGGGTTATCATAACCTAGCTTTATTTCAAATACAGATTGCTTAATGTACAGTTGGTGAAGTGAATTTGCGGGAATGTGCCGTGTGGTTGTGGAATGTTGGAAGTAGAAGATGCATTGATGTTAATATGTGTGTCCGACATGTTTGATTTTGGAAACAAGTGCGGAGCTAGTGCTTTGAGCGTAGGTGCGATAGTATCCTTACATAATTGATCAAACAGTTGTACCATAATGAAAATCTGAACTCTGATTGGTGAAGAACCTGTACCATAATGAAAATCTGAACTCTGGTTGGTGGAGAACCTGCATCATAATTAAGCTTGAACTATAGTGAGTCTCATAAAGATTCAGTTTTCTGGCACACGATACTTACATTTCGGCATCGTCGAGCATAAAGTTAGTATTACCATTATTAAACCATGACCGAGGGATCATATTTATGACTCTGGTTGCTTAGTGACTGTTAACTGCTTCAAATAATATTAATTTTGATGTTTTATTAAGACATAACTCCATTTTTTTATTTCACAATTTGCTTCACGCCGCGCCGGTACAGACAGGTCTTATGGAAAAGTTGGGATAGGAAAGGGATTCGAGAGGGGAGAAAGTGACCGTTGCATTAATTAAGGCACGCCCCAGAATTTACCGGGTGTAAATATGAAAAACTACGGAAAACTGTTTTGAAGGCTGCCAAAAGTTACGTTCGAACCCACTGTTTCCAGAAAGCAAGGTGGTTGCTACGTGACCCGAACCACGCTGCTAGACGGTCAGTGGGTAATTCCATTTACACACCTTTCATATTTTTCATTGCAACACAAACACACGCACGCAGAAAATAACAACAATAACAAAAACAACGTTTTTGCGCGAATCAAACATGGATGAATTGCGTGATGAGGTGTCAAAGTTACTGATAATATATATTCAGTTTAAATTAATTCAATTCTCCATAGTTTGTTTGTCCAACCCTTGTCCCGTTTCCGTACGGGGTCGGGTATGAGGTGAGATGAATTTGTCGTGGCGGTTTTTTATGACCGGATGCCCTTCCTGACGTCAACCTCATCAGAGGAGTTAATGAGAGATGAAATGAATGACGTGATATATGATAGTAGGGAGAGGGTGAAACCCGGTGCCGGCACATAGCCTACTCCTGTCGAATAGCACCAAGGGGTCTGCTCAAGGCTTAACGTCCCCATCCGACGGACGAATCACCATCAACAGCGTCATATGCCCTCACTCCATATGAGCACTGCGGAGAGGTTTGGAATTTAATCCAGGCTTTTGGCACGCAATCTAGTGATTAGAAATTGTATACCACCACCTCCCCTACCCTGCCGGCCAACATTCTGATGGTGAAAATTTTTTCGACCAACGGGACTCGAACCGGCTAACCTCGGTGTTAGACCGTTTTTAGACTTCAGCGCCTTAACGATCATGGCCACCGGTACGAAATAAAATATTGTACGCAACAGGCAATGAAAAATTTTCGTTACTCGTTTCAAAATTTCGTGAACATCTTACTCGTAAAGTAAAAGATCACTTTCCGTGGTTGTTGAGTATATAAATTTTATAAAATTTTATAAAAAGTAAATAAAATTTGTCACCACAAGCTTATAATTAAATTACTTTCCCCCTCATGATCACATTCTTTAAGACATACTGTATTGTATATGTGCTAGCTCCATCTGTATGCCAGTGACGGAGTATCATTCTTCAGAGCTCATTCAAAGGTAAGTGAATATCTCAATGGAGGAATGAAAATGAATTCAGGATATATGACGTACGATATCGTACTATAGCGTAGAATACCTCTGGTGACATATTTAATATTTACCCGACAAAGTAAATTACAACTCGCACGTCACCAACTAGAAGATTGGTTCTTCGTCCTCCAGTACAGCAAAACGAAAAGCCGAAGTCAAAATGTCTGCAGTCGGTAACTAAGGTCATGTGTGGTGATAATGATATAATATTAATTTCGTTTGACTGTTGAAAACCTTGTGGTGTCCTTGTAAGCCAGAGCCTCTAAAAATGGTGAGTGACAGCTGCCATGAAAAAGAAACTACGTGTCCTTGTGGTGGAGAATAATGAACTATGGATCATGTAGCTGTTCAATGCCGCCTCTGGATATTTAAAGCACAGAAGAAGACCTGAATATTGTCTCAGTTGAAGACCTTACAAACTAGGGAAAATGTATTTGATGACTTGTCTTGTATATGTGTGCATAATATTGTGGCGGGTTATTAGGGTCTTAAAAACTACAAAATACTACACAAAGTGATAACGTGTTCTGTTATACACTAAATTTCTTGATCTTCAATTTACAGTAAATATCAAGTTCACTCGCGCTTTGAGTTTTCCAATCAACACGGTATTCCTTTACTCTCACACACACTTTCAAACTCACGTACTTACTCTGGATGATCACGATATATGCCCGGCTCATCAAACTCATGTTCTCCAAACGACTTCTCACAGCACAGTATCGTTCCAGAACAGTTCACAAGCCTGTAAGAACTCCGTGTAGCTATCAAACCCGAATCACTCACGAGCAATGACTCGTCACGGATTCGCGACCCTCTTGTGACTGCTTGTGCGAATGCACTCAAAACTGGCTCACTCGAGATGATTTGCGTGTGCCAGTTGATCTGTATATATACGCCCGCTAAGGATTATACTACTTTCCACTTCCTGGTAATTCTTGACGCATCGTTCATTGTAATCAGCTTACACCTTATTCTAGGAGCTTCCTTATCGCGAGTTCAACGATTCAACGGCGCTAGACGTTTCTGGCCGACCCACATTATCACTGCTCCGCTTGTGTTATCACTCCCGTTGGCCTTATTGTGATCTGCCAGCTGCCCTGCGCCTCAAATATCCGCGCATGCCGGATTGCCAGCGGATGTTTCCTCTGGGACGTCGTTGTCTCTGTGGCAGTAGGAGTCACTCCAGTGGTAAGGGGAGTATTTCCAGGTTTTTACACATATGTAAGCTCATACCTTAACCGATAACGTCGAATTTATTGTCATCGTCGCCACTTCCATCCCTAGGGTGATGGCAAGGGCATACTTAAGGCAAAGTTCCCCACTGGGTAACAGGAGTTGGTTAGATCGTGTGGTCACGATGCCCATCGACAAAGTTATAGACAGCCTCTTGCTGTACATGGTCCGGTTGTAATCCACCTAACGACTACCTACGCGTTGAATTCCTGCAGCAGTTTACCCGTACGCTGTTCCTCTTCTTGAGATAAATTCGGTAGAGTGCTGCCAGCTGATGATCATTGCAGCGTCCCTCCAGCGCCATCACGATCTATTCGTATACTGCGCCTGGTCAGAGACTGTGTAACACCCACGGTTACTAGACTAGACGGTAGGGGTCATCAGTTGGGTGCGCAGTAGCAAGCTACGCCTCCTGACGTCACACGGTCGCCATGTTCGCTAAACGAAGCAGAGCGCCATTAGTCTAGTAATGGCGTTTACCTTGTCAACAGTGTAAGAGTTTAATTTTTCTGTGCTGTGCTGTGCCATGGTGTGTTTTGCTGTCGCCGGTTGCTCTAACCACGATAGACACCAGGAGAATTTAGACATTAAATTTCATCGTTTTCCAAAGAAGTGTGACATAAATTAAAGTGGATTAATACCTGTAAATGGGCTGACTCGTTTACTATAATTAAGAATGCTCGTATGTGCTCTGTACACATCAACAACTCGGACTGCATAAGGTACTTGAAGGGTGAGTTGTTAAACATTTCAATTAGACGTGATTTAAGGCCTAACGCAGAACCAGATTTAACTTTGCTACCGAGTAGTAATGCTTTAGCGAGTCAGTCCTGTAAAGATCGTGAAAAAGCTAAATCATCGTAAGGAGATACGGCAAATTTTACATTCGCAGGCGCCAATTGAATCAGAAAATATGAATAATGCAATGTTGAGGGAGGAATTAGATGCCGAAAGTAAACATCAGTGTTTCTGTAATGAGAAAATTGCAGAAGTGACTGCAGAATTGGAGTTAATTAGACTACAAAACGGTGACTTAAAACAGCAAAATAAGGGTCGTCAGGACCGTCTTAGTGCAGCTAATACCGAGATAATAGAATTAAAAAAGAATGTTCAAGTTTTTGAGGGTACTTTTTCTAAATGTCAACAGCAAGCTTTAGTAAAAGGCAGATGCTCAAGCTGGTCATCTGAGGACAATGCTAAGGCGGTAACCTTACGGTCTATATCATATAAAGCATTGTCTTTTGTTAGAGACGTGATTAATAACCCTCTTCCTAGCGAAGTTACAATCAAACGACGGCTATGACAGTTTTCTATTTCTCCTGGATTCATTGAGTTGATCATTAATATTTTAAAAATACAATGAAGTCTTTTCACAAATTTTGAAAGAGATGTTGTTCTCAACTTTGATGAAATGAAGGTTAACAACGACTTGTGCTTTGATAAAAATGTAGAAATGAATCGAGGACCCAATGATAATGCCCAGGTCATTGTAATAAGAAGTTTAGTTCGAAAGTGGACGCAACCTATCTACTACAACTTTGATACAATGATCGCCGAAATTTTTTCGATGTGTTAGTGCGACTTTAATAATAATAATAATAATAATAATAATAATAATAATAATAATAATAATAATAATAATAATAATAATAATAATAATATATTTTTCAATTTGCTTTACGTCATACGGACACAGATAGTTCTTACGGCGACGATGGGACAGGAAAGGACTAGGAGAGGAAAGGAAGTGGCTGTGGCATTTAGTTAAGGTACAGCCTGGTGTGAGAATAGTAAACCACGGAAAACCATCTTTAGGCTGCCGACACTGGCGTTCGAACCCACTATGTCCCGAATGCAAGCTCACAGCGAAGGTTTTTGCCACGAAATATTCAGATCAGTCATACGTTTTCTATATGAAGGTCCCATGTCACATACAACTGCTCTAACCTTAAATCCGGTGCTTTCTACGACATGAATTACTTCTAATAACAGTTCTCCTGACATCACTGTATGGATAGAAAATACGAAAACCGAACCGTAAACACTTTATTTGCGAGGCGAATGATAATTTAGTACTGAGAAAGCTACTGGAATAGTTCGTTAAGCACAGTGTTATTATATTACTTGTAATGTTCTGAAAAATACTTAAATTAATTACAACATAATTATCTTCACATAACAACTGGTAATTATATTTGATAAAATGGAAAATTATTAAGCAAGTGGTGAAATAAAAACAAGCAAAGCATTAACAGAAACGCACAATTACAATGGGTCAGAAAACGAAGTGCGCTCTTTCGAAACCGAGGTCGACAATGACGATATGCGGGACGACAACGAACTGGACGAGAAGGGGTCCGAAGGGATGCTCACTGTTGTGGAGTTCGGAGTTCGAAGCCCAGCGGTGGAAGTGAGTGCCCTGCGTGCGAAAACGATGGCTGTGGAGACGCGAATGAATCCTGCTAGCAGTTACGGCGGCTCCACCATCGTGAAGTTGGAAATTCCACGGGACGCTGGGATTACTTCCAAGAGAACATGCCGGACCCAGTCCCAGACCGGATCGACGTCCAAGAAGAGAGCTGAATATCCGGTCGCCGGACTATGTGTACAGAAGACGACAGTGCGACGCAACCCCCAGCCATGTTCGACCTACGAGGAGTTTGTGGGGGTGTTCGACGGGTACTGTGGTGTCCAGCAACCGAGAGCCACCTACCGTGTCCAGCTGCAGGATAGGACTCACCGCACCGATACAACGCCTCGGGAATTCGACGCCGAGATCGAGTGACTAGGCGACGTGATTGTGGAAGAGTTATCTCGAGGTGACACAAAGCTCGAGGCGGCTGACGCCTGTGATAAACTACGTGGCGCTGAGACCCGTCCAGGGAGGACTATCGGCAGGAAACAGAACTACGAAGAGGCTCTGACGATGGTCCATGAGGCAGAGGCAACGACTGCAACGGCACGCCTGGAGGGACTCCTACTAGGAGACGGAGCACCAATGGAAGATGAGCCGATGACCAACGAACGAGGATGCCACCTGGCCAGGACACTTGTTCCCGCACGAAGCTGCGTGCCGGTACCAACATCAAATTCCGCACCCCAGAAGAAAAGAAAATTCAGCAGGGCTAAATCTGAAGCGAACAAACCAGTACCGGGCATTGCACCAGAGGAATACGAAGGCGCTTAAGCCCTGAAATTAGACGCGGGTGTGGACAAAAAGAAAACCATCGAAGTTCCGGCTGCCACGCGAGGATTTGCTGATCGTTATCAACGGGAACGAGGACAGCGTCGACCGGACCAAGCGGATCTCCCATGGGAAGGTGGTGGCCAACCGAACAAACCGTATTGCAGCGTATCGTGGAGCAGCTCGGGACGAGCATTCTTAAGGAGGAGGCAATGCAATGGTTATAGCGTCCGTCATGCCAACTTGCTATGAGCCGGGCTCGTCACCGTATCGGCCCACCCCCTAACGCTCGACCGCGCCAATCACGAGCAACAGTCTGTTAAGTGTTAGGCCGGCGCCGCTTGCCTCCGTCCGCTGTTCCGCAGCAGAGGACTATGGAAATGATTCAATGATTATTCTGGAGTCTTCCATCTCGCGAGGTTCCTGGATATATCTAGTATCCGGAGTGTTCTATAAGAATCGGCGCAGATATATAAGGGAGGAGTTAGTGAGAGTGGGATTGAGTTTGCTGGTGTGAGTTAGCGGAGAACGCTGTTAGTGATAGCCTGGGCTGAGGGGTCAGTCTGATGGAGTATCTGCCTGTTGGACCCGAGGACTCGTTCCCGTTTCCCTGACGTCGTGTGTGTGAGTCTCTTGGAGCCAGCTGCTGTAGAAGAACCTTGGGTGTTCTGGAGCAGCGCGAAGGGAACACTGGGTGCCGACGTGTGCAGACTGCGAACGGAGTTCGACGGATTGAGTGACAAGAGGAAAATACCTCGAGCTCTGAGACTTACGTGTAGGCTGTAGGCCGTTACAGCGCTAACGAGTGTGACTGAGTGGCTGAGTGAGTGTAGTGTAAATAATGGAAGATTCTCTGTGTGTGTCATTGAAGATGGAACGTGAAAAACTATGAGAGGGAGCGCGAAACATGTAAGTGTGCACCGTGTACTTGTGTAACTTGTGAGCTCGGCAGTCGTGTGTGTGTGTGTGTGTAAATGTGTAATTGTAGTGCTTAGTTAATAAATCTTAGAAATAGGACACTACCATGTTCTGTACTCATTTATTTACCCCGCCAACACGTTACAATATCAAGATAATAGTGTCAGTCATCATATCGAGCAATTCTACATTTGCACTTTGTCAGAAATACACTGACTGACAGTGACAATGCAACACCAAGGAGGAGTGGTTCGAAAGGGATGAAAGTTGGGGAAAAAACAGAGACGGCACGGACGAATAATTGATGTTTATTTCAAACCGATATGCAGGTTACACAATGCGCACGGCATCGACTCAGTAGGATGTAGGACCACCGCGAGCGGCGATGCACGCAGAAACACGTCGAGGTACAGAGTCAATTAGAGTACGGATGGTGTCCTGAGGGATGGTTGTCCATTCTCTGTCAACTATTTGCCACAGTTGGTCGTCCGTACGAGGCTGGGGCAGAGTTTGCAAACGGCGTCCAATGAGATCCCACACGTGTTCGATTGGTGAGAGATCCGGAGAGTACGCTGGCCACGGAAGCATCTGTACACCTCGTAGAGCCTGTTGGGAGATGCGAGCAGTGTGTGGGCGGGCATTATCCTACTGAAACAGAGCATTGGGCAGCCCCTGAAGGTACGGGAGTGCCACCGGCCGCAGCACATGCTGCACGTAGCGGTGGGCATTTAACGTGCCTTGAATACGCACTAGAGGTGACGTGGAATCATACGCAATAGCGCCCCAAACCATGATGCCGCGTTGTCTAGCGGTACGGCGCTCCACAGTTACGGCCGGATTTGACCTTTCTCCACGCCGACGCCACACTCGTCTGCGGTGACTATCACTGACAGAACAGAAGCGTGACTCATCGGAGAACACGACGTTCCGCCATTCCCTCATGCAAGTCGCTCTAGCCCGGCACCATGCCAGGCGTGCACGTCTATGCTGTGGAGTCAATGGTAGTCTTCTGAGCGGACGCCGGGAGTGCAGGCCTCCTTCAACCAATCGACGGGACGGGAAGTTGTTCTGGTCGATATTGGAACAGCCAGGGTGTCTTGCACATGCTGAAGAATGGCGGTTGACGTGGCGTGCGGGGCTGCCACCGCTTGGCGGCGGATGCGCCGATCCTCGCGTGCTGACGTCACTCGGGCTGCGCCTGGACCCCTCGCACGTGCCACATGTCCCTGCGCCAACCATCTTCGCCACAGGCGCTGCACCGTGGACACATCCCTATGGGTATCGGCTGCGATTTGACGAAGCGACCAACCTGCCCTTCTCAGCCCGATCACCATACCCCTCGTAAAGACGTCTGTCTGCTGGAAATGCCTCCGTTGACGGCGGCCTGGCATTCTTAGCTATACACGTGTCCTGTGGCACACGACAACACGTTCTACAATGACTGTCGGCTGAGAAATCACGGTACGAAGTGGGCCATTCGCCAACGCCGTGTCCCATTTATCGTTCGCTACGTGCGCAGCACAGCGGCGCATTTCACATCATGAGCATACCTCAGTGACGTCAGTCTACCCTGCAATTGGCATAAAGTTCTGACCACTCCTTCTTGGTGTTGCATTTGCTCTGTCAGTCAGTGTAAGTATGTCATTACATTACGTGTATAATGGGCACGTTGATCTTTTAATGATTGATAAGTTCATCGCTCGTCTGCCATTATCTCTCCTGTAGAATATTACCATGCCGATTTGCCAGCCAACCGTGAACTACTATAAAGAGAGAAGTCATCTAGACAACATTTTCGTCCATGGACTCGTGATCGGAGCTGGAGGGATAATCCTTAAATTTCTTGTACAGCTATGTGATTCTCTTGGTCTCAACCGAACACGACTTCATGACATCGCTATCGCCGTAATACGAGGTTCAATAACCATACTTCACAATCATCAATATAACGCCCGACTCGTTGTCTGAATGGTCAGTGCACTTGCCTTCGTTTCAGAGGGTCCCGGGTTCGATTCCCGGCCGGGTCGGGGATTTTAACTTTCATTGGTTAATTCCAGTAGCCCGGGGGCTGGATGTTGGTGCTGTCCCCAACATTCCTGCAACTCACACATCACACATAACACTATCCTCCTTCACAATAACACGCAGTTACCTACACATGGCAGATGCCACTTGACTAGAAATAGCCACACGAAATTAAAATTAATCAATATAACATTTGAATAAGCATACATCATGCCACATTCCAAAATTATTCCTGAGCCTTGTGATGGTTACTTCTGTCTGGCGCACTAACAAATTCACCAGGAACTTAGAAGTCATAATATTGTATAGTCGACATAATTTGTCACTGTGGCAGCCTCCTCACGGAGGAAGTTGTATTAAAAACATGTCTGTCTGTTAGGTCATCAGCCCAGAGGCTGGTTGGATCCTCAAATAGCACCACCAAAGGTTATGCGATTATAAGGAAACCCCAAAAACCAATGGCAGCGCCAAAATGACGCGTACTAGGCAAGATGAGGAGTGAGGTAGTTTGCCATTGCTTTCCTCACTGGGTCAGAAAGTACTATTGCAGCACGACTTACCTTATGAGCAGCACCTTTCATAACACTCAGATGCACTAGTCATGCCCTGAACGTCATTACTCAGCACTACCCATACCCCAGCAAATTCCATATTGTCACAGCCATGGATGTTGACTGGCACTTAGCTGGAAGCTACACTTTACTCTGGCCTGTGCCAAGAGATGGATGCAAAAGTACTGTATTCATCAAGAAATGACAGCAGGTAGATTAAAAACATAACAACGATATATTCTAACTTGGAACAGTGCTAGCCTCTAATGCATTTGTTCTGTTGTCGATAAGGAATAAATTGTGATTAAAACAGCATGGAAACGTTGAATTTCTGGGATGTGTGTATTACACACTTAATATCAGAAATCTATCGAGCAGTTTAGCTCGGTACGTTGCGGCATGGCCAATTATGGTTGCTAGCTCTATATTCAGGAAACAGACGATTTCGAATCCCCGTCCGCCATCCCCGATATGGCTTTCAGAAGTTTCTTATTTTAACTCCAGTCAAATGCTAGGACGGTACCACGACCTTCGAGGTACACCTGGAAGAGCAGATAAAGAACTGGCAACCCGAACATATCCTCGGACACTCTTAACACTGAAATTCATACACAAGAGAACGTTAATCATTTATGGAAAATCACTCAGTAATTATGTGAATTTTGCGAATAGTCTGTAGAAAACCTGTGCATATATATGTATGTGTATGTTTGATTATATACCGGGCGGCTCACAAGCGCCGTGCTTTCTACTTATAAATATCCCTTATGCATATGTGATGAATGGGATAACTATTAACTGATTTTCACAGGGGCACTACTGCCAGCAGGCAAGTTAAGTCAAAATATGAAGAGATAACAACCGGACGGTCGCTCACAGCACGTTACTCAGCACTATCCGTCTAATGAAAACCCTTGCATTATTAAACCTCGTTTTCGACAGGATAATACTAGGCTAGTGTATGGTACAGCAGCACGACATTTGTTGTCTGCATATCGGCAACATCACAGACATCATTTTAATCTGGAGAACATGGTCGGAATGGAGTCGAATTTCCAAACAGACGTCTGCCTTTTACACACGTATTTCACCGAACAGTATTAGTTTTGCTTCATACAAACAACTCCTTTATAGAGTGCAATGTCCAGAAGTGTATAAATTAATACGTTATTTAAAAAAATTCTGCTGATTTGGCGTATTTACAAATGCACCCTGTACTGGAACGTGTGCAGTAAAATGACTGCTATTTGTTTCAATCCAAAATACAGCACGTTGTAGTGCTCCTTCGAAAACAAGTGACTAGGCATCCCATGCATCACTAGTGCATGCGAGAAAATTGTAAGTGCTAATATGCTATATGCTTCCTTGACTACAAGAAAGCTTTTTATTGTGTTGTCTGGAATAAAATATGGCAGGTTCTTGGCGAATTTGGCATTCCACAACATCTAATATCATTACTGATAAATCTGTACGGAAACGTAATTGCAACTTTAAAGGTAGATGCCAACATTTCAGATGATTTCAGTATTTCGCAGGGTGTCCGCCAGGGTTGTAATTTAGAACATCTATATATATAAAATAAGAATTTTGTCTGTACATTGCTGAGAATTTGAAAAAAATGGTATTTCTGTATCGGTCATGTCGACAGTAACAAGGAAATGCACTTTTTACTTTTCCGTAATTTCTGTCTGTCTGTCTGTCTGTCTGTCTGTCTGTCTGTCTGTCTGTCTGTCTGTCTGTCTGTCTGTCTGTCTGTCTGTCTGTCTGTCTGTCTGTCTGTCTGTCTGTCTGTCTGTCTGTCTGTCTGTCTGTCTGTCTGTCTGTCTGTCTGTCTGTACACGCATCACGAGAAAACGGCTGAAGAAAATTTCATGAAAATCGGTATGTAAAGTCGGGGGTTGAGCCACTACAATCTAGGCTATAAATAATTTTATTCACGCTGAGTGACAAGGTAGTTTAGGGGAAGGCCTAAAATGCAATTCTCAAATATTTATATTATTAGTGGTCCTATCGATAAAACTAAATAACTAGAGTTACATAGAATTAAATTTCCAATCATTTATGTCTTATACATTTTTACCGTACCGGTTATGATAACACAGATATTCATGAATTTAGATTTTTGTTGCTAAGTCCACATCAACGCCGAGCCACGAGAAAATGGATGAACAGAATTTAATGAAAATCGGTATATAGAGTCGGGGAAGAAGAAACTATTGTCTGAGGTAAACACAATTTCACTGGCCCTGGATGAAATGGTAGTTTATGGGTAGGCGCCTAAAATTTATTTTTTAAATACATATGTTATTGGTCCTATTGAAAAGCACTACATAACAAAAGTTATAGAGAATACAATTTCTGATCATTTATGTTTTATTCAGTTTTACCGTACCGACTATGATAAGAGTGGTATTTCAGGGTCGGAAGAAAACTAAATGTGAAGGCCTACAAAATCGAAAGCGCATAACATTGATCAACAATCACATTACATTGACCATTGTTTGTTGTGATGCTCTTTGCCTCTTATGGTGCCCTCAACTCCGATAGATGGGATTACTGTTGCGTGCCGAGTATAGCAGCTTGACTGAATATTGGCGGGAAATAGCTGGCGAGTTAAAAAACGTTTTTCTTTTTCTTTCAGGATAAATATTGACTATGCATGAGCTGAGGAAGCTGCTAATCCCCACCCAATACGAAAAAACGTTTAGGAATTCTTGTAGGTGGATGCAACAAGTTTATTTAGAATATTAGATTGACTTGCAGCTTGGTTGCCGTTTTCGGTCAACTTGAAGCTTTCGTCTTGAAGATGGTGAATAACACGTGAAAGACACGTGTCACTTCCAAATGAGTGAACGTGTGTCCTGAAAATTGGTGGCAGTGTTGGACAAAACCGTTACAGTCATATCTCTGGAACCAAGCAATTGACAGTAATGAAAATGTTACCATTCATGAAGAAATTGGTGGCTTAGGCTACTTCTTAAAGTTATACCTGTACAGTGTATCTCTATTATTATTTCATCTAGTGTTGCAAAACTTAACTCATTACCTCTGAATCCGCTCCTCTTATTGACCTTAGTTAAAAGCCATACGCCATTTCATTTTTACTGACCTCAGGTTTACATCCTGTTGTAATGGTTCAAATTCCGTTACAAATATTTCTCTCTATTATTATTATTATTGATTTAGGAAGGCTCGGCTTGTGCCGGTAACATAATGGGCTAATTCGGCCTAAGCAATGAGTCACCCTCTTGATTATGAAACTATAGGTACATTTATCTACAAATACTTTCAACAGAAATAATTACAACATATACTACTAATCCGTAAACATGCCCAGATGATGTCGCTAAACAGCTTCTTATCTCCCTCTTTTGTGAATCTCTTCTTCAGTATTACTGAAACTGCGGCCTGGAACTTCATGCTGTTTATTATTATTATTATTATTATTATTATTATTATTATTATTATTATTATTATTATTATTATTATTATTATTATTATTATTATTATTATTATTATTATTATTATTATTATATTATTGTAACTATTATTACTGTTTGATTCATTCTACCCTTTACATAATCTGATTTCGCTATGTGTTAATTAATTAACACTTGCTTTGTTGTATTTCATTTATTATGTATATATGGTATATATGTGTATTTTAGCATCAAAACTATGTATAGTGAGACTTACTGCCTAGTATCAGATATGGATATATTATATTATTATATTATATTATTTGTGATACTACTTTTAAAACATTACAACGTATGTTGCAATACTGTTACAGTAACTGTCGAGTCACCGCTCTGTCACTGTATGCATTTAGACTATGATATAATTTCTGGGAGTTTCTACTTTTCCTGAGGCTATTTCATCACCATATATAATACTTTGGAGCTGGGTGGGAGTTACATCATGTACACTTTTAGAAATGACGTGGGTGTGATAACTTGTGACTATATAAAGGGCTGTATCCTATAGCGGCAGTTCAGTTGATTGGAAAGAATTGAATGGAGATACTTGCCATGAAGTCAATTGGAGTCAATTGGAAGAAGACGGATGGTGAACAGTGAGATAGTCAGTCGTATGGATAGTGAGGCCACAATTGGTCAGTAAGTCAGTTGAAGATAGAACAGTGACATGGATACGTAGCAGTCAGTGACCAAATGAATTATAGGTTCGGAGTGTGTTTCGTGTATATGTTGGGTCGGGTCCTTGTGTCAGCTCCGTGACAGCCCAATATTGAGTCGTCGTAATGCAGACTAACAGTTATCTGTGAATTACTTGTAAAGTTCATTGCAATATGTGAGTAAGATTTCAAGTCAGGCTATATCTCGTTTGTAAAAAACTAAACGGATACATCACCAAATTAGGTTTGAGATACCTACAGCTGATACCAATTCAAAGGAATACGTCGTAATAACACTCAAAGTGTTTAAGGTACAGGCAAGTGAAAGAGTGAGGGATACATTTCTCGTACAACTTTTAAATGTCCAGTCAAGAGGTTTTCAAATTTAATGCCTGGAGTTTTTTTTTTTTTTTCAGTTATAATGTGAGAGTTTTATATTATCTTTTGAATTATCGCAGCAAGTCTCACCCGTTAAGGTCAGCATTTAAACAATATATTTTATTTAGTATCTAATACAATTAATTGTTTTATTTCAGTAGTAGATCGGATAACCTCAAATAATGGGGAAACCAAACGCCAATCTCCTTTTCCCAATACTTATATCTTATGCTGTCAAAGTAAGCTTATTACCTCACACCCTAGGGATATTCAAGACTCTCATTCTATTATCGTTACATTTATTGGTAGCTGGCGCCCATCAACAATTGTATGTGTAAGTAATCAGGTAAGTACTAAGCCTGAGTGCATAGTCCGACGATTGAGTATAATATTTCATGAATATTTTAATATTGTTTCATTTTAAATCAGTGTGTTACAAGTTACAAAGTGTCACCGCAACGTGGGACTCGAATAATTCAGAACTTGTTCTGAATGACAGCATACCAAATGTTTATTTTGGGCAGAATATGCACAACTAAGCCAACGGAATTATAACCCGTAAATGTGAGGAGTGTAATTTTGTGTTACATATTTGTATTTTGGGGGTATGTCAAGGAGTTTGGTAAGGGAAATAAATTTGAGGTCGCATCAAACCAAAGATGGACAAGGAAGACAATATCAAGTCACGTGACGAGGAGGCTATTGCTTCTACGGTCATCCAAATTGAGGTTGAGAATAGGGTGCTGGTGAACACGATGGAAGGTTCTGAGGCAAGTCAAGAATGTACAGAAATTGAGAAGCACGTTGAAACTCAAAAGGGAGTCGCGGGGGTAATTAATCATGATTTTGTTTATTTGTTTATGGCCAGAATGGAACTAATGCTCAGTCGTAGTAGCGAAAATAGGAATAAACACATGGAAGAATTTATTATTAGTAGTAATGAAAACTGTAAGTAAGAGATTGATAGTGATAATGAAACCTGTAAGAAACAGATTGAAACTAGATATAAAGAAGTGAAGAAAATAATTAATAATAGAAACGAAAATTTTAATTAACTGATTAACTCTCTAAGTAGCAATCTGGAAGAATTGTTTAGTAGGTGTAACAGTGCGATCAATGACTACATATATATAGGTTAAGGAAATATTAAAATAGCAAAATAGACACTAAGCCATTAGAGGTAACTGATCAAACATGTTAGTTAGAAAATAAGTCAAATAATGTGTGTGTTGAAATTAGAGGTGAAATGGAGTTGAGTCGGAGCGATCTTCATACTCAGACCGAGGAAGTCAAGGAAACATGAACAGAGGACAGTAACAATATCGTGCAGTAAAGCAATCATATTTCAGGTAATCGGGAAGAAATTCATTAGGTGGTCGAGAAAAAAATGGACAAGATTTACAATGCACTTAGGAAACAGGCGAGGGAACGGGTTAGGAAAATCGAACAGATTGAATGCAAACTTAGGGATGTCAGTGAACTACGGAACAAACAGGAAACGCTACCACAGGAGGCGGCAGAGAAAGAAAAAGAATTACAGCAAGAAGTGAGAATAGTGAAAGAGAATGCTGAGAGAGTAGCGGAAGAAGAAGTTATGAATTGCCAGAGAGTGCTAAGGTAAGAATTCAGAGGTCTGACGTCAAGAGAAGTGGTAGTAGCCAGTGGTTTGTTCAGTAGGGACAAAGATTTACCTATGTTTTCTGGAAAAAATTTCAATCCTATGGAATTTGTAAAACTAGTTGAGAAAAGACAACTTTTGAATGTCAGGTCAAGATGATTACAAATTTAATGCCTACAGTTTCTTTCGGTTATAATGTAAGAGTTTTATATTATCTTTTGAATTATCGCAGCAAGCTCACCCGTTACAGTCAGCATTTAAAGAATATATTTATTTAGAAAGAAATATATTTAATTGTTTTATTTCAATAGTAAATCAGCTAACCTCAAATTTTAATGGGGAAACCAAACGCCAATCATTTCATCCTCATTACGACGCGCAGGTTGCCTACGGGGGTCAAATCAAAAGACCTGCACCTGGCGAGCCGAAGTCGTCGGACACATCCCGGCACTAAAAGCCATACGAAATTTCATTCCAATAAGTTAAATGGAATATAGAGAAGACAGAATATTAAGGAAGATCCTCGGTAACATATGCTTCGATGGACATGTGTGATTGACAACAGAATCTAATGAAGAGATGGAGATGAAGGCAGAAGCAGTCACACCAGTCGATTAAGAAGACAGGACTGCTATTCTACGAGCACAAAATTTCAGGATGTCAGATAATCGACTAATGAAAAGAATAATTATGTAATTTCATCAAACCAACGTTCAAAAGGCTGAGGTGATTTCGAGAATGTGAAAATGATCTGAGACAGATCGATATCCTAGAAGGTAAAATTACTGACAGGGCAAATAAGAGAGGCTTTGAGACAGAATCACAAGCCGGAAGTCGGAGAGAATCTTTACCCGCTGAACACAAGAAGGTGCCGGCTGATGGGCTCAATAATTTCTGGAAGGATGTCGAAGCTAAAAGAACATACTCAAATGAAATTGGTTGTCATCACAAAGTCCACTGAGGCTCAACTCGATAAAAAATAGATGGTTCTATGTCCCACTATTATTACGTTTTCCTCTGAAGCTAGGGTGTTGGAATTATGTTTCGTAGTTCTATTACATGTTGTTAGATCTAGCAACGTGAGGTTGACGTATTTGAGCATCTTCAGAATACTACCGGACTAAGTCAGCATTGAGTCACTACCGAATCCACCGAGTTGGGCTTGAAAGGCCGTATTACCGTCTAGAAATCTACGAGAATTTGGAGGTATTATCGCTATTATCAGTCACGTAAAAATTCAATTTTGGTTGTAATTCACTTTATGGGTGCGTGGGTGAGCTTGGCGTTGACATCCTCCACAACCTAGACGTCTGAAAATCGAGCGGAGCTGTGGTGCGACTACAGCTCCAAGCTACGGTTGAAAAAAGGCTCCAATAGCCCTCGTCTCTCACGCCAATGAAGTCAGGCTCACAATACTGAACAACATCCTAAAACTGTCCGCTCCCACAAATACGGAACGAGGATGTAGAATTATTTCCAGACAAAATAACTCGTGAGCAGGTACTGACCATTCAACAACTCATCGCGAAGGCTACGGAGTTCAACATTACGATGTTCATGTGCTTCTTGGATTAATAGAAAGCCCTCAACAAAGTGGAATGTTCGAAAATCTTGTTAATCTTCTTCAAAATGGGAAAGCCGAGACAACTTGTTCTCTTTAAATACGGCGCGGGTTAGTGTCAACAATACCTGTACGTCCTAAACCCGTTTCAACAGACCTCGTGTTAGTTTTGTTAAGGAGCAGTCTTATAGGCTCTCTGGCCAGGCTCTTAACTTCGTCCTCCCGTGCTCTGGATCTCGGCCGTCAACTCTTCCTTAGATGATAAGTTTTCAATTATTTCTGGATTCCTGGCCATGTGTCTGAATTATTCCAGAAATTATCGGTCCAGAATGGACGATTGCTACGTTCCTAGGCGACGAGTTCTCTCAGGATCGGCTAGTTGGTAAGGTATGCCATTCATTATGTTCGTAATAGCCTTTTACAGTACAATATTCCGAGGTATGATTCTACAGTGATCCGTTATATTCATTGTACAAGTTTCTTCAGAATATGTTACGATTCGGGAATATGAGAGTTCTCAAAAAATTATGTATGTTACCAGTCTGCTTAACGTCGCACCGACAGAGGTTAGTCATTTGGCGACGATGGGTTAGGAAAGGGCTAGGAGAGGAAAGGAAGGAAACATTGCCTTAATTAAGATGCAGATCCAGCATTTGCCTGGTGTGAAAATAGGAAACCACGGACAAACATTTTCAGGGCTGCTGACAGTCGGGTTCGAACCCAATATCTCCCGAATGCAAGCTTACAGCTACTGCCAACTCACTCAGTAAACTGAGTTTTATCTTGGTGTTTATCCTTATAAGAGTGAACTATGCTATCGAATTTCTCTCAATTGCGATGCGTCTCTGTGTTTTAGACTTGCAGTCACCAGTGTTAGTGATGACGGATCCCAGGTGTTCAAGGTAATAGAAGATCTCTTACGAAAATGTCGATTTTATGTCCACAAATACAGTAATTCTAGATTGTAATAATGTAGAAGATTTCAACTTAAAATTAATAAAAATAATTTAGTTTAATATTAGAAGCTTTGAAGCAAATTTTATTATGCAACCCTCAAAAATATACAATTCGAAACGTACCTTAGTATACTGCCAAGAGTAATCAACCAATCACTACTGATCTGCATTTAGGACAGTCGCTCAGGTGGAAGATTCCCTATATGTAGTCTTCCTAGCCTTTTCTTAAATGATTGCAAAGAAAATGGAAATTTATTGAACATCTCCCTTGTTAAGTTATTCCAATCACTAACTCCCTTTCCTATCAACGTATATTTTCCCCAATTTGTCCTCTTGAATTCCAGCTTTATATTCATAATGTAATATTTCCTACTTTTAAAGACATCATTCAAACTTATTCGTCTACTGATGTCATTCCACGCCATGTCTCCACTGACAGCTCGGAGAAATTGTGAACATACTTGATTGTGAAGGAAATTATAACAAGTTTTATGATAATTATAAGCACATATTAAATAATACGTTCCTTACTTGAATTCTGGTATAAGAAGATGTAAGAATAATATTTCTTACTGGCGCATCATTACGTATACATATAATAATCTAATAACATCCCAAGTTCCTATTCTTTCTTCCTCATATTGCCATTTTCCTTTTTTTTCTTGCGCTTCCTCACACCATAAATATTCAGTGAGATTATAAAATATTCAATACATCCTATTTAAACATAATATACTCGATTTCTTTCTCATAAAGATTTTACATCTCCCTTATAGAAACCCTCACATCTCTCCTGTGAACAATGTGAATCTAATCTCTATACCTTTCCATTTTTTGTTCAAAATAAAGCGATGATCGCACTGCAGGAAAATAAAACAGAAAATTAGAGAACCCAAGGAGTCAATGGGAGGATATCTATACTCATTTATATTTAAAGAGAGACTGTCAGTTTGTACGCAACGGGTAATCTCAGAACCTTCCACACCGATTTTAGAACTTTTATTTCACCATGATTGAAAGATAATGTAATTTCGGATAACATAGGTAGTGCATGTTCCCAGAATATCCAAAAGTTCCCGCATTTAATGAAGCAAAAACTGACAACAATAATAAATATGAAAGTTTGTATGTTTGTATTTAACTAACGGAGCCTACATTTGGCAAAATTATAGATAATACTGCTTGTCAACACAGAGGCTATTTACTATCACGGTATCTTGTAAATGGACTATGTAGCGGAATAAAATGTGAAGCTAGTTAGAAGAAAACGTACGATTGTGACCCTTAAAATTGAATACGCTTCCTCAGCTGTTAGTCCTATTGAACAATGGAGAGCACCCAATGTACGAGAAGTTCAATTTACCAGAGAAAATTTGCTATGAATTATCTTCGCATCTCTTATAGTTATCTATAATTGTTTATCTGTTTTGGCTCAGGCCGTTTCCTTAATCTCTTTTCTTGTCTCGGTGTCTTTGAATGAATAACTACTGGACGGACCACGCTCAAATTTATCAGACATGCAGTTGGGAACTTTGGCTAACATGTAAGCTACTTACTGTTTGAGTCATCAGTCCATGGAAAGGTTAGACGCAGATCTCCCTCAGTGCCACCCTATTCTGTGCTAACATTTTCATTTCTCACTTTTGACTGTTGCAATGCTTTTCTCTAACATGGTTTGCTGCTATAAGTCTCTTTTCTTGAAACGATCACATTTGAGTTCCCAGCTACCGCGTAGTTTATTTTAGTAGATGGAAGGTTCTGAATTAATGCCTTATCTGAGCCCTGGACTGCTCCTAGTAAGTAATAAAATTATTGAATGGATGCTGGACTGGAATTTTCATGCACCTATAGCCTTAAATTATCTTCAAACGACATTTATTCTTAATAGTTACTACTAAACATGAGTACATTTCGCAGGTAATTTGGTGTTTATATATTAATGCGAAGAATATGAAGTGGTATCTGTGGTGCCACTTCAGTTTTCGTGTCGATCTGGCAACAATAATGCCTGGATTTTTTGTTTTAAACTGTACACAATGTCATATACTTCATCTCTATCTAAACTCTGATCTACTTTGTTATCTTCAACTCAAGTTGCGATTAAACTAAATCGTATATGCTCTCCAAATCAATAAGCGCATCATATCTGACCCTAATTTCTCCTAGATCTTGTGAAGTGTCATAATTTTCCACAAAAGTTTTGATTTTTGTGATTCTGCCTTTCAGAAAACGTAGTCGCGTCATCAGCTTTGCGATTTCATCATCGCACATTGTACAGCACTGGCTCACACAAATGTAAATAATGCAAGAAAAGGATGATTAAAAGGAATCTGGCATTGTAAATTGAAGAAACCCACGTTGCATTGCACGATGATGTTTCACACACGTTTCACTTATTTCCGTATAATATCGGTCCGAAAACAGACCAAAAAGTTGATATGAATGAATTAAATTTTAATATAGCACAAATGTTATTTTATCTGAGTCTGCAGAATGTATGCGGAAATAATGAAAGGTGTGGACACACACTTGGAGACGGAGTGCAAATTGAAAATAAATAAATCCGAAATAAAAGTAATGAAGTGTATTCCAATTAAGCCTGTAGTCTTGAAGTGAGTACATGAATATTGTCACTTGAACAGTAGAATCACTAATGGTGGCAAAAGTAACAAGTAAATAAAATGAGCAATAACACAAGAAAGAAAGGCCTTTGGTAAAAAATGGAATTTGTTCACTTCGAACATCCGTATGAGAATTAGAAATGCGTTTTTGAAGATTTTATTTCTGAGTGTGGCATTGAATTGAAGTGAAACATGGACGATGACTAGCTCAGAAAGAAAGAGGATAGGAGCTTTTGACATGTGGTGTTACAGAAGAAGAATCGAATCAAGAGTGAAGAGATACTGAATCGAATTGGTAAGAGTAGAACCATTTGGCAAAATTTGACCAGAATAAGGTACAAACTAATAGGATAAATCTTCAGCCGTCCAGGACTTGTTCTGTCAGTTTTTGATGGAAGTGTAGGCCATAACAACGACAGGGGTAGACCAAGGTATGAACATGATAAATGGATTAGATAGATGTAGGATATAGTACTTACGTAAACATTAAGATATTAGCACAAAATATGGTAGCATGGAGAGCTGCATAAAACCAGTTGTAGGTCGGCTGACCCATACAACACCACCACCCTGGGAGCCCATCCTGTTCACCTGTTCACGAAATGTTCAGGTGTTTGTCAACTTGTTTGTGACCTATGAACTCACTGAGGGTCCATCAAAGCTGGATGCTCCCCCAACGGTATCCAACAATTTAGCTTACCCATGAACTTAGCTAGAAAGTCCCAAGTGGTTCTCCTCCACAAATGTAGGTAATATAATATCGTAATACCAACCTGCACCAGGTCGTAGGAAACTAAATGTTATCGACTGACAAAATTTGGAGCTGATGAAATAATGGCTTTGTTAATACCGGCCTTGGTGTCAGCACTGTAGGAAATCCAGAGGGTTATCATCATTAAAGAAATTCTAGATCACAGACTTCTTCTTGGGGTCGTCCCTCAGGCGCAGCGTCCTAAACACTTTTCATGGTCGTGGGCGTCGTTTGGTCCAAAATGAATATCCCTCATTTTCATCCTTACCGTACCTTGCCAGCTTTTGTCTTTCTTGTCCAGCTGGGCGGGCACTGTTTACGTAAAAATTGAACTAGAGGTATACATACACTTACAGCATGGCCATAGTAACGGAGACGCTTCTCTTCATTTTATCCGCAATCGGCGCTGTGCTCATTTTTTCGCAAATTTTGTCTTTCCAGATGCGGCAGATTGACGAGATGTCTCTTCGAACTTACGAAGTGAAATTGGCGTTCAATGTTCTTGTCGGATGGCAGATATTTAGCTTCATGCCGCGCAATTGGTTGTCATGTTGTTCGGTATAACACAGAATAGGGATGAGAATTCCATCAAAATAACGAATTCAGTTTGCGCAACAGTATACCGAAGACATCTTGAAATCATAGGGTACGTTTTGAATCGTAAATCGTCGTGACCACTGACATAGAGGAAGCCTCTTCGTTTCCATTTCTATTATAAAATACTTGCCGTAAAAATAACACCGAAAGAATTTTGACACACACGGAGGAAGGAGGACTCACATCATGGAGAACAGAGTATTACAACATAAACCCCGCAATATTGAAACTGTTTCTTCTCTAATCGACCAGCGATAACAGGATATACACGTGTACCAGTTATCATATCAAGCTAATAGTGCCAGTCATCACTGCGAGCAATTCTACATGTTTACTTTGTCAGAAGTAAGTATTTCATCACATTACGTGTATAATGTGCACGTTGATGATCTTTAAATGAGTGATAACTTCATCGCTTGTCTGCCATTATCTCTCCTGTAGAATATTATCATGCGGATTTACCAGCCAACCGTGAACTACTATAAAGACAGATATCACCTAGACAACATTTCTGACCATGGACTCATGATCGGAGCTGGAGGGACAATCCTTAAATTTCTTGTACAGCTATGGGATTCTCTTGTTCTCAACCGGACACGGCTTCATGACATCGCTATCGCCGCAATACGTGGTTCAACAACCATACTCCACAATCATTAATATAAAATTTGAAGAACCATACGTCATGCCACATTTCAAAATTATTCCTGAGCCTTATGATGGTTATTTCTGTCTGGCGCACTAACAAACTCACCAGTAACTTAGAAGACATAATGTTGTGTAGTCCACATACTTTGTACTTGTGGCAGCTTCCTCATGGGGGAAGTTGTATTAATAAAATAACAAAGATATATTCTAAGTTGGAACAGAGCTAGCCTCGAAAGCGTTTGTTCTGTTGTCGATAATTAATAAACTGTGATTAAAACAGCACAGAAATGTAGAATTTCTGGGATTTGTGTATTACACACTTAATATCTGAAAGCTGTCGAGCAGGTTAGCTCAGTACGTTGCTGCATGGCCAATTATGGTTGCTAGCTCTGTATTCAGGAAACAGATGTTTTCGAATTCCCCTCGGCCTTCCTCAATATGGCTTTCTGAAGTTTCTTATTTTAACTCCAGTCAAATCCTAGAATGGTACCAGGACCTTCGGGGTACATCTGGAAGAGCAAATAAAGAACTGGCAAGCCGAACACGTCCTCGGACACTACTAACACTGACATTAATACGTAAAAGAATAATACACATAAGAACGTACCCGCCTGCCGACAGGCTCTGAATACGATTTTTGTCAAATCCTTCTCATTCGGTCATTACTTCTTTCTTTGTGATGGGCATACTATTCTGTTGGCCTAAGAGTTTATTGTTTCTCTAAGTAGTTCACCTTGCACATAATATATTAGATTGCAGCAGCCTCGTTTCACGTTACGTGTGTTGATTTGTTCCTTCCTTGGAATCCGCTTTCTGCCTTCTCCCGGTTTTTGTTGTGAGAAACTGAACGAGAACGAGAAAATGGAGTCATCAATTTGTGGCATAACTATTTTGTGCTCCCGTTTTGTACTGATGAATCTGATCCCTCTAGTTGAATTTTCTTTTTTTATGCTGCTGAAGGGGCTGCCTGGCCGAGGCGGTAAAGGCGTGCTCGGTTCGCCCGGAAGGACATGGGTCCGAATCCCCGTCAGGTAGTCGTAAAATTGTAGAAACGATATTTCCAATTCCGAAGGTGCATATGGCCCTGAGGATCAAACAGCCTACACCAAAAATGAGTACCAGGTTAATTCCTGGGAGCAAAAGTGGCCGAGCGTAGAGCTAACCTCTCTACCCCATCAGGTGCCGATGTTAACAATGGTAGAAGCCTTTACTTACCACTCGTCCAAGGGCCTTCATGGCCTCTACGGAGGTGACTTTGCTTTGCTTTTTATGCTGGAGCATTTAAGGTATTGTTACATTCCATATTTTTTAAAGTAATGTGCTTTCTCTAGTGCAGTCCCTCACTTCACTGGCATTGTTGTGTATTCTATTCTGACGGTAGCCAATCAAAAAACCTAACATCGCTTGATATCTTAAGATTTATTGTCACGAGGAAGAAATATTTTCCTGTTTGAAATGTATAAGTGTTCCTTTTTCATATGCATACAAGTAGTGGTACAATTTAGCGCAGAATTGTCCACTGAGGTGCAAAGGCGTACGTTTCGATTATGTGTGGAGTACATTTGATTTGTGGGAATGTGATTCATCGCTTTTAATCTATATATGTCACTGCGTATGGATGTTTTGACGGTTTATGGCACTTTGATCGGCTATGCTTATATTTGCTGGAATTATCTCCAGTAACCTAATGTTATTTGAGACTGAGAGCAAGATGTTATACACTACGTTTCTTAAGTAGAGACCGGCCTGCAATATTATATTTCTGAGGGTAGTGTCCTTTTGTATGACTCTGGTGGTGAGTCAGAAGTCATGTCTGCCGCATTTGAGTTCTCCAGGATAGTGCGTCAGAGATTCAAATTTTATTAATGTGTCGTCACGGGAGTGTTTCAAGACGAAGTACTACTATGCAACCATCCTCTACATAACGCTAATCACTGAGGAAAAATGGAAGGGATCCGACATATGTGCCGCTCCCCTCCCTTACCGATAATACATGACATAATATAATACGCACATCGGAAGACTCGAGGCATGGACCGCGACTAGGAAAGGCTAAAGACACAGCCCTGAACTGGAAATGACCCCAATCAACAATGCATGGCAGGGATGAGACTAATACTACTAGCAAATAAAATTCAAATAAATTTGAATTGAGGGTTTATTAATGCAATAAAATTCAAAGAAAAAGAAAATTGAGCCAGTAATTTAAAATATAAAAAGGATACATACTTGTGTTGATTTGGTTCAGTCGAAGTAGTAACGTAAATGCATGAGCACAGCATTTCTCAAAACACACCAACCATAACGTTAAATTTACGACGTGCTCACCGTCTCAATTGTAATTTCACTACATAGTGAGCTAACCTGAATACAATCCACACAGATTTGCGTGGTCGTTCTTTCAACGAGATTAATTATTTTGTTTGCACACGCGTCCTTCAAACTCCATCGTCCTCTCAACAACAATTCTTAGGATAAGATCCCCAAGCATCCGGGAGTAGAAACACAGAACAGATAAAATAAAAGAATGCAGGTATCAGCATGGCACAGAGAGAAAACATCTCTGGACTAAGAACAATATTCAAAACCAAAGAAAATCCCAGGCATGCGCATAGGCTGAATATATGAAATAAACATGGCGACCCCATGGGCAAGCTAACGGCCAAGACAGGGACCAAGGCAAAAAATAAACACCGTACCGAAAACAAACACACGGTACGGAAACAAAATCAAAGGGAAAAATTAAACTGACCGATACGCCATCTTTTCACTCTCCTCGCTCACGTAAAACACACTCCAATCAGTCGGCATTGCCGGAATCGGTCAAACAATGCGAGCAGTAGCCCTAGTCAATCAGTTGACCACAAACTCATATTGTGTGACCCTCATGGTCACAAACGAAGGTCTCACATATGTCAGAGATAGTGTGCACACCGCAGACAATTAGCAGTAGAATAATAGGGATCCAGTGGTCACGCACAAACCCATCAACTTAACGCATTCCGTACGACACGAATGGAACTCCTCGTCGACATGCAGGGCATACATTCATTCTATGGCAAAATACTTTAGAATCTATTGCACATAAATAGAATTGATCAGAGACCCAGTTATCAACATCACATAATCACAATAACAGCAACAAACACGCGATTCATTTACGCCGCAGAGCAGAATGAATACGTATCAATTAGCTGTAATTGAAAGCGGAGAATATCACTACAGAACCGCAGAAAAATATATTAAAACAAGGATCACCATACCTGCAATATTAGCCGTCAAAATAAAAAGAAGGATGGCAGTAATGGCAGAGTTTAAATCTAATAAATACCCATCTATAGCTCAGAAAAGCAACTCCGATCGGCGAAGAGCCCATTTTATATTCCTCTCTCACAACCACAACAAACATCAGTGTCAAAGAGATAAAGTTACAGTCTCCGCGGAAAGAATGACCTTCTGTGTCCATAACTGAGAGTGCCGCCCTCTCTAGTACAACCTTGGAACTAGTTAAGTCAATCAATGTAAACCCGCAAGAGGCCTTTAGCAATAATAGAATGGTGACTTTTATGAAACTGCCATTCAAAAATGGCTCACACAAAAAAAAATTAAGGTAACGGCAAAACAAAAACAAGGTCACGAAGGGGGTGAAAATGAAAGATTCCCTAGCCCTCGAATGCTCTAATAGAGTCGGGGTCGAAAAAGGACATGAGTTGACCAAGTGAGGTCGGATATGTTGGACGAAAGTGGGGAGTTTGGCACAAGTAAGTGGAAGCATTGCCAGGACTCAGCCAAAGGCCCCGTAATCGTCAACCCACGCTCCAAAGTTGAGAGCCCATTGCCTCTTATGACAGGCAGGGGATACCGTGGGTGTTATTCTACCACCCCCACTCACACGTGGGATATCATCATGGGAGTTTCTTTCTTTTTGACGACTTCCTTTGCTCTGTGTGAATGTTAGTGGAAGAGACTCACGCCCTCACACCCATCCAATCGGTGAGAATACATGTGTTTATATTTTATCAATTTTCTTCTTTTCCTCGTGTTCAGTATTATTATATTATGTCTCTTTCTTTCTGGCTTCTTTTTATCGTTTATGAGCATAATGGAATTACACTGGGTGTCCAATAGCTCTTATGCTCTTTTTTGCGCGGTTTGATCGTCAATTTTCCTTGCGATGTCTTATCCTTTACATCACGCTTTCCGTTTTTCGTCTCCTTGAATGCCTTGGTATATCCCACTTTCGCCTTCGGGCCTTATTGCCTTATTGATTTGAGACATGATGATCATATAGTTATTGGATGTATTTTGCGATCAATATTAATTGTATTGCTCCGCGATCACTGCTGATCATATGTAATTCCCAACTATATGATTGCTGGAATCTGGTCTTATCTACGAGGCCATCATCATCAGTGTCGTCCGACTCGTTGACTGTCCTTTGTTCCGAATGAGTAAATTTACTCATTTCAGATTCCCTATGGGAATCAACATCTATATCATCTGATGGCCAAGCAGGCATCAATTTTTGGTAATGAGACAAAGTATCTCATAGTGCATTGGCACTGCTGGTGACTACAATTGGCCTACGCAGTGGCCTCCACGGTATGCACTACTAGCCATGCGTCTTGGTAGATGTGCTAGGTACCAACTGATGAGCCCAGCCTAGCACACGGTGGCGAAACGCTGGCAACCAGGAGTGAGTTAGCTGGAGAATTTATAATGTCCAATAATGGACCATTTATATTGTTATTATAAATTTACTCATTCGGAACAAATATTTCAGATTATCTATGGGAATCAACATCTATAGCATGTATTGTCATTGTATTGGTGGTCAGAGGTGCCCAGGTTCGATTCTTGGATGGGCCGTCAATTTTCTTCCGCGTCGCGCTATTGGAGACAACTAAAGGAGAAGAAGAAAACTGAGACCTACTAAGGCAATATGACAAGTACGAAGTATATGGACGAAGCTGACACAACGTACAAGAATGTCAACTAATGTAGGATAAACATCTGGGGCAAGAAATAGTGGTGGGCCGTTTTTCCTTGGATGCTGGTTATACCAATTTATAATACGCGTGTTTGGAACAGGAAGAGCCGATCCACTGTATCACAACCATATTTCGAAGGTAACATTTCCCAGTATATATGACTCCCTTGAGCACCTGGTCGAAAAAACCGACAATATTTGGTTCAATAATACTGTAATATTCTCAGGTGCCGTTGGTTCTGGTAGTGGCTATTAACGCGCAACGGCTGTGGAGCCAAGCTCTGCATTCCATTTTTAATGTGTCTTGGGTTATTTGTAAATGGAATTAATTAAGTACTATCAATATTTTAAAAAATCAGGCGAAAATGCGTAAACTCCTTGCTGAATACAGTTTCGTAATGATACACTTTCCTCTTCATATTCAGACAACACAATACACTATAAACCACCACAGACACACGCAATTGTGATTCCAAACCTCCATATAATATTGGCGTCAGGAAGGGCATCCAGCCGTGAAACAAGGCCATTTAACATGTGCAATACAGTTCGCAGCCGCGACCCCACATATGTGGGAAAAGTGGTAGAAAAAGAAGAAAAGAAAAGAAGAAAGGAATGGGACTAGTTTACAATAGGATATTGTAAATAATTAATACCACTAACTTCCTTTTCGGTTTTCGGAGACGCTGAGTGCCGGAATTGTGTCCCGTAGGAGCTCTTTCACGTGCCGGTAGATCTACCGAGACGAGGCTGGCGTACTGTGCATCTTTAATTACCATCAGAATGAGGCAGAATTGAATCCGCTTACTTTGGCTCTGAAAGGCAGTGACTTAACCATCTAAGCCATTCTTCCTGGCAAGACATTTTCCTCCAAACATAGTAACTCATACTACACCTCAGCTAGAGTTAGCTATCCATCAAGACACTGTTATTTTTATGCTTTCTTAAATAATGTAGTTCTACTATAATGCAATCTGCTTTCCAATCCCTTCTTTGATATCTTCTGGAAAAGTCTTATGATGGCCATATTTAGCTTTTTTTTCTCCTTCAAGTGTTCCAACATCATTTCTTTCCCTCCAGCTATTTGAACCGAATACTTTCCTCTCAATGAACTTAACCAATTCACAGCTGCACGTCTGCCGATCAAGGGACGCTAATGCAGGTCGACAAATTGACAACAGTAAGACACATCTGAGAACAATGACATTTTATGCCATTTTCAGTAACATAAAACCATTCGATTTCTTGAGTTACGTAAAACTTCTGAAAAAATAATTATAATATTTCGGACGTTATTTTAATGAATAATTTAATTTAATTTCGTATAGCTACTGATAGCCTGGTGCAGACATTGTTTGACAGACCCTCCGAAAGCGATGGGTAGCACCTGTCGTATACCGAAAACTGTGTGTTATTGTAGTGGAGGATAGTGTCGCGTATGCTTTGTGAGTTTCAAGGATATTGGAAACGGTACAAACACACATTTTCCGAGCCATGCGAATTAACCATTGAGGGTTAAATTTGGGAATGGAGCCCGAGGCCCTCAGAACCAAAGGTGACTACGCTTACCATTCAGCCAAGGAGCTGGACATATTCATGAATGTGTCATAACTACATATTAACCGTGTGTTTCTAATAAATGCAACTGTTACCATTTTATTACCCAGCGAATTGGCGGTGCGGTTAGGGTCGCATATCTGTGAGATTGAATTCGGGAGATAGTGGGTTCGAATCCCACTGTGGGCAGCCCTGAAGATGGTTTTCCGTGGTTTCCCATATTATCACTAGGCAAATTCTGGGAGTGTGCCTTAATTAAGGCCATGGCCATTTCCTCCCCACTCCTAGCCTTTCGCTGTCGCACCATTGTCATAAGACCTGCAAGTGTCGGTGGGATGTAAAGCCAAAAGTAAGAAAAAACGAAATCAGTTATATCAATAAACTTATATTTCACACCCTGAAATTATCTACTGTTGATGGTAATTATTTCTGGTAACTATGACCGCGCAGCGCGTCGGCCTCTCGCCGCTGGATACCGTGGTTCAAATCCCGGTCACTCCATGTGAGATTTGTGCTGGACAAAGCGGAGGCGGGACAGGTTTTTCTCCGGGTACTCCAGTTTTCCCTGTCATCTTTCATTCCAGCAACATTCTCCATTATCATTTCATAGCATTTATCACTCCTTAATATATAAATCACCTTGGGAGTGGCGACCCCATTGTAATAACAGCCTATATATATTTCATTCATTACATCCCTGACCCGTTCCATGACTGGAAAACAGGTTGTAGGTTTTCATTTTTAACTATGACCCCGGGGCAGAGTGCAGACATGCGCTACACGGTTGTTAATTACGCTGTCTGCGAGTCGCTGTTCACCAAGTAGGCCCTACAATAACACGCATTCTGCATCAATGATAATAATATATTTTTATTTTGCTTTTTGCTTTACGTCGTACTGACACAGATAGGTCTTATGGCGACGATAGGATAGGAAAGTCCTATGAATGGGAAGGAAGCAGCCGTGGCCTTAATTAAAGTTAAACCTCAGCATTTTTCTGGTGTAAAAATGAGAAACCACGTAAAACCATCTTCAGGGCTGCCGACAGTGGGATTCGAACCCACTATCTCCCGGATGCAAGCTCACAGCTGCGCGCCCCTAATCGCACGGCCAACTCGCCCGGTCAATATGTTGGGTATTCAGCCCGAAGGCTGGCTGGATCCTCAACAGGTCCACCATTAGATGTCATAGATGGCCAAGGTGTCACTGAAGAGGCGTACTAGGGAAATAAGGAGTGAGGTAGTTTCCCGTTGCTTTCTTCACTGAACCAGAAGTTGCTATTGCATATCAGTCTGCCAAGCCCACTGAAATGCGTGCACCAACCGACCCTATGAGCAACTATTTCACACCATTCATAGCAGGGACTGGCTGCATAAAATATGGCATTACTAGCATCACTCATACCTCAACCACCTTCATATTGTCAAAGCCAAGGATAAGACTGAGACAGGTCAATGAAAGTAACAAATTTAGTCTAGCCCATACCAGAAGACATAATAATAATTATAATAATAATAATAATAATAATAATAATAATAATAATAATAATAATAATGCGATATACGTTCTAAACATTTGACAAGAGAACCGTGAGGGTCGAACTAGACAGAATTCAAGTAACGAAACTTGTATGAATGATCCTTTTAGTTATCCTAGAATTAATGACAGCGTTAAATCAACGGTAGTGTTATAAAATATTGGTGGAAAATGGCTGGAAGATATTGCTTTGATGATGACGTAAAATGACCATCGTGTCCGTTGTAGACAAATAGCTATAGTTCTATGTTTAAATTACAAGAAATATAGTTATACTAAAAAATTAAAGTTTTGACTAGACGTATAGAATTTGACATTCCACAAACCAACTTTTCTTATACGTACAGTGTATGCAAATATCAATAAATTAGGATTTAATCGAATAGAATAGAATAGAATAGAATAGAATACTCCCGTCCCCCAATTCCGGATCGCCTGGAGCTGGGGAGAGAGCATTCGTTTATTGCAATTCCTTGAATTATGATACATGACTTACAATACCCTCTTACAATTATTGGCTGTTACTATACTGAATATGAATTATTTTGTCCTAGACATTAACAATATTATATAGTCTAGGACAACATGTATCATCCCTACCTTAACTTACTAACTGAACGAATTTTTATTTATTACGTTATAACATTAAAAGAAAAGTTAGAATCAAAATGACAAATTTACATTGAATATATACTACATCTAACCTGAATCTGTCTGGTCGCGACATCCCCCCTGGTGAGGAACTCCTACCACCCTTCCCAGGGATGTCACGACCAGACCCGTCTCATGAGGCTCCGAAATCGAAACCTCGTAGACCCCTTAAGTTGTCAATATTGTTTCCTCACCACTCCTTCGTGTGACAGCCCACATGTGTGCGGATGACCTAGCTCAACATGTAGGCTGCCTCGCCTGTATTCCACTGCCGAGACGGAATCCATAACTCGGCTCATATTTCGCTGACTGATTGACAACTTGTTTCCTCTGGTTTAATATTGTTCACACCTTACTCTAATCTACACGTGCAGGAGTACTGAGTCAACACTATGCTTGAGATAGGATAGGCCTATCTCCTCCTATCTCAACTCTACTATACTACAGCAGCCAGAACAAACTAACAATCCCAAAGCAAACTAAAAACAGGCTAACAAACAACCTCATTGTAAGGAACACATTACTGCTAACATATTAATGAACTAAATTTACTAATTAGAAATATACAATTCCTAATGTATGAAACAACACTGAACAACTATAAGAGAAACATACTGCTAAACTTATAACCATTGTCGCCCTTACTTCTTAGCGACTTAAACTCTATAATGTTCTGTAAAGTTGTATTATATACTTATATGGTTAGAAGATATCGTTCTTATAACTCATACACATCTGCTATTTCAGAGATCTCTTGTTGTACAGTCGTCATATTGCTTCTCTGCTGCGCTTCTAACTTACATTGTCATCATGTTTTGCTTATTACATTTTTCTATTTCCATATTACCTCTCATTCCTCTAATAATACTTATAGTTACAAATTACTTGTCTATCCTCATGCTCATCTACATACATTTACTATCATTTACTAACACTGGTATTACTTTCAGTTATTGCTAATCTCATTTTAATTTCTTACACGACCTGATTGTAGGGAACTCATTACTGTTAGCATGCTGCTGAATTAAATCTGTTACTTAGCAATATACAACATCCAATATAAATGAACACTGAACAGTTACAAGAGAAACATAGTCCTAAACTTATAACTATAGTATTTCCGAGATCTCTTGTTGTACAGTCATCATCGTGCTCATGTATATTACATTTACTATCATTTACCTGTACTGTTATTACTTTCTGTTATTACAAATCTCATTTTAATTTCTTTCTTCCACATGCTTCTTAGAATACAGAAAAATTTAGCTAGTTTTCCTGGGGTAATCCATTCTCTATTTAACAGTTTGGTTATTGTATAAAATTCTTTCTCTCTTTCTACTTTTAATTTATATTCATCACCAAGGTATTTAGTTCTCAGTGCCTCCGTTCCCTTACATGTTCTCAGTAAATGAGCTTCTCCCATTATGTCATCACAAAATAAACACTGATTTACGTTATGTTTCTCACTTATTCCCTTATTTTTGTATAAACCCAAAAGCCACCACAACACACCTCTTAGTTCCCTATTTGTGATTCTATTTTTTCTTATTGACATGTATTGGATAATGCCACAGAATTCTACTAGTGTTCTTTTGGTTTCACATTCTTCTCTGATCGTCTGTTTCTCTATGTCCTTTACTCTAATCGTTAGTATTTTAATGAAGCTGTTTTCTTTACCGTTCATCTCCTTATCCCAATATAGCCCCATTCCTATTTTGTCTAGCATACCTTTTACTTTCGATAACCAATAATTCTCATCCAAGTGTCTCATCTGGTGCTGGTAGGCTAGATTTAATATTTCCCTCCCCTCTCCTCTTTTTAATCTTAACCAATATTTTACTATTTTCTTACTTATGTCTGCTTGGATGCTGATATCTCCACATATAGTTCTCACTCCACTATTTGCTGCACATTCTGGTAGGCCCATTATTATTTTACAAAATTTGTTACTTATGATATCTAGTTCTTTTTTATCAACTTCTATACCCCATATTTCAACCCCATACAGTGCTTTTGATACCACAAGGGCATTAAAAACATTTTTATGTACTTTGTATTGCAAATTAGGCATCTTCTTTTCTAAGGCCTTTATACTTGATAGGGCGGCCACACCTTTTATTTTTGCATGGCGTATCTGTTCCTTCCACAACCCATTCTTTGTTAATATTATTCCTAAATATTCTAATTTATTTACAACTTCCAATTCAGCACCATCTAACAGCCATCGCCTTTCATTTCTTTTTAATTTATTTCCTCTTTTGCAAACCATTACTTTTGTTTTTTTGATATTTATTTTCAAATTCCATGTATTACGGTATTCCACCAATTTTTTGAGGTTACTTTGCATACCTGCTGTTGTTAGTGAGAGCAGCAGGATGTCGTCTGCGAAGACTAGACCGGGGATCTCTTTGTTGTATAAGCAAGGGCTAGTATTATTCTCTTTCGCTAGGCATTCTATTACATCATTAATAAAGAGCAAAAACAGTATTGGTGATAGTTTACATCCCTGTTTAAGTCCAATGTTCGAGTGTATCTTTCCTATCATTACATCTTCTTTGACTTTAACTGAACATATTACTTCGGCATATAGTTCTTCTATGGCTTTAATCATTTTCATTGACATTCCTATTCCGGCCAGCTTCACAACGACAGCCCGTCTGCTGACTGAATCAAAAGCTTTTTGTAGGTCTATTGCTGCAATGTATAGTCTACCACCTTTCTTTCTTATGTACTTATCCATTAACGTTTTGATTATAAATACATTGTCAGTAGTTCTCATTCTTTTCCTAAAACCTGATTGGTATACCGAGAGAATAGAGTAATCTTCTGCCCATTTCATAATTCTTTTCGCTAAAATCCCAGTGTAGATCTTACTTAGTGAGTCCAACAATGTAATCCCCCTGTAGTTGTTCGTATTCGTTCTTTCTCCCTTTCTTTTGTAGATCGGGCAAATTACTCCTTCCTGCCAAGATCTTGGAATTTTTTTCCCCTCAAATATTTTATTGAATATTTTAGTTATTATTTCAATCATCTGACTGTTGTTACCTATCTCTTTCCAGAATTCATGCGTAATTCCATTAGCAGCACCTGATTTTCCGCCCTTCCCTTTTTTCATTACATCTAGTACCTCGTCTGTGGTTATTATATCGTCTAGTATAGGCAGCGTACACTCCATTTGTCTCAGTATACCAATTTCGTTTCTGTTCTCTACCCATGTGTCCTTACCCCCTAATAACCCCTTAAAATACGTTAACCATTCCTCATTAGATATTTTTACTTGATCATAGCTTTTATAACCCTTACATATTGTGCTAATTTTGTTCCATACTTTCTTTGTTTCATTTTCCTTACAGTACTTTAGTAATATTTTTGATTCTTTGTCCTGCCATTTACTTTTCTTATCGCTTATTAAATCTTTGTATTCTTTCCTCTGGTTACAAAAATCTACTCGTAAGGCCTGCGATCCCTCATTTCTATACCTTTTTAAAGCCTTAATCACTTGATTTCTCTTCTCCTTACACTCCTCCGTATACCATACATTTCTTTTATATTGTCTACTCTTACTCACAACCATTTTTTTACCAGCTATTTCTATTGATCTTTCAAGCATTCTTATTGCCTCATCTAGGTTATTATCCTCTATCATATACTCCATGCCTATTCTCAGAATTTCAAAGGTTTTACCCCTATAGTAATCTCTAAATTGTTCTCTCTTTTCCTCATTCCACCTGTATCTTACTAATTTTCTCTGTTCATAGTTAAAGAATTGTTTGTCTACTTCATTATCTTCCTCTCTCTGTAGCCGAATAGCAACTGGGAAATGATGAGACGCTGTCCAATTTTTTACCTGGATTTCTTTAATAAGAGTTAAAGCCTCTCTAGATGCCAGTACTAGGTCTATAACACTCCCTCCTGACTCAACTATATATGTTAGGTTGCCTGATTCATCTCCCAGCCATCCCCCATTTAAAATGTACAATTCCTCTATCGCGCATATTTCTAATAATTTCTCTCCATTTTTATTACACTCTTTGTCTTTGCTGCTCCTTTTTTCTATTAATAATTCCCCGATTTCTTTATCGTATAATGGATTATTTAGGCCAACCCTTGAGTTAAAATCCCCCATTATAATTATTCCTGCTTCTTCATTTAGTAATTTTATCTGATTTACTGCGTCGACGAGTTCTTCAAAGAAATTTTCCTTCTCGAACGGGGACCCCGATGGATGGTTATAGCCAAAGCCAATAAACATATCTCTCCCCTTTTGATTTCCTTTTTTTGTTTTGACCCAGATCATGTCCTCACATCCTGATTCCCATATCTCCACTTGTTTGCAAATTTCATCTTTTGCGATAACTGTTATCCCTCCTGGGTGACGCCCTTTCGTACTCCTTTTATATTTTGTTTTACTCCAGACCTTAAATCCCGGTATTATCACATTTTTACTAGGCGGCAACCATGTCTCTACTATACCAATAATCTCACTCTCTCTCATTAAATCTATAAATTCATCATTTCCCAGTTTACTTAGTATACCCTCTATGTTGATTAATCCCACTACCCAGTCTAGTTACTTGTTCATAGGTATATCTGCTGCTACCAGGGCCTTGCTTCTCGTTATTCGTGGTTTTTCTATTTGTATAATAGATCCACTTGGGGAACTAATTATTTCCTCCTCTGACCCTCTAGCTTCCTCTGACCTAGTCAATCCTTTCTTTGCCCATATGTCCTTTAAATTTAACGCTGGCTTACGTTTCTTTTCTTCTTTTCTCCCTGCGGTGTCTTGCTTTCTCTGGATCACATCTCCTTCTTGGGTAGATCTCCTGGGTTGGTGATGTCCGGTTTCTGTCGTCACAACATCCAGTTCGTTGTCCTTGCTTGGTAGGATTGCACACGTACCTGTTGACTCAGGAGTGCTGGCGTCGCTCACTGTACTGCTGTACTTCCGCTTATCTGACGTATCAGGACAATGCCCTAGCTCACGTAGTTGACCAGCTGTCCATGCCCTGCTCCACGAATCGTCTGATATAATAAGTCTGTTTCCACGTATAAAGGCTTTTAGTCCCGAATGCCTAGCTTTTCCTTGATGAAAGCGTAGTGTTCGTACATTCTCCATTTCTTCCTTGTCTAGATCTTTCTTTATCCATATCTTCGTGCCTTTCAAGTTTCTGCTATTTTCCAAAATTTTACGGGCCTTCAAACCAGATACCATGCAGACTTTTACTGGTCTTTTTCCCATATTTCTTCCTAATCTGAAGGCGTTATCAATATCACTATCATTACACTCTATTTTCAAATTCTCTCTGATTAGAGAGAGTACTCTATCTATCAAGTCATTGAAGTTCTCTTTCCCTGGTTCTGCCAATCCATAGATTATTATGTTTTTCTTCCTCGCTTCTTTCGACCGTGTTTTTTCTTTTTCCTCGAGTTTCCTTAATTTTTCTTCTACCTCCAGTGCTTTCTTCTTCAAACCATGTATTTCATTTTTGTTTTGTAATACACTCTCTTTAATACCCTTCAGTTCTGTTTGTATAAATGATTTCAAGTCCTTGAAATCATTTTTCTGTTCTAGTAGCATTTCTTTGGTCTTTTCTGTATGGCATTCTTGCATGATCTCTTTAATCTTCTCGATATCGTCCCATGTCAGTCCTGGGCCAGGGTTCATCTCCACTCCGCCAATCACTAATAGTACCATCACTACAACTAATGACACTATTGTATGAGTGATGTTGATATCGTTTTTCACCGTTTGTAACGATTTCTTCCTACATCGGGCCTGCCATCTGCCTATCGCACCTCTGTATTGTTCAATTGACACTCCCATGCTCGCGCACTCCTGTACTTCCCGCACGTTCAGCACTACGTCCGTTCACCTCGCTAGCTGAATTGCAACTGAATTTAGGATTTAATCCTCCTGAATCGTTTACAATTGAAGCTGAAATACTACGCATTGTAAAAAACGTGGCCATGTAGTTGTATAGCGCAAGCTAGTCACATAATCTTTCATTAGCACAAGCGAGGGTACTGTCGATTTCCTTTTCATAGTCACTAGCCATGTTGCGAACAGCTGATTTAGGAGTATCTCCGTCTCGACTGGGATTCCAACCCGGGACCCTCTGAACCGAAGGTCAAGGCTAACAATCACGCGAGGAGCCGGATTGCTAAGACTGATTACCTCGGATCGTGTAGGGGTATTTCAGTCGCCTTGGCAATGAATACTGCAATTTATTCGAAACGTCAGCAAACTGTACGTAATGTACAGAAAAACAACAACACGGTTCAACCCGGAAGAATACTTGAATAACTACACACCGTCGAAGCTCACTTCTAAGAGACTAAATCGTAAGTAAAAGCAACACGAAACTAACTTTTCCCTCATATGCATTGTCATTTACTCATTTAATTTGGAATGATTAGACTCTAAAATCCTTTGATTCTTCCGTTCCCACCATTCACTGTATAATGTAGGTTTCAGAAGAGCTGCCTATCAAATTCCCTATGACTGCTTTTACCATGCCTGTTCTATCCTGCTAACCTATGTATATGATATAGGCCTACTTACATTAGAAGGGTATGTTTTGAGCAGTGGGATATGTACGTATGTTCCGTCCTCAGCTCTGAGGCTGGTTGGATTCTCAACAGCTCCCCCATCAGCTGTCATAGATGGCCTAGGCATCACTGAAGAGGTGTACTAGAGAAATGAGGATTGAGGTAGTTCCCCGTTGCTTTCCTCACCGATCCAGAAGTTGCTATTTCATATCAGTCTGCAAAGCCCACTGAAATGCATACACCAACCGACCCTATGAGCAACATTTTCACACCATTCATAGCAGGGACTGGCTGCATAAGGATTGGCATTACTAGCATCGCTCATACCTCAGTCGCTTTCATATTGTCAAAGCCAAGGATAAGAGAGAGACAGTTCAATGAAAGTAACAAAATTGCCTTAGCCCTTATCAGAAGGCACAGTGCACTGTAAACACTAGGTCCTGCCAGCAAAGGCATAGCAGTGGGGTATTAACAAATAAATGCACATTTTTTTACGATTTTGCTTTATGTTAGGTTTCATTGCGACGATGGGACAGAAAAGGGCTAGGAACGGGAAGGAAGCGGCCGTGGCCTTAATTAAGGTACAGCCCCAGCATTTGCCTGGTGTGGAAATGGGAAACCAAGGAAAAACATTTTCAGGGTGCCGACAGTGGGGTTCGAACCCACTGCTTCCCGCATACACGGCCCTAACCACACGGCCGAATCGCCCGGTGCCAAAGAAACGTATAAGGTTATCAAACACGTTTCCTCTTGTGTTTTTACAGAACAATGTATTTTGTAGTGTGGACTAGCCAAGGTCAGCTGTGCAAGGCGAACAACGTATCTCAGAAAGCGATCATCTTTCAAATTGTTGTTGGCCCTCGCGTGGTCTTGGCCTTGGAGCAGATTGCTTTTTTTGCGAAGTCACCAATCTCAAGAACAGCAGGCATCAACTGATGATGTAACCCGCTCTGCAGATAAGGAGGGATCCACTCTTTTGTATTAGGAAGTAGCCACAGTCAGATTTTAACATCAGTCAGTGATTGTCGTAGGTCCTGCTCTGAGCCAGGAAGATCGAAGTTCTGAACCAAATACGAGTTTGAGGTAAGGCTGTAATGTTCAAATTGATTCTGTCGGAAATATGATGTAGTACGGTTTGTCACATTCAGTTCTATGGTAGTTATTTTGATATACTGATCACCTATTTTAATTTTTATTTTTTGCTAGTTGCTTTACGTCGCACCGACACAGATAGGTCTTATGGCGACGATGGTACAGAGAAGGGCTAGGAGTGGGAAGAAAGCGGCTTGGCCTTAATTAAGGTACAGCTCCAGCATTTTGCCTGGTGTGAAAATGGGAAACCACGGAAAACCATTTTCAGGGCTGTCGACAGTGGGGTTCGAACCCACTATCTCGCGGATGCAAGCTCACAGCTGCGCGCCTCTAACCGCACGGCCAACCCGCCCGGTGACCTGTTTTTAACGGCCATTTCAGATACAAGTGTTGTAGTCTATGAAACTTCGCGAGGTCTGTGGATATTTTATTGTGAAAATGGGAAAACACGGAAAACTATATTCAGGGCTGCCGACAGTGGAGTTCGAACCCACTATCTCCCGGATGCAAGATCATAGCTGTGCGCCCCTAACCGCACGGCCAACTCGCCTGTTGACCTGATTTTAACAGCCATTTCAGTTAAAATTATTGTAGTCTGTGAAACTTCATGAGGTCTTTGGATATTGTAGCATGAACATCAGCGTTTATAACTCTAAGAGAATGTGGAGAAGACCACGAATTTGAGAGCCATGTGAGAATGTATTTATCGCATGGATATTAATGCCGGGATGTCTGAGAACATGTTCGGCTCGCCTGGTGCAGGTCTTCCAATTTGACTCCCGTAGGAGACCTGCGCATCTGGATGTCGTATTGAATTTCCTGTAGGTAAGGGTGGTAGAATAACACCTGCCTGTCGTAAGAGGCGACTAAAAGGGGCCCCAGGTTCTCTAACTTGGGAGCGTGTGTTGGCGACCACGGGGCCCTGATGTCTGAGTCCAGGCATTGATTCTACTTACTTGTGCCAGGTTTCTCATTTTCATCTAATCTATCCGACCTCCCTTGGTCAACTCTTGTTCTTTTCCGACCACGACGGTGTTACCTCACTCGATGCCTAGGGTGTCTTTCATTTCCTAACCTTTCGTGGCCCTTGTCCTTCTTTAGCCGGTACTTTCATTTTTTGAAGTGCGGGATCCCTTCCATGTTTTCTCTCTGATTAGAGTTACATAGAGGGTAGTTGCCAAATTGTACTTCTTCTCAAACAATAATCATCACCACCACCGGATGTGGTATGATGACGATAATGCCGGTGTCGGCAAGTAGTCTACTCCTGTCGTATAATACGAAGGGGTCTGCTCAAAGATTTATCGTACCCATCCGACGGACGAATTGTTGCCACCGGCAGCGTCAGATGGCCTCTCTCCATATGAACAGTGCGCAGAGGTTTGGTGTTGAATCCAGACTTTAGGAACGCAATCTAGTGATTAGAAATTGTATACCACCACCTCTCCTACCCCGTGGGCAAGCATACTGATGTTGAACTATTTTTCGAACAACGGAACTCGAACCTCTAAACATGGTGTCAGACCATGTAGAATTCAATGCCACCAGGCGGACTAGAGAAATTTCTAAATGCCAGTTGCCAAGTGAAGCTGTCGTTATAATAGAAACAACCGAACTTAACTGTGATTGGCAAAAGGAAATGTGGCCTGCCATTATGAACAAATCCTCCCGAATACCTGTCTTACATCGGAAGCAACGTATAGTGTCTTATACCTATTTTGTTTCCCGGATAGCGATAAGAGACATGTGATTCAATATAATTTTACTCACTGCCCTACGGTAATTTATGGAGAAATACGCATACAATGTGGAATACCGTAGTGAATCACGGGCACACTTGTTAGTATACTGTAGAATAAAGTGCATTCATTAAAATTTATGAAATATTGTTTTTGCTATTTGTTTTACGGCGCACCGACACAGATAGGTCTTATGGCGACGATGGGATAGGAAAGGCCTAGGAATTGGAAATAATCAGCCGTTACATTAATTAAGGTGTGCAAATGGTGAAACCTCGGAAAAATCTTCATGGCTGCCCACAGCGGGGCTCGAATCCATTATCTCCCGGATGCAAACTAACAGCTGTGCGCAGCTAACCAACTCGCCCGGTTTTTAGGAAGTTTACGAAGTTTGAACGATTTCCCAGTCTTCTTGCAGTCAAATATTATTTCTGTGGATCTGTGGTACATTGTCAACCTCTAGATCCCGATATCGTGGGTTCATACCGGCAGATGCACTCGGATTTCTGAAAAACGTAAATTGGTCCTTTCCATCTCTCCATCTCGTACGTTTTCGGCATGTAAAATATCTCTTGTTACTCACTTCATGTTTAAAAAATGTATATCTCAGGCGTAGGTCATCCAGAAGTAATCTGTGTTAGAGGATAACGGAACGTCGAAATTGACGAGCAGGCAACCTAAATGGTGTCAAAATTAAATGCCTGTACAATATGGTTGAGGCCATACTACTATAATTCTTATTACAAATTACGATACTTAAGTTGAAATTATTCAAATAATTATAACAACAACGTAATCTGGATCATGTCTGTATATATAAAATAACATGTCCTGACCGACTGACTGAGTGACTGACTGACTGATTCATCATCGCCGAGCAAAAACTCCTGGCCATAACGAAATAAATTTTGGGGATAAATTTATAATAGAGTCTAGGTGGTCACTCAGGGAGGATTCTTGTATATTCCGTCGCTAATGGGGTGAAGAGGGGGTGAAATTTTAAATGAGTATATCTATATCTCACTGATATCTTACTGATGTAAAATTTGGTAATTGGAATCTCGCTTAAAAATAAACACGTATTTTTTGTTTTCGGAAAATCCAATTAAGCTGGGTGAAAATGGGTTGAATACCTTTTATGAGGATACTTACCTCTCAAAAACTTAAGATGTTACAGACATGAATATTGGTATTTGGAATCACCTTTAAAAATAAAGAAACACCTTTTTGTTTTGTGAACAGGAGGAAATTGGTGATAAATGTTTAAAAGACTGTACCTACAGTATATCACAAAAGCGTAACATGTTACAGACTTGAAAAATTGGTATTTGGATTCTCCTGTAAATGTAAAGAAATGTAGATAATTTGTTATCGAAAAATCAACTCAAGAGAACCTGAAAAACTAGGCGAATTTCTAAACTGAGGATATCTATAGTATATATCAAGAATTTAACATGTTACTGGCGTGAAATTTGACATTTTTAATCTTTTAAAATTTACGTATGGTGTATATTTTTGGTGTCGAAAAAAGCACCTAAGGGGGTAACGGGGATTGAATTCTTTTAATTAGGATGCTTATATCTCAAAACTGAAGATGCTACAGAGGTGAAAATCGCCATCTGTAGTCCTTAAAAAATAAAGCAATGCTCATTTTGTGTGTGGTTGAAAGAACTGAAAAATTAGTTGAGTTCTTTGTATGAGGATTCTTATATCTCGAAAACTAAGATATTACATAAGTTAAATTTGGTACTTGAAAACTCGTTTGAAAATAAAGACACATGTCTTCTGTTGTCTTTGAAAAGTTCACGTAATGGGAGTGAAACAATCTAAAAATATTTGAATTATTTATATGAGGATACTTATATCTAAAGCAGCTAAAGATGTTAAGGAGGCGAGAATTGGAATTTGGAATCTCCTTTAAAAATAAAGAGTCAGGCATATTTTTGTTTTAGGAAAATCTACCTAAGGTGAGGTGGTGTTTGGTGGGGGGGGGGGGGGGAGTGAGTATAAGTTAAAGAAGGAGCTGAATTCTGTTTATGAGGACACTTATATCTCCAAAACTAAAGATGTTGCAGATATGAAAACTGGTATTTTGAATCTCCGTTAAAAAAAGTGAAATGCGGATTTTGGGGGAGAATCAACTTAACGGGCGGAGGGGAGATGAAAAATCAGTTGAATTCATTTTATAGGATACTTACATCTCAAAATTTTAAAATGTTGCAAACATTAAATTTTGTATTTTGAATCTTCTTTCAAAATAAAGAAAAACTTATTATTCTGTTTCCGGAAAATCATGTTACGAGAATGTGAATGAATTGAAAAATTTGTTGAATTCCTAGTTTGAGAATACTATGTCTCAAAACTAAAGATATTAGTGACGTGAAAAATTTGTATTTGGAATCTCTTTTAGTAATAAAGGAACAGGTATTATGTTTTCGAATTTCCACTTAAGGGGAGTGAAATAATTGACAAATGAATTGGATTATTTGTATGAGGCTACTTATATCTCAAAGAACTAAAGATGTTGCAGACCTGAAAACTTTTTATTGGAATATCCTACAAAAATAAAGAAACTTGTATTTATTCGACTTAAGAGAATACTGTTTCTCACACGTACAGTTGTATGTCTCATGGTCATCTTTGGTCCAAAAGACAGCGCCACAAACGTGGTTTACAAAGAATTTCTGGGGTAAACGGGTTCATGAATTTTAAGGTAATGTCTTAATTATAGTACTGAGGAAAGATTACTGTTATCAAATTATGAAATCCATGCGAGCGAAGCCGCGGGTAACTGCTAGTCTAAGACATTCCTTTAGAAAATATAGTTCTCTAAATAAGTAATCTTTCGTTTCTATTTTGCTAGTTTTTACAATAGTTATTTTTTAATAACTTTTGCCAAAGGAAAAGGCCTTGGGGATAATGCTTATATTAATAAAACACACTGAAAAATGAAATGAGAATCCATAGCCTGTTTTCATTCATTCGACCGGGTCAGGAACGGAATGAATGGAATCCCAATATAGCGGCGAGGATAGTAATTGTGCCGGCTGCCGAAGTCTGTCGCATTCCTCTGGGGCAATTATTAATGACTGTCAAATGTAATGAATCGATATAGAAGTGTGTTACTGTAATGAAACATGACAGGACAAAACCGGAGTATCCGGAGAAAAACTGGTACCGCCTCTGCTTTTTCCACAACAAATCTCACATGGATTGATCGGGATTCTAACCATAGAACCCAGCGGTGAGAGGCCGGCACGCTGCCGCCTGAGCCACGGGGGCTCTACTAATAAAACATACCACCATGTCGAATTTCAAGCAAATTCCTACAACAGTTTTCAAATTAGGATGAAAACAGTGCTTTACGGAAAATTAGTGACAAACATAACATGACTAAGTGGGATATAGCAAGTCGTGTACGAGGACGTTCTTAAAAATGTATTTAAGAGTATTCGAGTTTTTCACAGTAGTACAGATAAAATGCATTTTGGCATAAATATGTTTCATAACTGCGGTTCATTCGAAAATTTGTGTCGTACAGACACAAAAAGACCTTATGGCGACGATAGGACAGGAAAGACCTAGGAGTGGGAAGGAAGCGGCCGTGGCTTTAATGAAGGTACAGCCCCAGCAACTGCCTGGTGTGGAAATGGGAAACCAAGTAAAACCATCCTCAGGGATACCGGCAGTGGGGTTCGAACCCATTGTTTCCCGAAAGAAATCTCACGCCTACGCGTCCCTAAACGCATGGTCAACCCGCTTGGTAGTAGGAATATCTAAAGTCACTTACAGTATATTGATGCACAAGTTATAGGAAGACAGCTGTCTTTTATAGAACATCTCACTACGTGTGGCATTTTGAACAAAGAGTACATGCTGCGTATATTCAGAAAAACCAAACCCAAACCCCATGGCGCAACAACCGTGAAGGGCCTATCAAGCGAGAGCCTGCAGATTACAAGGTGTCGCGTGGTCAGCAGGCCGAATTTTCTCGGCCGTTATATCTTGGCTTTCTAGACCGGGCCGCCAGATAGCTGCTCAATTGAAATCATGTAGGCAGAGTGGACCTCGAACCGGCCCTCAGATCTAGGTAAAAATCCCTGACCTCCTCGGGAATCGAAACAGGGGCCTCCGAATAAGAGGCAGGCACGCTACCTCTACACAACCGGGTCGTCATATCCTTAGAAATACAGCATATATTTGAATACTTGAAGTGTATTTTAGAGGTGATAAAAAGGAAGGGTAGGGTGCGGGGTAAGACTGTCCATCAGGAATACAATTCTGTTAGGCACGTAAAAGACTGAAAAATGTGTGTAGATTTTGCGTTTGGAGGAATCAGAACTGGAACTGTCTTCGTGTATTCACCATGTGAGGCTGCAGATGAGGGTGAAGTTGCCAAGTTTTATGAAGCACTGAGTTACATCGTCAAAAGTCAACAGCAAGGATAGGGAAGTGTTAATGGGCGATTTCAGTGTCAGATTTGGAAGTACAACTGAAGGATATTTCTTAACACTGTTCAACTTCCCTTTCCTGTCATTGGCACAAGAGTGTATATTTCGAGAGATGAATGACCCTACTTTACCTTAGACTTGCTTTAGGTGTTCACTGTGTAATTCCAGAGATGATGAGTTCAAGTCTAATACTCATGAACCCTGTGGTTTCCGATTTTCACACCTGATAGGTAATAAAGGTCACGATTCCTTCCTTCCCAGTCCTGGCCATTTCCTGTCGCATTGTCACTAGCTCCCTCTGTGGAGCATTGGTAGAGCGTTTGCCTCCGGCTCCCAAGAGAGGGGGCTCGAGCCTGGCAGGGGTAGTCGGATTTCTGAAGGGCGGAAATATATCCTTCCGAAAGTGCATACTTTACGATGTCGGCATGTAAAGATCTTTGGTGCCACAATTGATGTTCACCCAACTAAATTAATTAAAACTCAGCCATGGACGCCCAAAACAGATTCGGTTCACTCTGCCATCTAGTAGGCCTACAGTAAAACTATGAATCGAGATTGACGAACATGCAGCGAGGGACGTCAAATTAACAGACCTGCGTACAGTAACTAAGATCATGCGATTATTATTATTATTATTATTATTATTATTATTATTATTATTATTATTATTATTATTATTATTATCCCTTTATCACCAAACTCTCTGTCTTTGTCGGCACGATATTAAACCATTAGGAAATAGAAGAAAAATACATTTTCTTATGTTTAATTGTGAGTAATTGAAAATATTAGAACTGAAAATCAACCATTTTGACAGTTTCAGCTGAAATGATACGCCAAGGCATCTTGAGAATTTGCAGCCTACATCCAGAAACTCGCGTGTTGCTCTTTAACAGATGTACCAGTGCGTCAGCGGTACAACATGATCTTAAAGATGCGAGGCCCTTCGAGGAGATACCAGGACCCAAGCCATCCGAAAATGATCCGACATTCCTCCCAGGAATTGGTGAGTAGTTTCACGTCAATCAATCAATCAATCAATCAATCAATCAATCAATCAATCAATCAATCAATCAATCAATCAATCAATCAATCAATCAATCAATCAATCAATCAATCAATCAATCAATCAATCAATCAATCAATCAATCAATCAATCAATCAATCAATCAATCAATCAATCAATCAATCATCAGTGATTACCATTTTCGGCTGTCCCCCAGGTGGAAGATATCCTGTCAATTATTCTATTCTAAGCCTTTTCTTAAGTGACTTCAAAGAACATTTCCCTTGATAAATTACTTTAATTCCTAATTCCTCTTAATACAAATTAATATTTGCCCCAATTTGTACTGTTGAATCTCCAGTTTTATCTTCGCATTATGATTTCTGCTATAATTAAAATTCCCATTCAAGCTTACTCATCTACTAATGTCTTCTCACTCCATTGACAGCTCGGAGTATACCGCGTAGTCGAGCAGCTCGTCTCCTTAGTATACCCAGCCTAAAGTTCGCAACATTTTCGTAACACTACACCGGAGATAACCCAGAACGTATCATAGCGCTGCGGGACTGCGTAGCTCAGGCGGTCGACCCGCTGGCCTTCTGAGGTCAAATTGGCGGGTTCGAACCCGAGTGTGCCCGGCGGCATTCACTGGTGCTCAAATACGTTAGTCTCCTGTCGGTAGATCCAGTGGCACGTTAAAAAACACCTTCGGGACAAAATTACGCGATATCGGCGACTCCGAAAACCGTAATAGTAGTTAGTAAGACGCAATGTATATGATTATTATTACTAATAATAATAATGATAATAATATTTTCTCGTTTAGGGCCATTTGAGACCATATGAAGTAACCATAAGGCATTTCTGGAAGCCCTTTCTTGCAGCACTAAGGCGTCGCATACTTCTTCTGTCCGTCAATATTTTCTCTCCTTTCCAGTCGCTGTTCTGCTTTTGTTCATCGTGAAAGCTTTTAAAGTTGTTGATCACTGATCTGCATTTTGATCGTTTAGAGATGTCTTTCTGGTCCGACTCATTGGCTGACTGGTCAGCGCTGAGACCTTCAGTTCAGAGGGCGCCGGGTTCGATTCCCGGCCGGTTTGGGGATTTTAATCGCCTCTGATTAATACTTCTGGCTCGGGGACTGGGAATTTGTGTTTGTCCCAACACTTTCCTCTTAAGATCCACACAACACACTACACTACCAATCACCATGAAACACGCAATAGTGAATAGTGATTACATCCCTCCATATAGAGTTGGTGTCAGGAAGGGCATCCGCCCGTAAAACAATGTCAAATCCACATGTGCGACACAGTGCACACCCGCGACCCCACAGGTGTGGGCAAAGAAGAAGAAGAAAACACGTCTTCCTGATTCAGTCCCATGCTCTTGAGATCCCTGCTTACTTCCTTAAACCATTTATCCGAGACGTTAGGTCTGTTGTCGAACACATTTAAAATCTGCTTCGTTAGTCGGGTTGCATCCATCCGCAGAACTTCAGTCGTCGTTTCTTTATGGATTCCATCAAGCATTCATTATCCTTGTATATCTCTTCCCTTTCTCGCAGTCTATACTACTCATGTGTTAAATTAAGACACAGTATTTTGCGAAGGATCTTGCACTCCTGATTCTCTGCTTTTCTCAATGCATTTCCTGTCATTCTGAGGTATTCACTTACGTAGACATTCCGATTTGATCACTAACACTATTGTTATTATTATTATTATTATTGTCCTTTGTATGATTTCTATTCCACGTATCAAGTAATCTTGGTGTGTTCCCATAGAATGTAATCCATAATATAATTAGGGTCTTGTCAAAGACTTATATATGTTCTCTCCTTTACATCCTTACTGCAACACTTAAAAAAATCCGTAACTATATGTAGAGACCTCTAACCTTCACATACTACCTCGTTCATGTGCTTACACCAATGAAGATCTTTCCTTATACTAATAACTAAATACTTACAGCGATACCCTTCAGGTACTCTCAACCCCTTCAGCACAATCATTAAAACTGAGAGGACTTCTCCCTGACTTCTCGACCCTTCTACCATCATACCATTGCTACTGTCTATCTCATAATATTACCGAGGATTTTTTGTAGATACTTACAATACTATCACTTATTTATTACACTATACAGTTTTGTATCATCCGTAAAACGCATTATCTCTGATTCCAGTTCATTACTCAAATATATAGGGAACCATAATAATACTGCATTGAAGTGTTTCCGCTCTTAATGATACGGGATCAAATAATGCTTCACCTACTCTAAGTCTCTGACTTCTATTTTCTAGAAATTTAGCCACCCAATCAATCACCCATTTGTCTACTCCAATAGCCCTCATTTTCATCAGTAGTCTCTCATGATCTACCCTATCAAAAGCCTTGGGTAGGTCAATAGCGATACAGTCCACTTTTACGATATAAAATATCTTCTATATCTTGCAGTAATCCCATTAGTAGAGCCTCGTTGAAATAACCTTTCCTAAAGCCGAACTACGTTCTATTAAAACGCTTAGTACTTTCGCAAACGTGTATAATAAAAAAAGAGAAAGAATGATTTGCCTGAGCTTAATTACAAAACATTTTAATATGACTGGCGTGTATTTACCCCCTTTATGTTTATCATCTTTTCCTCTTTATGCTAGGGCTACAATTGCAACAGTGGTGGTGGTGATTATTGTTTTAAGAGTAAGTACAACTAGGCAGCCATCCTCTATATAATATTAATCAGAGAGAAAAATGGAAGGGGTCTGACACTTCCAAGAATGAAGGTATTGGCCAAAGGAAGGCAAGGGTTCAAAGGGCATGAAAATGAAAGACTCCCTAGGCCTCCATGCATAATACCGTCGTGGTCCGAAAAGAACAAGATTTGACCAAGGGAGATCGGATAGGACAGATGAAAGTGAGGAGCCTAGCACAAGTAAGTGGAAGCAATGCCAGGACTCAGCTGAGAGCCCCGTGGTCGCCAACCCACGCTACAATTGTAACACCTTATTAATTTAGTATATCTCATTCCTGCAAACTGTAAGCACATAAACATTTCAGATATCGCACTATATCACAACCTATTACCTTTCGTATGTCCTTAGTAATCTTATCAACCCCAGATGCTTTTATTGTTTTCAACTTTTGTATCGTTTTGTAAATGACTTTATTAACATCGGTAAATTTCAGTACTTCGCCAGAGTTTGTAACCTCCTCTACCTGGATATTATCCTTATATCCAACTATCTTTATGTAATGCAGACTGAATACTTCTGCCTCCTGTAAATCTTTTCCATCAATGATCCAAAAAGTGTGCTTTCTGGAACCTGTTTCTGCCTAAAAGTATCGGTAAATATTCTTCCATCTTGCACTAAAATTCTTACGACAGTCAATTACCGTTACCATCGTGTCATTCTTAGCTTTCTGTTTTGAGAAATTCATTTTGATGCGAAGTTCTTTCAATCTCTCTTTACTTCCACAACCAGTCCTACTGTCGTGGAACAAAGTATAGACACCCGAGTGAATTCGTTAATAAGACGTTTATCCTTTGTCACACATACAAACAAGATACGCCAAAATTTAGCTTATATCATTTACGTGTAATTATATGGAGTAGAAATAGTTATCGTACTCAATTAAAATTTTTACGCAGCTTGAACAAAAACAGTGCCGGTAGTTTTTCCATTTCCATCGCAGCGGTCTCTTTGAAAATTCATAACTCTAAAAGTATTGATCTGATCGTTACCAAGTTTTAATATCGCCTGAACTAACTTATTTTTATTCTGTGCACTAAGTTTTTTATTTCATCTGATTTTTGTGGAAAAGGTTTTTGTCAATTTTGTGAAACATTTCCGCATTGCTGGGTTATCATAGCCGTAACAATTTCCGCTTGTTATGAAGTTCATGATAATGTCAGGCTAAAATCGAAACTGTGTTTTGCCTGCACGCAATTGCAGAATAAAATAAGCTAAATTTTGTGTAGCTTGTTTCTGTGTGGGACAAAGTATAAACTTCTTATTAACGTATTAAATCGGGTGTCCATACTTTTTTCCACGACAGTAAATCTATTTCTTTCTAACTTCAGTTTCCTTCCTCTTGATTTATCTTTTTATTATAGCGATCTTTACCACACTCTTTAACAACTGTTATATGATCTATCCCATACGCTGTTTATATTTTTACTTATTATTTCCTACCGATCATAATTGCCTTTTAAAATATCCACCATATCTTTCTTATCAACAATACGATATTGGCAAATATTCATACATTTACAACCTTTCTTTTCATCGTATTTACTACTCGTTGGCTGAACGGCAGCGTACTGGCCTTCGGTTCAGAGGGTCCCGGGTTCGATTCCCGACCGGGTCGGGGATTTTAACCTTAATTGTTTAATTCCAATAGCACGGGGCTGGGTGTATGTGTTGTCTTCATCATCATTCCATCTTCATCACGACGCGCAGGTCGCCTACGGGAGTCAAATAGAAAGACCTGCACCTGGCGAGCCGAACCCGTCCTGGGATATCCCGGCACTAAAAGCCATACGACATTTTATTTTTTTTTCATCGTATTTACTTTTGACACGCACAAAAAAGCTTCATCATCTGTTATACCATCTGTCTCTTCAGTTTCTCTATAGAGCTCATCTGGTTTTACCAGCACAGCATCCAGAATACTTCCCCTCTAGTTCGCTCAAACTTTTTCTGATTCTGCTATCGTCAGTCACAAACATTCAAACGCAATTGGTCTGCTACGGATGTCTCCCAGGTGGCAGATTACCTGTCAGTTGCGTGCCCAGACTTTTCTTAATTGATTCTAATGTATTTGGAAATTTATGAAACACCTCCATTGATACATTATTCGAATCCTTAATTATTATTCTTCTTCTTCCACCACTTTTCCCACATCTGTGAGGTCACGGGTGCGAACTGTGTTGCACGTGTGGATTTGGCCCTGTTTTACGGCCGGATACCCTTCCTGACGCAACCCTATATAGAGGGATGTAATTACTATTGCGTGTTTCTGTGGTAGTTGGTAGTGTTGTATGTTGTGTGAATATGAAGAGGAAAGTGTTGGGACAAACACAAACACCTAGTCCCCGGGCCAGAAGATTTAATCAAATGCGATTAAAATCCCAGACCCAACCGGGAATCGAACCCAGGACCCTCTGAACCGAAGGCCTCAACGCTGATCATTCAGCCAATGAGTCGTACTAGTCGAATCCTTAATTCCTATTCAAATAAACTAGTATTTGGCCCATTTTTCCTCTTGAATTCTAACATTATCTGCAATTTATGATATTTCGTACTTTTAGTAACTTCACAGAAGGTTATTTGTCTACTAAAGTCCTTCCCAGTTTAACTTATTTACGATTTCTTGGTCATGTTTTATGTCATTCGCTTTACCCTCGTAGCTAACATTTGGTAAATTGAGATCAATCTCCATCTCAAACGGACCCCGTGGTGTACTACTTAATTTAGGACCTACTGTTGTAAGATACATTTTTCCCCTAATGTTTCAAGGTTCTCATATATCTACCCTCTGTTCAACTGTTTAACACGGAGAGAAAATTCAATTTATTCATACACAATGACCATAACATTCAACGCGTTTATGTACTTTCTCATTTCAGGAAATTTATCAAGCCTCGATTTCAACACTCTGTCAGAAGCACTTTATAAGAAGTACGGAAAAATTGCCAGGTTGTCCGGAGTACGGAGTGATAAGCAAACGGTTTATCTGTATGATCCACAGTACATTGAGACGGTGAGTTTTTACTATATGGCCTATTAGACACTCTTTTTAAATAGTGTCTTCAAGTCTTTAATATCAAAAATTATTTCCAATAAGTACTATAGTCCTTCAGGATAAAATTGAAGCATCACACTGACGGAATATATTCAGCTGGAAAGTGTTAGCTCCGAACAGCTTTGGTAATCTAAATTAGAACACCGCTAATCTAGAACACGCTTGCTCTTAAACGATTATATTTTCGATAAAATTTTCCTGCGTCATTAAACGGTCTTGAACCATATATTTTAATAATTCCCATAGGACATGCCTCAATTGTATACGTAAAATTATCATACTCAGAATTGCTTTGCTTAGTTGTTTGAGAAGTGCATATAATATATTTTCTTTTGCCTCATCCAATTTAAATCATAATATATACTGGAGTGAGATAACACCAAGCAAATAGGAAGTATTGCAACAAATGTTGTTGAATTGTTGTTGTAATCTACGGTTTTACTGGGAAGTAACTCCAATTCAGAATTGAGATCTGTAGACAACAGAAATGCACAAAATATCAGTAATAATGTACAGATGTATTAAGGAACAGAGTCTTGTTTCATCTTGTTTCTGACCGTCCAAGTATAGGGATGATAAATTGACTTGTTTATGTTGGCTGCGTTTAGTCCTGTGCACTGAAGTAGATGTTTCTAGTAAATCACTGGTCCAGTAATTTTGAGGTTGGTACACTTTTCCGTCTGCTATATATTGATTCCAGCTAGATGTGCAGCTAAGTATTTTCCCATCTGAAGTACGCCACTGCTTCTTTCCTCTGCTTCCTTTTGTTCCTGCCCAATGGCTCATTTATTTTCTCCATTTCTACATTGTGGTAAGTTGGATAGTTTCATTTTCCCACGTTTTATGAGTTTTATTTTCGATTAACTTCTTGATTGAGTTAGCTGCGAGAGATTTGGTTCTCAAGTAGGTACTAGTGCATTTTTTGCTAGTTTGCAACAAATGTCGAAATTTTACAGGAAGAGAGCAGATTACATCAGGTCAGTCACAAAGGTCAGTGACATTTTAGAAAGGGTATTTACCCTAAAATGGCAGTGAGCAGGCCATGTTGCTCGGAGAACTGATGGTAGGTGGACAAAGCTTGTGCTTGAGTGGTGTCCGAAAGATCATCTCAGACCAAGAGGAAGACCACCGGACAGATGGGATAAAGACATCCGGAAGATTACTGGGATCAATTGGCAGAACATCGCTCAAGACCGTCCCAGATGGAGAGACTTCGTGAAAACCTACCTTGTTTCGGACTTAAAGGGGCCACATCGTAAAAACGATTGAATATGGCTGATAATGATAGTGATAGTGATAGTGAAGTATACCAGGCGACTTATTCATAGTCATTTAACCCTCGGACACTCGCGCTAGGAATAGATGCAGGGTTATTCGCGCGGGCTACGTATGTAGCCCAAACTGAAATTCGATCTATATGACTTGTACACGCTGTTTTCAGGTTTATTTGGTAATAATACCTTAAATAGTAGTGTATGTAAATATTCTAAGCCAAATTTGATGACCATATGTAGGTTTCCTTTTGTTGAGAAGAGAAAATAAAATCCCTTGGAGAAAAATTTGATTAGATCTCACACTAAGCGTAATCTACAATGGAAACAGAAAAAAAAGAATTACATATTTTAAATTCATTTATATATATATATATACCTAAATACCTACATTAGAACATGTTTGTACGATAGATAAATAAAAACAATATTAGGTTAAAAAAAACTGTCTTAGAGTTTCTGTGAACTTTTAAAGGAATTTTAGCACTCTATCAAAGCACTTATTTCTGTATCGGTAAATTATGCAACACGACCACGTTAAAAATTGTCTCTCAATTTACCTATATAAATATTTGTCGCTGTGGTAATCATTTGTATTATATTTCTATCTATAAAAAGTTGTAAATATTCAAGTTCAGTTTTCACACTGCGAGATATTGCCTGAGGGCCAGGAAAGTGCACGATCATATTATGGGCTCTTGTACGCACATTAGAACGTGGATGATCCCTTAGGCACTGGAAATTGTCCTTGGCAGTGAATCATTTGGAATTATTGCTGCCGGTACTTGCATCGTCATTTGTCGCTGGACACTCGGGTACCTTCAGATTCAGTTTGGTGTACTTCGTGTGTAAGTATATCCTGTTCACTATCGTCACTATCATTACTTTCATCTAACCACTGACTGATAAGAAAGTCATCTACTTGGCCACATGCGCAGCGATGTTTCCTTTGCTCAGTTATTGTCAGCACTGAAACAGCAAATCTCGCGCGAGCTACTGTTGTAGCCCGGACCACTTCTAATCTGTCTGGTGCTTAAATGGCGTGCCTAGTCAAGCCAGAAACACATTAGCCAGTTAAATGCAACATTGACAGTCAGCTATAGAGAGTATCAATATTCCTAGCCACGAATATACTCTGTACTACACCTGTAGCCCGCGCGAGTATCCGAGGGTTAAGGGAAGTGGTGCGTTCAGTAATGGGGTATCAATTGGAAGTAAGCTAGTGTGTTTTAGACGGCAGAGGGGTTATCAGAATCAGATTTTCTTTACGTGTGAGTGTCTAACCATTGTCCCGTTTATGTACAGGGTCGTGTATGAAGTGAGATGAATATTCGTACAGAGCTTTTACGGCCGGAGGCCTCTTCCGACGTCAGCTTCCTCAGATGAATTAATGAAATGAAATGGATGACTTGATATATAATAAAAGTAATGGATAGGTTGAAACCCGGTCCCGTTAAATAGCCTAGTCCTGTCGAATATAACTAAGGGAACTGTTCAAGCATTAGCGTCGCCATCCGACGGACGAATTACAAATGACAGCATCAGAAGCCCTCACTCCGTATGAATACTGAAGAGAATTATTAGAAATTGTACACCACCACCTGCCCGCCTCTGTGGTGTAGTGGTTAGTGTGATTAGATGCCACCCCCGAAGGCCCGAGTTCGATTCCAGCCTCTGCCATGAAATTCGAAAACTGGCACTGAGGACTGGAGTGGGGTCCACTCAGCGTCGGCAGGTCAACTAAGTAGAGGGGTATCGATTCTCTCCTCAGGCATCGTCGAAGTGGATTTCCGTGGTTTCCCAATTCTCCTCAGGGGAAACGTGTAGATGGTACCTAACTTAAGGCCATGGCCACTTACTTCCCTCCTCCATCCCTATCTCTTTTAATCTTCACCTACCCCCCACAAGGCACCTGGTTAGCATAGCAGGAGAGGCCTCCTGAACGACGTACTAGTCCTCCGCCCCTGTCGTATCCCCGACCAAATATCTCACGCCCTAAGACACTGCCTTTGATGCGGTAGAGGTGGGATCAGTGCTGAGTCCTTTAGAAAATCCAACCCTTGAGGGTAAACGGATTATAAAAATAAAAACTAACAAACGTACCCGCGCTTCGCAACGGAACTCTACAATGTATACGGATTTCTCCGGAAATTACTGTAAAGGCAGTGAGTAAGATTATATTAAATTCCAAGTCTCTTAGCGCGATCCGAGACACAAAACAGGGAGCACGCCGTACGTTGTTTCCGATGTAAGCTGGCATTGGGGAAGTTTTGTGGATAACGGTAGGCCACCTTTCCTACTGCCAATCACAATCGAGTTCGGGAGTTTCTACTATAACGGCAGGGTCACTTGGCAAACACCATTCACAGTGGAGGTGGAGACTTTTCATTATAAAGACAGACCCCTTTCCCTAATGTCAGTCACAATCGAGTTAGATATATTTGGTTACAATCGAGGAATACAGCGCTATCTAACGTATCCAAACTCGAGATACGACAATGAGACATTGCACCAACCTTCCCCGGGAGGAGTATACTTTGAATATGAAGTTTGGTCGAGATCTATATAACCGTTTCGCCGTGAACACACAAAGAGTCACGAAACTATAAACCACTGACACGGTCTTGAGTTGACCTAAAACGGAAACATATCTGAGAAATAGGCCAAACAAACGAAATTATGGATAGCGCACCCCCTACACCATTATTTATACAGATACGCATGAACACGTAGAAAATAGGATTATAAGAGAGGACAGCCGGGCAGGACATGCATGCAATTACCAAGTGGATGTATTGGAAAGTAGAATGTCAATCCAAATAGAAGCAAAAAAGAAGCAAGACAGAAATTAAAGCGGAAAACAGAAGTAAAATAGAAATTCAGTATATAGCAAATGAAAGAAAACACCTTACTGTGTGGAATAATGGGTTACATTGCGCTGTACTGTTCAAATATTAACAACACCCCTTAATGGTATTCGGGGATGATTGCAACCTTCATTAGTATTCCACTAATGTCCGGCAGAATGGCCAATTGACGTCTCCCTTGATTTCCACCCGAGGAACAACCACGACTTTGCAGGAATAATGACAAAAATAGCAATACAATACTTCCGTGCTGGTGCTGGCAAGCAGTCAGAGACGTTGCCATGGTAACCTGTAGGTTCGTTGTCGGTCTGTCGGGCACTCAATGAAGAGCATGCGACTCGCATAATATAGTTATTTTCTCCGTCATTTGAAGAGTAAGCGAAATTATGTACATAATAAATGTTGTTTATAATGAGGGGGCGTTTAATATTCACCTCAAGGATTTTACATAAAATCAATAGTATAAGAGAAAATGGAAGAAAGCTGTTCCGTTTTCCTATAAACCCCACCTATTCAGAGATTTTTATGACATATGCATATCAAAACCTTCCCCGGGAAGAGTATACTCTAAATTTGAAGTTTGGTCGGGATCTATCCAGCCGTTTCGCTGTGATGGTGGAAAAAGCAGACAAACAGACGCGACAAATAAAATTACTGATACAGTCTTGTGTTGACATAAAACGGATAAATATGAAAAACTGGCAAAACAAACAAACAAATAAAAGTACGCGTAACCCCTACAAATTTATTTATATAGATTAGCATGGACACATTTGTAAGTACAGACCTTCATTTCGAGAGTTACTGCTTTGAAACTGCATGACATATCGACAAATGAATTGCACCATCAGGCGCCCCTTTTAGTGTTCTACATGGTTGGTCCTATGACATTTTCTGTATCTCCTGTATTTATGGGTTAGATAGAGTTAGAATTATTGAATAGGTTGAAATTCGGGTACAGATTTCACACATTTCTTTATTTTTTTGGTACTAATGTGACAGCTGGATCATAAAATGTGGCTACAATTTGGTCACTGGTCGTGTCAATGCGTATTCTGAATGCAATTATTCTATCCAGCCGATAATATATTCGTTTCTAAAGTACGAAATTAACTTGCAATCGAGAAATCCAGCTCTATTTAACGTATAAGTGATAGAGATACAAACAAAGGTCATAGGTCGAATGCTTATCTCTCCAAATTGAACAGCGATTTTGCTATCTGTTTTGTGACACGACTTACCGTTTAGCCACCAATTACCCGAAACGCAGGTCTGTACCGCTATTAAATTTGCATCTATATTTCGATATTTTCCCTGGCCAAATCTTATACATTGGGAGAGCTTGGAATATTTCCTCAAAGAAAAGAGTGTGCAGGTTTCGGGATTAGCACTCAGATACATGCGGAGTAGCAAGAAAGTAATGCAGTTAATAATGTTCAATTTTTAATAGAAAATAGGCTTATAACTGATTACAGTCGGGTAGGATATACCGGTATATGTACATACAAAGTTGATGTATTGGAAAATAAAATGTCCATGAATAAATTGTCGCGGTGAGTTACGAATATAAGAAGACGGTAACAAGGAGGAATTTTCGGTGCAGGTATTCTTAGGTAAACAGATAAGAAGATGACTTATGGTGTTATCACTTAAGCCGAAAGAGGCAAGGCAGAGGACAGATATTAAAACGGAAAACAGAAATATAATAGAAATACAATAAAATGTTTAGCAAATGTCAGAAAACACCTTATGGTGTGAAATAATGGGCTACACTCCGTGGTACTGTTCAAATATTAACAATGTCCCTTATTGCTATTCGGAGATAATTGTAACCTTCAACGATATTCCGCCAATATCCCGCAGAATGGCCGATTTACGTCTCCCTTGGTTTTTACACAAGGAACAACCACGAGTTTACAGGAATGATGACAAAAATGGCAATATGTTACTTCCCTGCTGGCAAGCTGTCAGAGACGTTGCCATGATAACATGTAGGTTCGTTGTCTGTCTATATGGAACTTTATGAAGCGCATGAGACTCACAGAAAATAGTAACTTTCTCCGTTATTTTAACAGAAAGAGAAATTATATACTTAACAAATGTTGTTTATAATGATGGAACGTGTCACATATAATCCACGGATTTTACAGAACATTAATAGTATTAAGAGAAAAGGGAAGTAAACTGTTCTAGTCTTACTATAAACGTACCGTATATTCAGAGATTTTTAAGTCATATACGTATCCAAAACGTTCCCCGGGATGAGTATACTCTAAATATGAATCTCGATTGAGATTTGTCCATCAGTTTCGCCGTGATGGTGGAATAAACAGACAAACAGACAAAAACAATTAAAACCACTGATACGGTCTTGAGTTGACCTAAAACGGATAAATATCTGAAAAATTGGAAAAGAAAACTAAATAACAGACAGCGGACCCCCTATAACTTTATTTATATAGATTTATATATTACCACTACCTCCCCTACCCTGCCGGCCAACATTCTGATGGTGAAATGTTTTTCGACTAACTGGAATCGAACACGCGTACCACGTTGTCAGGCCATATAGACTTGATGCCTTAATGATCATGGTCACCAGGCGCGATTATGTTTTCTTTATGGGTGAAATAATTGAATAATATTCTAAGAGGAAGGGGCTTTTTTATGCGTCCCGGCATATTTCGCAACAGAGCTCGCTAGCTGCAGTCGCTTAAGTGCGGCCAGTATCCAGTATTCGGGAGATAGTGGGTTCGAACCCCACTGTCGGCAGCCCTGAAAATGGTTTTCCATGGTTTCCCATTTTCACACCAGGCAAATGCTGGGGCTGTACCTTAATTAAGGCCACGGCTGCTTCCTTCCCTCTCCTAGCCCCTTGCTGTCCCATCGTCGGCATATAGAATGTATTTCTTTTTGCTATTTTGCTTTACGTCGCACCGACACAGATAGGTCTTATGGCGACGATGGGACAGGAAAGGCCTAGGAATGGGAAGGAAGCGCTCGTGGCCTTAATTAAGGTACAGCCCCCGCATTTGCCTGGTGTGAATATGGGAAACCACGGAAAACGATCTTCAGGGCTGCCGTCAGTGGAGTTCGAACCCACTATCTACCGGATGTGAGCTCACAGCTGCGGGCTCCTAACCGCACGGCCAACTCACCCGGTATCTATAGAAGGAAGGTAACAAGCGTACATGGGGAAATATATTATCCTTACTGAATTTCAGGTAAGAAAGACTTGTCTAGAACAGGTAGAATATTTCAATCAACTGCTTATGATGTTTTTCGTTATAAAAGGCAATACGGTAAACAAAATCGAATTAGCGCTGTGAGCACGTACTTGCGATACATGTTACCAAACTTACTTCATGTTACAATTTCACGGGAAAACGGATCAAACTCGATGTTTTGCAATTATGACGGGGACATTGTCGTTTTCTGCTTCTTTTAGTACGTAATGATCCTAGCTACATGATTTACCAAAAGGAAATTCCGAAATACTTACAGAGATTTAAAGTGGCGTGCCGTTTGAACGAACTTGTCAAGTCCGCGGCTCAATGAAACAGCGGTCAGAGTCCAGGTCGACTCCCGTATCAGTTATTTCGCGCATTTAAAAAGAAGATTGACTAGCACTATGTCTCCAATTTTAACGTTCACTCTTCCACTTTTCTTAGTTAAATTCATTTGAGTTGCCTTTAATACAGCCAATATTTTCATGGAACGTTTTTGAAGGAGTTAATAAAAAGCATTAGTTGAAAGGGTTGAAACAAATTTTGCCTTCATACGAGGGCAAGTCAATAAGTACCTGCAATTTTACTCCAATTGTTTTTGGTTGGCTCTATGGCGTTTTGTGCTCACCAGCCGATAGATGGCACCATTTTCTACGACTATGGTAGGTTTCAGCGTTATCAGATCAGTACAGCTTGCACTGATGCGACGTAAATTTGGCTGCGCCACTCTCTGTTTATTCCAAGGAAGAACAGCATTCCGTAATCCGTTTTTTGTGGTCTGAGGGTTTACCAGGAGGGGAAATTCATAGAACAATCACTCGCCAGTTATTCAGGATCAGATGATGCTTTTGTTCAATATTGGCATCAGTTACGTCTGCGAATGGACGCCCGGATCTTTCCTCATCCTTCACGCTCGTACGACCCCTTTTGAACTGTTCATTCCACTGGTAAACACTTTGCTGTGGCATAACACTGCCCCCTATTGTTCCAAGATAAGCCAGATACGCTTCCTTAACAAAGTCTGTAATATTTTTTCTATGTTTCTCCTGGCAATGTTCGCCACAAATGTAGCAGAATGCATTGGGGTCATTCAAATCTCTTCGTGAAACTCTCATTCTGATCTGAAAATTAAAAAAAGAAAAGCTTGTTAATTAAAATTAAACAGAACAAAATAATATTGAAGTAATAGATAAATGGATGCTTACAATACTGTAAAGACTTATTAAGACTTAATAAGACTTAATTAAAACAGAATATTAAATTAAAAAAAATAAAAAGGTGCCGATAGCATTATTATTTCAACACCTTATATCTCAAAAACTAGAGCCAATCTTGAAAAACTACTATCATTTATGGACTCAGCACCCTCCATATTTTATAAATTCGCTGAAAAATCATTGGCAACAGAAGAAAGTTTCTTTTTGGTTAACCAAACCAAATCCCAAGGTGCAACAGCTCCGAAGGACCATCGCCTACCAAGCGACCGCCGATCAGCTTCTCCCTCCCCCCACCAAGCACGAGGTGTCGTATGTTCATCATGACGGATCCTCTCGGCCGTTATTCTTGGCTTTCTAGAACGGGGCCGCTATCTCACCGTCAGATAGCTCCTCAATTGCAATCACGTAGGCTGAGTGGACCTCGAACCAGCCCTCAGATGCAGGTAAAATTCCCTGATCTGGCCGGTAATCGAATCCGGGCCTCCTGGTAAGAGTCAGGCACGCTACCCCTACCAACGCGGGGCCGGCTTTTTTTTCTTTATAACCAGTGTAATTTTACTGAAATCTTTTAGAGAGATAACTACAGCTTATTGGACATATCTGGGTTCCATTGAAGGTGAAGGAACTTAAACGTCTGTGCGTTATTAATGCCTGCATTTATAACTCGAATAAAAAATCACATGGTAAAGAAAATTCACATATTTTACATGAAAACAAGAAAATCAAATTCTTATTAACGTTCAGTTTCTATTAAATTTTACTTGTATGGGCTAAATGTGTAATATAAATGTTTTCTCACGAAGAATGTGCCATATATAATGGGGCTTTCACGAAATATATTTCATTTTATCCTATGTAGTAATACAAATATTCCTGTTACAGATTTTCAGAAACGAGGGACAATGGCCAGTGAGACCAGTCTTCGATTCAATTTTAAAGTATCGACGTGAAATGCGGTCCGATTTTTTTAAAGGAATTGAAGGAGTAAAATCCACGTAAGATGTTAACCATTTGTACTTATTATTGGTTGCATGAAATTTCAATGAAAGTAATTCAAAGCAAATATTGCAATAGACCAAAACATAACTTTCAAGATGTTAGTATTAAGTTTATTGGTTTAGTGAATCACGTGCATGTTAGTACATAGCACTCGAGATCCGTAACTTACAATTAGTTACTGTTCTTATTGTTATTGCTTCTGGTGATGATGATGATAATTGTTAATGTTTGGAAGGAGTCGTGAAGGAATAGGGCATACCAGTGTTATTGTATCTGGCTTCTCACAAAGGCAGTCGTTATTCGATTCCAGGCCAGTTTGTGAGCGATTTTCGAACATTAAAGTCCAATTCTCCGGCTTGTGTCACGCGATAATGTTAATGTCCATGATTCATTGAGATTTCCTGAGTCTAGTCAAATCATTAACATCGCAATCATCGTCACCTATCACAGACACTAAGTGAAAATTCATTCATCAGTGTGTTAATAATTATGAATTTTCGTCTTTTTTTGCAGCCAAGGTAAACAATGGCACGATTTCAGAAGCAGCGTTAATCCGGCTATGATGCAACCACGTAACACGAAGTTATATGTTGGACCAATAGATAGCGTGGCTAAGGAATTCATTCAGAGGTAAGGTTGAAAATATCCCTTCTTCAGTTTTTCACACAAAAGTAACAAGTTTACTACCAAAATTTATTAAATAAGTGAATTGTCTGTCCGCCGACGAGGGTGAACAATTAAATACAGACTTCGTTAAAATGGAGGCTGTCTCTAATTTTAATTTGCACTAGGATATGTACCCGTGCTTCGCTACGGTATTCTACATTGTATATGGATATTGAAGTAAATACTGTACGTGCAATAAATACGATTGTTTTAAAATTGCATGTCTCTTAGCGTTATCCGAGAAATGGTATGCGGAGGTCCCCATACGGTGTTTCCAATATAAAGTGTGGGTTGCGGAGTTGTGATGATTACGGCAGGCTCACTTGCCTACTGCCATTCACAATCGAGCTGGGAAGTTTATATTATAATTGCAGGTCCCATTGCCTTCTGCGCGGACACAATCGATTTGAGTACTTTTCATTACAATTTCAGGCCCCTTTCCAACTTCCAGACGGATTACAATTGAGGAGTTTTTATTATAATGGCAGGCAACTTCCCTACTACCAGTCAAATTTGAGTTGTGTACTTATCATTATAATGACAGGCACTTTTACCTGCTGCCAGCCAGCTTACTGCTAGTCACACAGAGCTGGTGAATTTCAATCAAAATAGCAGGTCACTATGCCTAATGCTAGTCATATTTTGGATGGGTACATTTGTTTACAATGGTGGGCACCCTGGCCTACAGCCAAACACAATCGAGTAGGGGAGTTTTGAACAAAATTGCATTCTCCCTTGCCTTCTGCAAGTCAAATCGAGAGGTGAATTATGCATTGCAATAGTAGGCCCTCCTTACTAATGCCAGTTACACAGAAGTTGGAGAAGGACCCTATTCCTACTGCCAGTCGAAGTCGGTGTGAGGAGTACTGATTAAAATAGCAGACACACCCCATCTCGATCGGTACAAATCAACATGAATGAATATATATAAATCGACATACGAAAGTATATGCATGTTTACAATATTTCAGACCATCTAAAGATTAACTGCTGCTAAACGGTACCTCATATCGACAAAGGATTGTATCATAAGACGCAGTAATTAGCAGCCTAAATGGCTGGTCCTATGATATTTTCTCGCATATCATCTATTCATGGGTCAGATTGAGTTAGAAACGTTGAAGACGAGAAATTTGTGTAAGATTATCTTACATTGCATCTGGACCGTCGCGTGGTATGTAGGCGCCCCCACCCCAGGTATAACTCGTAATTTTGTTCGTTCCAGTTTTGATTCGGGGGGGGAGAGGGGGATGACACCCTAGCTCTTTAGAGCCGCTCCATTATCCACCACCTATGGACCCGCCGTGTTGCGGACTGGAAAAACAGGCAGCTATTATAAATAACAGCATCACGGACCACCCACCCTCCACTACATATTTGATATACATACACTAAGATTTCATTTATTCATATACAAAATACAGTGTTTGATTTTTCATTATTTGTTCTTGTTTTGGTAGGTACTCTTTTTTGTCGTCTATATACAAACTTTGAAACATTGAAAGGCATTCGCGTGGCTTATGCATGAGCAAATGTTGTCAGAATTTCTCTAAAGTCTAAGTTTTAGCAGTGTCATTTTCTATTGCTAGAATGGCGAGAGAGAGAGTTCAACCTTTCCTGTGCGACTGTAGAGCGCAAATAGGATTTTATTAGCTTAAGCCTACCAAAGCTTCGTTCGGCACTAGCAACTGTCACTGGTATTGTTAGTAACACTCTTAATGCGACCCACAAGTTTGTAAACAAATCTTCACTGTTTGTGTTTTCGGTCATACGCAATATTTATTTTTGTGTGACTGTGTTCTTTCCATGATCCAAAATCGATCTTACAAGTATAAGTTCAAGATACAGTTCAATGTCGTTGATATCAGACACTTTGGTTGTTTTGTCAGTTAATATCTCTCAAGGTCCCAACAACTTTGTTTTAGATATTTCCTGGAAGTTGAACAACATTACCCAAAAATACCCAAACTTGCTGGTGTTCTTTCAATGCAGTTGACCTCCTCTTAATTGAGTTAAAAACTTTATCCACTAATGGATAAAAAAACTTCTTTCATAAAGGTCTCTTCAGGTGACGATTGCACTTCCCCAGAAGACTCATACAGAAATGCGTTTTCGTTTACGAACCATTTTCTCGGGAAAAACAGGTTCGATACTAAGTTCATCAGCTATTCCTTTAGCGGAGACTAGCAAATGTGCCCGTGCTTCGCTACGCTACTCTACATTGTATACGGATATCGAAGTAAATTACTGCACATGAAGTGAATACGATTTTTAAATTGGATGTGTCTTGGCTTTATCAGAGAAACGGCATTGTGAAATCCACAGACGTTGTTTCCAATGTAAGTGTGATTTGCGGAATTGCGATTATAACGGCAAGTCCACTTGTCTACTGCAATTCACAAAGAGGTTTTCATTTAACGGCAGTTCCCATTACCTAGTACGCGGACAAAATCGATTTGGGGAGGTTTCATTACAATGGCAGACCCCATTTCCTACTTTCAGATAGATTACAGTTGAGGAACTTTTATTATATTTGCAAGGACCTTCCGTACTGCCAGTCAAAAGTGAGTTGCGTTCTTATCATTATAATGGCAGACAAATTTTCTAATACTACTCAGGTTACTGCCAGTCACACCGAGTTGGTGAGTTTCCATTATAATAGCAGGCCACTATGCCTAACGTCAGTCACATTTTAGATGGGTAAATTTGTTTATAATGGAAGACACCCTTGCCTACTGACAAATAGGATCGGCTAAAAGAGTTTTGAAAAATTGTACGCTGCCTTGTCTTCTGCTAGTCGAATCGAGAAGGGAATTATGCATTAAAATAGTGCACAGGAGACGGAGAACGACCCCATTCTTACTGCCTGTCAAATTCTTTATGGGGAGGACTGATTACAACAGAAGACGCCTTCCTTCTGACAGTTACTATCGATTTGCAAAGTATTTAATAACAATGGCAGACAAACCCTTTCTATATCGCTACAAATCGACGTCAATGAAAGAATATAGTCGTCATACGGAAGTATATGAATGTTTACCTTCATTTACAAAATAACTCCTGCTAAACGGTACATCAAATCGAAAAACGGATTGTACGATACGACGCACTTTCTGGCCACATTTAGCGATCTAAATGGGTGTTCCTATGATATGTTAACGGTATGATTGTTTTAGAAAATATGAATAGGGTGAAATTGGTGTAAGCTTTTCTCATACAGAATTACTTTTCAGATATGTGACAGATTAAAACATACAATTTGGCATAAATACGGCTATGGGTGGGCCAATATTCGTGTAGAATTTGATGATCCTATCTTTCCTATAAATGTGTCAAACAAAGAAATATACTTGTGAAAATCACCAAATTTACGAACAATCCAGAAATACGGCCGGCTTGAACTCCTTTATGTACACCTGCCATTTTGGCTCCGATATCGTATCCCTGAGCACAACTGTCTGTCATGTTCAAACCACACTCTTCAATTCTTTTGAACAGTGAGTCAGCGAGAAATTCCCCATTGGTTACTTTGACAACTCGGTAGGCTATAAAGCTTTTTTCTACTTTGATCTTCCCGTCATCATCTTTAGTGACGTAGCGAGTCGTTAATGAAACTTGCTCCTTGTGACTTATGTGTGGAGTACAATCAAGGTTAACGGACAAAATATCTGGCTTCCTTTATTTTCATCAAGATACTTTGCTTCACTGAGTCACCTAGTATAGTTATTAGCTCATTTTGTATTGACACACTTAATAAATGAAATTGTGTTTCATTGTTTGTTATACGTCTTAAGTGTTCCATTACTACATTATCAAATTTCCGTAAAAGTTGCACTAGTCCAAGAAAGTTGCCATTATTTTTGTGAAAACTTCCGAATATGACACACGAAAAGCCGTATTGTGCTCTGCTAGATATAAAGAAATTTCCACTAGCCGTCGCAATACTTCTTCTGATCTCTGTCCCTCAGTTTCAATTTGCTTCATGATGCGCTGGTTGATTGATATCTCTCCTTTAATTTTGTTTCTGCTTCAAACCACGTGGTCAAATTTTTTAAATGGTATGGTGACAACTCATGGGATTTTAAACGGTCTGCCATATTTTTCCAGTTGTGAAAACCCATTGCTTGATCAGAACGTGATTTTGATGAGGGATTAAACAATCTAGAACAGAAACACTGGGCAGAATCTGATTTTTCTGAATAAATCAGCAATGCCCTAGATATGTTTTCTCCATTTTCCAAAAACCGATGCCAAAATTAGTTTGAAAGGTGCCTACTTTCGTAATTGTTTGGGTAATCATGGTCTTCCTTAGAATATTCAGTCGGGCCTTTCAAAACAAACTCATCACGCTGAATGTGCATAATATGCGCTGGCCACGTTGCAGGATCTAAAGTAATCACCGGCACCTGCTCCGATTTGGAAGTAAATTCAATTTCGGTTTCATTGTCTGTTGACAGTTCCATTACTCTTTTATTGCCCTTATCACTATCACGATCACTGTGGTCACGATCGCTTGTAACGGTATCATCAGTAGGGGAAGGTACAGGTACACATTCAGTGTCTTTGGCCCCTTGACTGCTACTTTGTGACGAGGAACTACAGCTAGGTGCAGACCTACTGGTCTCAGCCGCGGGAACATTTTGTGTTGTATTAGTTTAAAACAAATTAGTTTTGGCACTTTACAAAATAAAGCCTCATTCACTAACTCACTTTCCTTGTACAACGTTCTCCTTTGCACCCCTGACAACTTCTTCGGCACAATTCTTGAGTTTTCCACTAATCACTATCACTATGGACTTCACAACAACTTCGTTCAGTATTCATAAAGCTCGTAACGCACAGAAAAATAAACTATTAGCAATTGGCGTAAACAGCGACGGAGTTTCTATATCAATGTCGCTATAAAGTAAAGTAACCAAGACAAGAGTAAACTGTGTCCGACGCGCACTGCGGCTGTATACACAGCTACTACAGTGGATTATGCATAGAGAGAATTTGTGCGCACTCAGCCATAAATCCATTGTATTATTGTATAACATAGAGACCAATACAGTTGTCTATAGAATTAGACTACGAAAACATAAAATATTATATTATACCCACGGCGGCGCCCCCCCCCCCCCGGCCCATGCGACGGCCCTGCATTGCATTACATTTCAGATAATTATATGACATAGCTTTTGGCTCACATACGGGTACGGGGTGGGCCAATGTTCGTATAGAGTGTGATGATTCTATCTTTCCTGTAAGTGATTCAAAGTATGAGTTATGCATGTAAAAAGTACAAAACTACTTAAAATCGAGAAGTAGAGACGAATCTAAAGCTTAAGGGATACAGATACGACAAAAAGTCATAAGACCAAGGTTGAAGATCACTTCAAATTGAACGGAGATTGTGGCATCCATTATCCATTCCGATTATCCCACGAAACACCTCGAACCGAAGTTCTGCAGGATCATTAAAATTCCCTCCATATTTCTATATTCTTCTGGAATAAAAAGTGAAAAATTTAAATATCTTGGAAGTTTTCCGTCCGTTACAGGCTAAAATGTATAATTTTGCCAAATTTCAATATTCTTGCTGGCAAATTATGCCGCAATCTGGTAGCTGTACCAAAATTTCACCAAAATAGTCAATGTACAGACACACACGTTCGTTACGATTTTTTTATATAGATAGATAAGGAATCTGCTCCACGTACAACACCTTTTGGCCTATGTCCGCTGGACTCAATCTGAAAAACCGACCGTTCATGATATCTCACTTATTAATCCTCCTGTAAAAGAATGCACATGAGAAAAGAGATTTAGAAATGAATTTTCATTAAGGATTGTAGATTTCCATTAATTTCGGATGTGCATATTTTGAGAGAGTGCAAAATCATGGTTTCGGTTTCGGATAAACCCCCACTAACTTTAGGTATTCAGAAATAGTATTGGACCCAAAACCTACTCAAGGACAGGTGGATTCTAACTATCAAGTTTGGCAGAAATATACTCAGTAGTTTTCAAGTTATAAGAACTCATATAATCAAACAGACAAACCAACAAACAGACATCAAAGCTAAGAAATATGCAGATGGTCTTTATTACACCGGAAACGGATAACTGTACGGAAATACCGCCAAAACAGTCAATGTACATTCACATGGTCGTTACGTTTATATTTACATAGAGGACAGAGAATCATGGGCACGTTTGTAAATGCAAATCTTCACTTCAAGATCCGGCTCCATGGTTAAATAGCATGCTGGCCTTTGGTCACAGAGGTGACGGGTTCGATTCCCGACATGGTCATGAATTTTAACCTTACTTGGTTAACTTCGCTGGCAAGGGGGCTGTGTGTATGTACCGTCTTCATCATCATTTCATCCTCAACACGTCACGCAAGTTGCCTGCTGGAGTCAAATCAAAAAGACCTGACTCTGGCGAGCCGAAATTTTCATCGGACACTCCTAGCACTGAAAGCCAAACGCCCTTTTACTTTCATTACGAGATTTACTGCTCCTAAATGGTAGATCATCAAACGGTTTGCACCCTCAGACGTTCCTTTTATCGCTCTACATGTTTGGTCTTAAAACATTTACTCATATCTCCCATATTTATGGGTTCTATTGAGTTACGCTATTTGAATGAGGTGAAATTTGGGTACAGTTTTAATATTTTATATTATTTGTCACATACTTATGTGAACATGAAATTCGGTTCGCGTATAGCCATTGGTCGTGTCAAAGTGCGTGACAAATTCGATGACACTGCCTTTCCTATAAGTGTGTCAAACTATGTAACATACGTGTGAAAAGAACAAAATTTACGAAAAATCGAAATACACAGCCAAATCTACCCTATAAGGGAGAGAGATAGACGACAAAATGTCACAGGAACAAAGCTGTAGATCACTCCAAATTGAACGGAGATTGTGCCATCCGTTTTGTGATAGGACTTACCGTTTAGCCGCGAAGTACCTCGAAACGAAGGTCTGCAACGTCATTAAATTGCCTCCATAGTTCGATATTTTTCGGCATAAAAAGTAAAAAATTTAATGATCTTGGAAATTTTCTGTAGGTCACCGGCTACAACGTATCATTTTGCTTAAATTCATTTTTCCACCTCGTGTGGCAGATTGTGAGGCAGACTTGATTTATGGGCGAGGGAGGTAAAATTTTGGACTTTCAGTAAACTATAGCTAAAAATATGCAGATGGTCATTATTACCCCTTAAACGGAAAGCTGTACGAAAATTTCGCCAACAGACATACGGTCGTTACGATTTTATTTATAATAATAGATAAGGAATCCGCTCCATGTACACCATTTGGTCTATGTCCCCTGAACTTAGCCTGAGAAACCGACCTTTCATGATATTTCCCTCATTAATCCTCCTGTCGAAAAATGCACATGAGAAAAAATTAGAAATGGATTTCCATCAACTTTGGTCGATTTCCAGACACGTTGATCTTGTACTGTATATATTGTGGGAGAGTAAAATTCACCATTTCGGTTCAATATAAAACCCCAGTCCATTCCGGGAATTTAAAATGTTATTGACCTTAAAACCTAACCTTGGAGGGGTGGATGCTAAATATGAAGTTTGGTTCAAGTATCTCCAGTAGTCTTCAAGTTGTAAGAAATATGCTTTACATGCACCCACTCTTGCGTTAAGTCCGGTGGGACTTGTACCGAAAAACGGTCGGTTCATTATATCTCCCTTATTAATCCTGGTATAGAAATGATGCACATGAGAAAAAAGGTTTATAAATTAATTTACATTAAGGCTGGTAGATTTCCATTAAGCTTGGTTGTGTATGTTTTGGGGGAGTGCAAAATTACGGTTTCGATTTCGAATAAACCCCCAGTCAGTTCAGGTATTTAGGAACAATATTTGCTCTAAAACGTACCCAAAGACAGGTGGATTCTACATATGAAATTTGGTGGAAATATATCCAGTAGTCTTCAAGTTATAGAAAGGCAGACAAACAGACAAACCGACAAACAGACAAACAGACAGCAAAGCCAAAAATTATGAGATGGTCATTATTACACCTGAAAGGGATAACTGTAAGGAAATTTCGCCCAAATAGTCAATGTACAGACACACGATCGTTAGGATTTTATTTATATAGACTTACTATAAATAGAAGGATTTCAAGGAAGATTGAACAAGAACCCGGTGCGAAGTGGTCCGAGAACAGAATAGAATAGTGAAAGGATGAAAGAATATTGGAAGGAACGGAAGATAAAACAACAAGATATGAAGAACTGAATTGAAATTGGCATGTGGTCCTTAGCAGGCATCAAAATAATAATAATAATAATAATAATAATAATAATAATAATAATAATAATAATAATAATAAATTGGGAGGAAAGAATTGGTGCTGCTTTAGATGCAAGGCCGGCGGGTGGAGTGGCGGGATGGCCACGGTTGGTCCATGGCTCTTCAACTTTGCACTAAGACCGACCACCCGCCATCACCTTCACTATAACAAATCTCCCTGGCCATGGCGTTATCCTCTTGGTGTCCCGCCTCCTCCTTCAGGGAAGGAATGAATACTTGCATTAGGATAGGTTGGGTATGGACGCATGGGTGGACGTTATACAGGTTTTTGCCTGCAAGTGGTGGCTTGTCAACATTGCATTCCAACCGATAAACCGCCATCTCCTTCACCATACCAAATCTCTCTGATCAGGGCGGTAAACCCTAGGTAGCCCGCCTCTCCTTTCAGGGAAGGAATGAAAACTTGCAGTAGTTTAGATTAGGGTTGGATTCCGGGATGGATGCAGAATAGTCTTCGGCCTAAAAAATGGCCACGGCTTGACCACGGCCAGGCAAATCTGCATTCCGACCAGCCAACCGGACAGTGGTTCTGAGGCCACGACTCTACTTTGGCTATACACTTCTGCATTCGGGAGATGTTGAGGGCGGTCCACCATCGGCAGTCTTGAGAATATTCTTCCGTGGTTCTTGCATTCTCATACACCAAGGCGAATGCCGATAAATTTCAAAGTATACCTTACGGCCACCAACCTTATCAAACTTCTTGGAATGACAGACGACGTTATTTTTTGGGAGGCCCACATACCCTCCCGGTATAGAATGAAAACATATGTATTTGTAGTAGTAGTAGTAGTAGTAGTAGTAGTAGTAGTAGTAGTAGTAGTAGTAGTAGAAGAAGAAGAAGTTGAAGTAGTGTCAATCCAGATGTCGATTTGTTGCATTCCTCCATGTCGCCAAAATCTTTGCTGACCTTTTAATATCTTATTAACTACTTCAACCCACATCTACACTATGCTTATCATATTCTTGAATTGGAATTCATCACTCCCACCCCCGTCTCCAGTTACACCCACGACCACCTGAACATGTCTTGAGTGACTCAAGATATGCCCACCTTTCCACCACTCCTGTTGGTCAAATTTCATCTAATCCATCAAACCTCAGGAACTTGATTCTGTAAATCATATTTTGTATTGCGCTTCGCCATTCCAATCGCCAATATTCTTCTCTAACACCACGTTCTTAGGAATTGAAAATTAATGTTTTATTGGTCCACTACGGAATGTTCCAAAAGTTTAATTAAATCCCTTGGGGCTTGTAGAGTGAGCTGAATAGATACAGTTTTGAATAGGAATCCATATCAGAAAATGTAGAGGTGCCAGAAGTAAAATTTGAAAAGAAGTATTTAAATGATTCTGCTGAGTGAAGGAACAGTAGTAATTTAATTTGTTGTGACTAAGTTAATTAAAGTTCTGACTAATCAATGAAAAATATGAAAATCCAGAGCCTGTTTCCAGTTATTTCACCGGGTCAGGAATTGAATGAGTGAAGCCCCATCTAGCGGCGAGGACAGGTATTGTGCCGGCTGCCGAAGCCTGTTGCACTCCTCTGGGGCAATGATTAATGAATGACACACGAAATTAAACTAAATTGCAGAGTGTTGTTGGAATGAAATATGACAGGGAAAACCGGAATACCCGGAGAAAATCCTGTCCCTCCTCCACTTTGTCCAGCACAAATCTCGCATGGAGTGACCGGAATTTGAACCACTGAACCCAGCGGTGAGAGGCCGGCGCGCTGTCGCTTGAGCCACGGGTGCTCTTTCGAACTAACCAACATCCACTAACACTTTCATTAATATTCTAATATGTGATTTTCTCCCTTAGTAATGCCATTAAACGCAGCCATGTTCGATTACTACCTCTCATGCCAGAGAGTATACACTTCCTCTAATCATGGAAGAATACTCTGATGAATACTCTTTGACTCTCTAACCCTTCGCAGCTTCCAAATATATTCAACAGATAGCACAGCGATCCTAACAACTTATATTCTGCTAAGAAAAAGAAGTCTACATACAAACATATCCCATCATGACATTATCTGGGAATACCCGTGGAAGGATAACCTAGCTACGCTAGGAGGAGTGAAATCCACGTATCTTAAAAAAGTTCTCTGTCTGGCAAGAAACGCTCCTTTGCGACTAACCTATGAATTCACAAGAGAACTGTTCTGTAGTGAAGAACTGCGATTAAAAATGTCATTGCCTTCTACGACATTATACCAAAGGACAATATCAAGAACTGCAGGATAAAAGCGAATATATAAACATACGTCATGATTTGCCCGAATGAATGAATTCTGACTACGAACTGCGGCATATCACAACGCGGAAATAAAACCATTGATAAGGGCGAGATTGAACAATATGACTACGACAGCCATATCAAGACGGTTTATCTGACCTATTTACAACGAATGCTGCGGGGCAGTAGGCCTACGTGTCCTCTAGTTCTTGTTGTAAATTTATGCTTGTCTTCTATTCCTTCCCTACCGGCCTCGCAGTAGCGGCAGCGAGCCTGCCTCTTACCCAGAGCCCCGGGCTCCATTCCCGCCGCATGACGTATGTCTATCAGGATCAGGGCAGGTTCGAGATCAACTCAGCCTACGCGAGAAGAATTAAAGATCAATATAACGGTAAAATGGTGGCCTTGGTCCAGAAAGCAGGAATAATGATCAAGAAGATATGTAGCGCTGACCATGCGTCCCCCGGTAATTTGGAGGCCTTCTGACTAATCAGCAGTCTCCTGGTAATTTTCAGATCTCTGGGCTGAGTAGCGGTCACCTGTTAGGGCAATGTCTATCAAGGTAGTAGGGCCATGTGGGAAAAGGAATTCCGTCTCTAAGACTATACATGGCATTCACATTGATTATAGTGAGAATATATTCTTTCATAAGTGAATGAAATAAATTAAGTAAATAAGTACCATTTCTTGAGAGTTACGAGCCTTTCCAAAGGAAAATGAAAAACGATTATATGTTATTAAATTAAAAGTAATCACTTGAACATAGGACATTTTGTGTCATGTTATACTTGTTAATAAATACATTTCATTTTACTTTCCGGTCCAAAGAATGAAGGATCTACGAGACCAGAATGGACAGCTGCCTGATGACTTTATGGAATACTTCTTTCGATGGGCATTTGAATGTAAGTATACCTCTCATGTAATGTCCTTCACTAGACCAATTGACCTTAGCAACACTCATAACCAAGGACTAAATTTTAAAAGAAAAAATTTAAATCAAATCGGAGAAAAGGGGAGGGGGATAATAAAAAGGGCATAAATGGAAGGAAATTATACAAACCTTAAAAATTGAAAAGTGAGAACTGTCTATGTCAATTTTCACTCCATCGAGCTCGATAGTTGCAGTCGCTTAAGTGCGGCCAGTATCCAGTAATCGGGAGAGAGTGGGTTTGAACCCCACTGTCGGCAGCCCTGAAGATGGTTTTCCGTGATCTGCCATTTCACACCAGGCAAATGCCGGGGCTGTACCTTAATTAAGGCCACGGCCACTTCCTTTCAATTCCTAGGCCTTTCCTATCCCATCGTCGCCATAAGATATATTTGTGTCGGTGAGACGTAAAGCAAATAGCAAATGTTCACTTCATTGCATAAGGAAAGAGTTGTACTTACATACAATCAATATTTCTGTATGCGTTAAAGACGGATTCTGCCTCTTTGAATGTAAAATTGACCGCTCAACATCAACAGAAACCATTCTTGAAGTTTTGGTTTTGATTCTGTATTCCCAATCTGTGCATGTCACCAGTATTTCAATGTCCGGATATTTCTGCCAAAATTTGTGTGAGTTATCTCAAGTTTGCTCGGTAATTCTTCTATCACACCCCATTTAGTATCTTTGGATTAACTCTCTTCCTCCAGTCTTGTGACAGCCTACGGAAGAAATTTCAACGTGTGGAGTGCTTAAAGTTCGGTCTCCGAATGTGGGTTCTCAGTAAATCATTTACTTGCGCAACAGTTCCAGATCCTTCGTCATCCAACGACAGAATAAAGTGGTGTTGATTGCTGTTTTGAGAGGAAATTCAACTGGGCAACCATACTCTATTAACACTAATCAGAGATAAACATTGGAAGGGGGCAAACACTTCGAAATATCAATGTATTGGCCAAAGAAACACAAGGGCCAACAAGAGCGTGAAAATGTGAGACCCCCTAAGTCTCCGTACGTAACACCGTGCCGGGCTAAGTGGCTCAGATGATTGAGGCGCTGGTCTTCTGACCCCACTTGGCAGATTCGATCCTGGCTCAGTCCGGTGGTATTTGAAGGTGCTCAAATACGTCAGCCTCGTGTCGGTAGATTTACTGGCACATAAAGGCGACGAAATTCTGGCACCTTGGCGTCTCCGGAAACCGTAGAGGTATTTCGTGGGACATAAAGCCAATTTAATAGTAATAAAAATAATAAAGGGGTAAATAATCAAAAGGGAAAATGGAAGGAAATTAAAACAATCCTTAAAAATTGAATTGAACTGCTAATAATAATTACATTATTATTATTATTATTATTATTATTATTATTATTATTATTATTATTATTATTATTATTATTATTATGCAACGCCGTTGAGGTCGGAAAATAAAATAAAGAGGAGTTGATCATGGGAGGTGAGGGGCCTGGACCAAGCAAGTGGACTCAGCTTAGGGCCCAGTGGTCACCAACCCATACTCGCGAGTTGAGAGCACCTGAGCCCTTATAGTTGCCTCTTACGGCAAGCAGGACATATCGTGGGTTTTTTCTGCCACTCCCACCCAAAGGGGGCGACCAAAGAAAACTTTTTGAAATGTTTACAAGAAAAATATCAGCACAAGAAATCCATGTTCCCCACCTGGTTATAATGGGAAAGTTGGGTGACGGTAAGGCTATGATCTATAACGGTGTATTCTACTGGGATCCTCAGCTATGAAGTCCTCTACCGTGTAGTATTTAATTCCGATTGCTTCTCATGCTCTGCGCAAAGCATGTGCGACGCATATTATGTGATGCAAATTAGAATACACAGGTTTCAACAGCGAAAATGCTGAGGTAATGTAATGTGTCCGGTCAGTAACAACTTACCATACTTTATCGTACTAAATCCCCGAAGATCGGAGTTTTTTTTTTTTTTTTTTTTTGTTAGTTGCTTTACGTCACACCGACACAGATAGGTGTTATGGCGACGAGGGGAGGGGAAAGGGCTAGGAATGGAAAGGAAGCGGCCGTGGCCTTAATTAAGGTACAGCCCCAGCATTTGCCTGGTGTGAAAATGGGAAACCAGGGAAAACCATCTTCAGGGCTGCAGACAGTGGGGTTCGAACCCACTATCTCCCAGATGCAAGCTCACAGCTGTGCGCCTATAACCGCACAGCCAACTCGCCCGTTAAAATGTAATTAGTCACCTTCCTGGGTTATGTAATATTGAGGAGACATTCACCCTCCATGTGTATGTTTATACTCTGATGAGCAATTGAATAAGATAGTTGCCTGCAACACTCCCTTCCCCCCTTTTGACGATAGCAGTGTGGAGTGACAATGACTTCACACCACACTGGTTGAATGTGATGTCATACAGTCCCATGAAAAATGCGCAGCCTCCCAGACACATTTCGGTGGAGAGTCAACGGCAGGCAGATCTCTCTCTCGACAGCATCCTCGGTATGTTCATTCGGATTGATATCTGGTGACCTTAGAGACTAGGCAAGCATCCTCATCGATCCAATGAACCACAACTGGACGGTGTTTTGGTATTACTGTGCGTACAGATCGTCTGCACTGTGCTGGATGTGAACAAAACACACTGCTGGTTCTTTATCGCTAGTCGGTGAGGGACGTTGTCAGATGTACCAGGGTCCCATTTCACTCCACTTAAACAGTGCCCATACGATGAAACAACCACCTCCGATTTGAACAGTACTCTTCTGACAAAACAATCGATTGTCTCAGGTCTTCGTTGACGCACTCGCACCCTGCCATGTGCATGTACAAACTGCTACCACGACTCATTTGTCGAGGTAAACTTTCTCTGTGCTTTGACGCGTGGTCCTGAGCCAGTGTCATTCATTGTGCCTTGTGACGTGCGGTGAGCAGTGGTACTTTTGTGGGACGGTGGCTTCTCTCATTGCGAGGACGTGGTTCTGGATGGCATGGCTGCTCAACTTTGTTGTCCTCCAACATTGAATCCGCGAGTAAACTGTTGTAATGTAGCCGTCTATCCGCTCTTACTCTCCAAACCAGTCGATGGTGACCCCTGCCAACAACCCGTTGTGACCAAAGATATTCATTTTACCCTAATATACGTGCTCATGGCTACACAGAACACGGTAGTGCATGGAAGGTTCATTACCTCTGTGATTTAGGAGATGGAACAGCCCATACGTATGGCATCGACAATCTGGCTATTATCACCATGATCTCGTGTTTTATCCACCCTTTGTTCACCACCTCTTATTCACATGAACAATACGAGATCTGACGGCATCGCAGTCATGTACCACGTCGAACTATTACATTCGCCAGGCTACCATAGTGCCATTTTGATGATAAAACTGCAGCTATCTCTAATTGAACTGCGCATCAGTGTATGCAAATTATATATATGTATTTTACATCCTTTTTTCTTATCTGATTAACAGCAATATCCCTGGTCGCTTTGGATACTCGACTGGGTTCTCTGCAGCTGAATAATAAACCAGATTCTGAAACCGAGAAGCTCATCAAGGCTGCGCAATTGGTTTTTCGGGCAATGTTCACACTCGACCTTCCGCCTTATCTCAGCCCGTCCGAGAGGGAGAAGTTATGGAATGAGATGGTAGAGTGCATGGATTATTTCAACGAGTAAGTAGTATTCCTTCTCCACTCTTCTCTTTATCTTCCTACACTTGCATTTGAAATTACTCCTGCCATTACAACATTACCATTACATAAACATACTCTTAAAATAGCGGCAAAGGCCACTGTGGAACATCCGTGTGAATGAAGTACTCCCTGTGCTTTAGGAATTTTAGTTATCTTCAGCTGAGCAACATAATGTAGGATCCATGACACTTTTGGAAATGTGTGATCCACGGAATTTATTAGTTTCTTTTTCGTATGAAATCACGATAAAATGATGGTGTACGAATTTCCGAAAGGAGTGTTACATGGGGATGCACTTTTATATATCACATAGAGTTACGTATTATATATAAATAGGTTTACTCACATAAGATGTCCACGTAAAATAACTTCTGAACAGTGGTAAAGGATACCACTCAGCTTTTACTTTTTGTAAGGCTACTAAGAGGCTCATGGCAGAACTAGCAGTACTTTTCCAGGGTGTGAATATCTGCTGAGGTGCCGGTACTTGTCTCTTTAAATGGAAATACAATTTTTCCTGCTTATAGGCCTGAACTTACGGACATGAGAAATACATTGCTGTGATTATTCTGAGAATCGGAAAGTGGAATTTACTCAAACTTGCTTCACATTCCAGCCTGTAAAATCGAACAAAACCCAGACACAAAACGATGCCCTACTTATGAAACCTGCGATGTCGACGATCTGAGTTCGTTGGCCTTCTGGCAGCTATGTAATAATAACAACAATGTAACTGGTTCTGTGTTCCTCTGACTACTTTTATGGTTCCTCAGAGACGGGAGATGTCGCAATTTTGTCCCTTATGATTTATTGTACTTGTGGGTAAATCTACCGAAACAGGACTGACGTATTTGAGCACCTTCAAATACCACCATACTGAGCCGGAACCGAACCCTTCAACTTGATCTCAGAAGGCCAGCTCTCTACCGTCTGAACTTCTTCTCAGCCCTGCTTGCAGCTACTGCGGTCAGGAAAGAACTGTGATAAATAGTATGGTTTAACACATTTCACGTCGTCATTGGTAACCAGGAAAGGAAAACGCATATGATACGGCTTCTGAGAAAAATAGAACACGCAACATAAAGGAGTTTTGCATCCCTCGTAGCAAAGAGTTGGCGTCTGTTGACAAAATAAACTAATGAAAGACATACATACCTATAATGTGTGCGTTATTTATTGACCAACGATAGAATAAATGAGAGGCTCTGCTACAATACGACTTGGCTTTCACAGTTTACTGCTGAATACTGCACACACTAATAACTTTATTACCGAGTAACACATCCCTTTGCATTGATGCATGCCTTAATTCATCTTGGCGTACTGGCGTACTGTCCTCAATTCATCAAGGTAATTTCCAATTCCACAATGGTGTTCTGGCGTACATGTAGCAGAGTGGTTAGTGCGACATGGCGTCAATAAACAATCCTTTCATCAATTTCTGCAAGGCCTATTCGATAGTTTACATATCGCTCTAATCGAACGATATCGTCATCACGAAAGAAGTCAGCGTTGAGAACTGCACGATGGAAAATTGCGTCAAAGTGAATAGGGGAGCTGTGACAGTTCATCATCCGGCCAATCAGAGGCCGCTTAGCGGGTCACGTGAATTTTGGCAGCAAATTTGAATTTTGGCGGGAGATTTTAATTTCGGCGCGAGATTGGAATTTGTAAACAAAGCCAGGTGCGTTTTTGACAGCCACAAGCTTCCTTGAGAGCTGTCATCCGCCATCTTTAAGCAACAACGCATCGCTAAGCTCAGTGCAGCCATCTTGACAAGGCTAAACCTCATTTTTGTCAACTTAGGCACGTGTTGGCGGGCAATACGAAAAATTCCACGTGTTATTGTTTGTAAACAAAGCCATATGCTATCTTCACTGCCACGTGCCTTTTTTGACAGCTGTCACCCGCCATCTTGCATCGCTAACCTCAGTGCTGCCATCTTAACGGCACTAAATCTCATGGATGCCACGTTTGGCATGTGGTAGCGGGCAATTTAAAAAAATCCACGTGCTCATCAAAGCCACGTGCTTTTTTGACACCTGTCATCCTCCATCTTGCATCGCTAACCTCAGTGCTGCCAAATTTAGCATCTACATTTGAAATATGGTGGCAGGCAATTTGAAAAATTGCACGTGCTCTTGTTTTATAACAAAGCTATGTGCTTTTGACAGCTGTTATCCGCCATCTTGCATCGTTAACCTCAGTGCTGCCATCTTTATCTACTACCTTTGAAATGTGGTAGCAGGCAGTTTGAAAACTTCCACGTGCTCTTGTTTGTAAACAAAGCTATGTGCTTTTGACAGCTGCCATCCGCCATCTTGCATCGCTAACCTCAGTGCTGCCATCCTTACGCTACTAAACCTCATCCTTTGGCATGTGGTGGCAGGAAATTTGAAATTCCACGTGTTTTTTGACAGCTGTCAGCAGCCATCCTTAATCAACAGGGCATCGTGCTGCCTTCTTTATGGCACTAAACCTCAACCTTTGACATGTGGTGGCGGGCAATTTTAAAAATTCTACCTGCTCTTGTTTGTAAACAAAGCCACGTGCTTTCTAACAGCTGCCATCTTTAATCAACAGAGCATCGTGCTGCCGTCCTTACCGCACTAAACCTCATTCTTTGACATGTGGTGGCGGGCAATTTGAAAAATTCCACGCGCTCTCTTTTGTAAACAAAGCTATGTGCTTTTGACAGCTGTCGTGCGCCATCTTGCATCGCTAACCTCAGTGCTGCTATCTTTACGCTGCTGCTATCCTTTGGCATATGGTGGCGGGCAAATTGAAATTCCACGTGCTTTCTTGACAGCTAACAGTGGCCATATTTAATCAACAGAACACCGTGCTGCCATCTTGACGGCACCATCGTGCTGCTATGTTTACAACACTAAACCTTATCATTAGGCATGTGGTGGCTGGCAATTTGAAATATTCCGTCAGCAGTCATCTTTAAACAACAAAAACTTTAGTGCATTCGCGAACCTAACCTCTCATCCACCATCTTGAAGGTGACTATCCTTAGTTTTACTACAAGATGCCTTCCCGACGGTAATTACAAAAGATGGCAGCTTCTAGCTTAGAGGCTACTACAAAAGATTTCGGTTATACTTAGGCTGTTGAGGCCTCCTTCTCTTCCTCCTCCTCTGTCAAGGCATAGCTCTATCAAACAAGTTTAAACACGCATCGTGAAGGCGAGAGTGCGCACGTGCTGCAGCTATGACGTCAACCAGAGTTGTGCATGTTAAGACTTGCAGATCAAAAAAGAAGTGATTGAAACATAACAAGACTAAAATCAAACACTGTACTCGATGTCGTTAACTTCAACATTGGTTCAGAGCATTGCTTGATGTGTTCAGATCACTAAATAAGTGATTAAAATATACCAAGACTAGAATTGAACACTGTACTCGATGTTGTTACTTACATCATATCAGGGGATACCTTTGTTCTAAGAAGGTCAGATCACAAAAGTGATTGAAACATAACAAGACTAGAATCGAACACTGTACTCAATGTTATTAACTTCAACATATGATCAGAACATTGATTAATGGGTTCAGAACACTAAATAAGTGATTCAAACATAACAAGACTAGAATAGAACACGATACACGATGACGTTACTTAAGACACGTGTTCAGAACCTGTCAGGGGATACCTTTTGTTCTAAGAAGATGGATTCGAACAGAGAAAAAATAAGACTAGAATTCTTATACACACCTTAAAGAGCTATTTACATGTTTCCACCTCATAGGCCTTGAACATAAATGAATTTTAATTAGCAAAATTTTATTCAGAAAACTTTCAAGATTTTTAGGATGATTCTGCAGTTCGTATACCGTAGTTGAATGGACACAAAAGGTTCCATTAATGTAAACCGCACATCAAACCCAAGGAACTTACTACTGTATGTCCACAAGGACATAATTCAACTTGTGAACTTTTTAGTATATGTTTGACACGCAAGTCTTCTACTTGTGCAATAAGTTTATATTATGCGTCATTGTTTTTACTGCAGATTTCATTGTGTCTTATATCACGCAATTTAATGTACGTCATAAGTTATATATTACGTTGCCTATTTTTCTAGTACAACTGAAGATGACGCAAATGCGCGTCGAAACTAGTTCTGTAATTAATATGTTGTAATTACATCTGTTTAACAACATTATTATTATATTGAAAAGGTGGACAGATAAATGTATTTATTGTAAATCGAGTACAGTGTTTGATTCTAGTCTTGTTATGTTTCAGTCACTTATTTGTTATCTGCAAGTCAACATGCACAACTCTGATGACGTCATAGCTGCAGCACGTGCACACTCTTGCCTTCGCGATGCGTGTTTAAACTTGTTTGATAGAGCTATGCCTTGACATAGTAGGAGGAAGAGGAGGAGGCCATAACAACCTGCGTATAGCCGCCATCTTGTGTAGTAGCCCCTGAGCTAGCAGCTGCTATCTTGTGTAATTAGCATCGGGAAGGGAATCTTCTCGTAACACTAAGAATAGTCCACTTCAAGATGGTGGATGAGAGGTTAGGTTCGCGAATGCACTAAAGTATTTGTTGTTTGAAGATGAAAGCTGACGGATTGTTTCAAATTGCCCGCCACTACATGCCTAAGGAAAAGGTTTAGTGCTGTAAAGATAGCAGCACGATGGTGCCGTCAAGATGGCAGCACGGTGCTCTATTGATTAAAGATTGCCGCTGTTAGCTCTCAGAAAGCATGTGGCTTTCTTTAAAAACAAGAGTACGTGTAATTTTTAAAATTGCCCGCCACCACATGTCAAAGGATTAGTTTTAGTGCCATAAAGATGGCAGCACGATGCTCTGTTGATTACAGATGACTGCTGTCAAAATGCACGTGGAATTTTTCAAATTGCCCGCCACCACATTTCAAAGGTAGTAGCTGAAAATGGCAGCACTGAGGTTAGCGATGCAAGATGGCGGATGACAGCTATCAAAAAAGCACGTGTCTTTGAAGAGCACGTGGAATTTTTCCAATTGCCTCCTACCACATGCTAAAGGTAGCATCCATGAGGTTTAATGCCGTTAAGATGGCAGCACTGAGGTTAGTGATGCAAGATGGCGGATGTGAGGTGTCAAAAGTCACGTGGCTGTGTAAAAAGCACGTGGCTTTGTTTACAAACAAGAACACGGGGAATGTTTTAAATTGCCGGCCACCACGTACCTAAGTTGGCAACAGTGAGGTTTAACCACGTTAATATGGCGGCACTGAAGTTAGCGATGGGTTGTTGTTTAATGATGGGGCATGACAGCTGTCAAAAAGCACCTGGCTGTCAAAAACGCACGTGGCTTTGTTTACAAATTCAAATTTCCCGCCAAAATTTAAATTTACCGCGATATGACGTAATCAGTTACGTGACCCGCTCCGCGGCCTCTGATTGGCACGCTGTTGAACTGTCACACCTCCCCTACTATAGTCTCATCTATAATGTTGGCGATTCGGTATCATTATGGGTCGAATGATGTCTCAGTATCGTGTAGCACTGATGTTGACCTTGGTAACTGGGAGAGTTGTTTCGTGTCTGCACGTACTGAACAGTGCGTCTGAGAGTGAAGCCTTCCATACTGCCTCTAAATATGTTGCCGACTTTCGACAGGAACAAAGCTTATGCGGCACTCATCGGTAAAAAGAAAATAAATATACTTAATCTATTATAATAAATTGTGAATTCTGAACAGAATACTTAGCATACTTTTCGCCCTATTTGTGCCGCGCCCCATGATGTATCGAGTTGGGCCTTGCCTTTGGGCGTCGAGCGTGAAGTTGGGCCTCATACAACATTTTTTTTCTCACAGTTTGAACTGAAACGTTGTGACTTGTTACTCTCCGAAGATGGTGGTGTTTCTTTCAGAGTTACTTTAGCTCTTGGACCACCGGCGTGAGGCAAGTTACTAACAGTTCCTGTCTCCCTCTACCGCTTCCATGTTTGAAGAACCACATCATTTTGGTTCGAACACACACGTGGATTAACTGTCCTTTGTTACCTGAAAATGGGTTTCCGTGCTTTCCCATTTTATACCTGGCAAACGATGGGATTGTAGCTTAATAAAGGCCACGGCCGCATCCTTTCCACTCCTATCCCATCGTCACCATAAGAACTATCTGCGTCAGTCCGACGTAAAGGAAATACTAAAAAAAATAGGATGACAAGATCCAGTGTCGTATTAGTCATGCTAAATGGTATGTACTTGTTAATTACTTAAAAACAAAAGCATAAAACCCATTTTTATCTTAGTTTACTTTCCAAAGGAGTCAACTGTGTTGTCAATCATTGCAAATGTGGAATACTTATACTTATTTATATACCCCATGTACACACTCACATTTACCTTTTATTTCCATATCGAAGGTAATACAGACAAAAGACTCATTTAAAAGGCACAAAAATGCAAACGTAACATGGTTAGGATTCTGAATCTTGCAGTTGTTATGGCCTTTAGTCTGATACACCTCAATTGTTACTTTATTGTTCTGTAGTGTTGTATGATTTTGGCTACTGTTTATATTATTCCCTGTTAACACTTTGGGACTTCCTTAAATTTATTTATCTGGGCTGAGTGGTTCAAGCGGTTGAGGCGCTGGCCTCCTGACCCCAACTTGGCAGGTTCGATTCTGGCTTAGTCCAGTGTTATTTGAAGGGTCTCAAATACGTCAGCCTCGTGTCAGAAGATTTACTGACCCGTAGAAGAACTCCTGAAGGGCAAAATTCAGGCATCTCGGCGTCTCCACAAATCGTAAAAGCTGTTAGTAGGACGTAAAGCCAATATTATTATTATTATTATTATTATTATTATTATTATTATTATTATTATCATAATTTAATGTTTTTATCTTGATTGTCATTGGTCTATGATGGCAATTCACATGCCAGTGCACAACACGTACAATTTCACATGCACAACAGGGAGCTGTGATCGTACTTTCATTCATTACAGTTGACACGTAAGTAATGTTCCTGCCATGTAGCAAGAGGGTTACAGAGCAAGATTTAATCTAGTCCAGATTTGACCGGGTTTTTAATGCAAATTCGTGATGCGGTCAAGTAATTATCTGTAGTAGAGCAATTACTTAAAGCTGAACGTGTCTGATTATTTTATAAAATTTCTGGCATCTATTTCTCTACCGGATTTTGCACTGATGTTTTCAATTTATTTTTCTTCTTTCCAGAGTGGTCAGTAAGTACATTAAAGAGTCCCAAGACAGGATAATGCAGAGGTCACCCGACTCTCAAAAGGATATGAGTGTGCTAGAGACTCTTCTCGTCAGGAATGAAAATCCTATGTATGCATTCGTGATGGCGCTCGACATGATGCTTGCAGGAGTAGACACGGTAAGATACGATTAGTTAAATGGATTTTAGATTTTGCGAGGTTTGACTACCATTTGTTCGCATATATGAAAATCCCGATGTTCATACAGTTAATTAAGAGCCTTGGCCTGCCTAAGCTACTGCTGCCTAGACAAGTATCCTGAATACATTTGTCAACGTGATGACATCCTTAATTATATTGCTTGAGACGCTTCACTGCCTTTCATATCAGAAAACAGAGCTATGACCGAGTCATACCGGAAGGTTTGGCACAGAATATGTACCTTGCGATAGCTATTATCAGAATAAATTATCCGTCAGTATGGGTTTTATATGTTACTATTGACATTTTATTTCTTACTTCAAAACATTTGGAGGACGAAATCGATGCACAACCACTCCGTGATGTATAAGATGCAACATACTTCTAGAAAGAGATCGACATCATTATTACAAACTAAAGGTCCCAGTATAACTATTTCTTACCTACAGTACATGTATATTCAATTATTGGAAATGTACCTCTTACACATCTCGAATATCAGTATGTCTTTCTACAGTATCTCTGCAGAGGAGATTGGGTGCCATCTATATATATAAAATAAGAGTTTTATCTGTACATTGCTCAGAATTTAAAAAGGATGGTATTTCTGTATCAGTCGTATCCACAATAACAACGAAATACAATTATTACTTTAGCGTTATTTATGTCTGTCTGTCTGTCTGTCTGTCTGTCTGTCTGTCTGTCTGTCTGTCTGTCTGTCTGTCTGTACACGCATCACGAGAAAACGGCTCAAGAGAATTTAATGAAAATTAGTATGCAAAGTCGGTAAATAAATCGCTACAATTTAGGCCGTAAGTAATTTTATTCACGCTGACTGAAATGGTAGTTTAGGGGAAGGCCTAAAATTTAATTCTCAAATATTTATGTCATTAGTGGCCGTATCTTAATGAAAATCGGTGTGAAAAGTCGGAGAAGAAGTCGCTATAATCTAGGCTATAAATCATTGTATTCGCGCTGAGCAAAATGATAGCCTAGGTGAAGGCCTATAATAGAATTCTCAAATATTTATGTTAATAGTGGACCTATCTGAATGAAAATCGGTATGCAGAGTCGGAAAGTAAGTCGCTATAATCCAGGTCATAAATAATTTCATTCACGGTAAGTGATATGGTAGTTGAGGGAAGGCCTAAAATTTAATTACCAAATAATTATGTTGTTAGTGATCGTATCAATAAATACTACACAACTGAAGTTATATAGTATTAAATTTCCGATCATTTATGTCTTATACATTGTTACCATACCGGCTATGATCACAGAGATATTCATAAATTTGTATTTTTGTTACTAAGTCCATATCAGCGCCGAGTCACGAGAAAATGGGTAAACAGGATTTATCGAAAATCGGTATGTAAAGTCGGAGAATAGGAACTAGAGTCTATGCTATAAATAATTTTATAAGAAGCCCTAATATCACATAGTCGGAAGAAAGCTAAATGTGAAGGCCTACAATATAGAAAGCTCATAAAATTTATCAACAATTACATTACTTTGACCATTGTTTGTTGTCATGTGCTTTGTGTCTTCTGTTGCCATTCATCTCCGATAGATAGGATTACTGCTGCGTGCCGAGTATTTTTTAATTTACCTTACGTCGCACCGACACAGTTAGATATTACGGCGACGATGGGATAGGAAAGCGCTAGGAGATTGAAGGAAGCGGCCTAGGCCTTAATTAAGGTATAGTCCCAGCATTTGCCTGGTGTGAAAATGGCAAAACACGCAATAACATCTTGAGGGCTGCCGACAGTGGGGTTCGAATCCACTATCTCCCGGATGCAAGCTCACAGATGCGCCCCCCTAACCACACGGCCAACTTGCCCGTTCGTACCGAGTGTAACAGTATGCCTGAATATTGGCGGGAAGTAGCTGGGAAGTTAGATAACATTCTTCATTAACGTGCCATTCCTCTGATTTCTAAATTTTCTGATACTAATGGTACGTAACGCACTGCTTCATCATAGCATTCAAGCTGTTAAATTCCTACTCTGAGGCACTGAATGGAATGAGCAGTGTGCATATTTACCGGAATAATGGCAGAGGAGTTGTCACGGCTGTCTGCGGCCTGGTCATTCCAGCTTTGGAACTTTGGACTGTTAGATCGGCACCGCAGTACTACTTTTTAAAGGTGGGGAAATGTGCAGTTTTTCATTTGATCGAGTACTTTATATGATAACATTGCTTTTATTCGCCACTTTACTACTGATGATCCTTGTTGACTTCAGTGAGGAAAGCCAAAAAGTCAGTCTTTCAGAGAATCCCGTAGCGAAGCAGGGGTACATCAGCTAGTATTCATATATATATATATATATATTCATTTCGCGGAACATTATTTGCATCGCTTCTCTGATAGCAAAAACCAGCTTTTAATTCATAATTGCGATCTTATCAGCGCTGCCGTACTTCTTCTTAATGAAGACGCACATAGCATTTTCTTGGGTGATGATTTCGTGGGTGCGTAGGTAATGTCGCAGGTGATTGTTCATTTCCCTTGCCATCCTAACCACCTGGAAAGGAAACGTCCCATCGGGCCACTGACGGATGGTAGACTATGAGGTCTGTCCACTTCCACTCCAATCCAATGTGCAAACGCTCCGTCGAGAGAGCCACGGACGGCACACACGAGATCTGCTGGTGTACAATCCTCTCGCAGCCAGACGGTGTTTCTGATGCCTGCTGTTTGCAGGCCTCGGAAGTAACGAGTTATTCAACATGCTGAGATTGGAAACTTGATTTACTGGTTTACCAAGGAAATAAGGACCAATCAGATGATCTGAATTCAAGCCCGCCCACATCATCACATATGGAGGGTTACGTCTAATATCTTTACAAACGTGGGGATTCTCTCTTGCCCAGAAGATGAAGTTCCGATTTCATGAACTACGGTACATGGCACATTCATTCTGCAGCTTCAGTGTTGCAGATGTTTGCCACAACAAGGCTCATGCTACATAGCACCTGTCTAAATTCCTGTCTGATAATTTATTCACACGCGCAGGCTGGGAAAATTTCAATGTCAAATCTTTGGTGTGGTCACACATGGATGATCGAGGAACTTCTTACTCGGCGAGACGTTTCCTTGTTGATTTCATCGACGATCTAGCCACGGACAGAGTGAAGTAGAACAATTTTCCTGTCGCCTTGAAAATCTACTTCGTTATCCGTTTTTAACATTAATGTGCTGAAAGACTTTTTCTGCATTTCAACAAGTTACCGCACGTGGAACCCTACTGCATCAACAAGTCTCACTATCCGTCATTCCAAATTATTACTGACTACAGCTTGCTCTTTGCCTTTGCTGGCAGGACCTAGTGTTTACAGTGCACTATGTCTTCTGGTATAGGCTAGAGCAATTTTGTTACTTTCATAGATCTGTCTCGGTCTTATCCTTGGCATTGACAATATGAATGTGACTGAGGTATGAGCGATGCTAGTAATGCCAATCATTATGCAGCCAGTCCCTGCTATGAATGGTGTGAAAATGTTGTTCATAGGGTCAGTTGGTGTATGCAATTCAGTGGGCTTGGCAAACTTGACAAGTCTGGCTCGGTGAGGAAAGCAACGGGAAACTACCTCACTCCTCATTTCCCTAGTAAGCATCTTCAGTGATACCTAGGCCATCTATGACAGCTGATGGCAGAGCTGTTGAAGATCCCACCAGCGGAATCGCTGACGGATTGAACATACATACATAGCTTGCTCTAGGGAGCGTGCGAATGAGCCAGTTTCCTACCGTAACGCTCCTAGCGGAAGCGTTACTAAACAGTTGGTGTGTTAGCTATCAGATTGCAGAATGACTCCGACTGTTGTGTGTTTAGGATTTCGAAAATTAAACTGGCATCGAAGTTACTTCAGGGATTTTCTTCTTTAAGAAAAGGGGAAATGCTGGCAAGCAGCAACCATATAAGGAACGTAAAAGAAGTATGCAGTGAAATCACGGTGGAAATGCTTGAGGGGGACGAGCAGTAACAAGCCACCGTACACTGTAAAACTGTAAATAATATAATTGTAGTACATTATTTGGACTTCATCTTTAATCACATAGTAGAGATAGCTTAGTTCTATTTTAACAAAATTAATGTTAATGCTAATTATGCGCCATGTTATTTACAGAACGATTCCCCCAGACATTTGTAGATTGGAGAATGCGAATTCAAGGCAAGCCGTTCAAAGTGCACTCCTTACAAAATGGCAAAACCCGAAGAAAGCTCGTGGCTACTTTTACTGGAAATGGGAAATTACTTAGATGATAAATGAAATCCTTTGAAAAGATAAAGCACGTAGACTGTTCGGTTACTAAAATATTGCAGGCAGAGAACATGTAAAGTAACGTATGATGTAAATGTAACTCTATTGCTTAGTGCGGAGTATAATGGTGCAGTTGAGGGAAGTGGGAACACCCTGTTGAGATGACTTCCAAAGCTTACGAGAAAAACTCACTCAGTGCATAAATGCTACTCCGTTAATTATAAACAAGGTATGAAACAATCAAAGTTCCCGGTGAACCCGTAAATTATAGTTTGTAACTAACTGGTGGCTTGCGAAAATTCTGTAATTCCGATGTTATAGTAAATCCATGTCAGAAACAATACTTTTTGCAAGTGGTTTAACGTCGCACTAACACACCCAAGATTTTCGGTAACGCAAGGATGGAAAAGGGCTAGGACAGGGAAGGTAATATTCATGGCCTTAGTTACGGAACAGCCCCAGCATTTTCCCGTTGTGAAAATGCAAACCATCCTTTGAGTTGCCAACAGTGGGATTCGAGCCCTTATTTCAGTTGAAACTAAATAACTGTCGTTGTGTTAAAAATGATTAAGAAGAGAAATGAACGTGTACCTGCCAGTCAAGAAGCACATCGAATTAAAACACCGAGGAATGCTAATTACGAGGAGGTCGTAGGGCAGTTCCATATGTGTAAAGACATAAATACGCCTGCTGTCAGATACGGGAGGAGTTTTTTGCTAGTTGTTTTACGTCGCACCGACACAGATAGGTCTTACGGCGACGATGGGACAGGAAAGGGCTAGGAGTGGGAAGGAAGCGGCCGTGGCCTTAATTAAGGTACAGCCCCAGCATTTGCCTGGTGTGAAAATGGAAAACCACGGAAAACCATTTTCAGGGCTGCCGACAGTGGGGTTCGAACCTACTATCTCCCGAATACTGGATACTGGCCGCACTTAAGCGACTGCAGCTATCGAGCTCGGTACGGGAGGAGTACATAAATATGAACACTTGTTCCATAGTAAAGTTTTATCATTAAATAATATTTCAGATGGATTAGTATTTTGTTCAGATGGCCAATATCTGGTAGAAATTAAGTATCCTTTATTCTTGTAGGGATAAGCCCATTTTTCTTCATGATAATTGTAATCTGTCTTACCTTTACATGTTGGATAAACGTGACGTTGAATTAAAGAGGAGTTACACAAAGGCCTACTACACACAGATGGAAGTATATCTTTGTTCAGTTTGTGATTTCTTTGTTTGTATATTATCCGAACTGAAATGTAAATTGGGTACACAGAAATGTATTCTTAGAAGAAAAGCAGGAATTAGGATGTGTATCGTGTAAGTCCTCTGCTTCCAGTTCAGTTTGCCTCAGCTTTATTATTTTATACAGTACTTCACTGAAATTCTCTCCGCTGCGTCCTGTCTTATGTTACTAGTTTTGAACATCATGTGCAGAGTTGGCTTGTATCTAGGGTTGACTGACAAAATATCCGCTGCAAGCAGGAGAATACGTAATAGGGTTACATTTTATAACACACTGTAAGGTTTACCATATTCTTGTATGTATGATCAGTCCGTCAGCGCTTCCGCTGGTGGGATCCTCAACAACTCTGCCATCAGCTGTCATAGATAGCATAGGCATCACTGAAGAGGCGTACTAGGGAAATGAGAAGTGAGGTAGTTTACCGTTGCTTTCCTCACACCATATTCTTACGGATATGTAAATTACGTAATCCTACATCCTGAATTTCCATATTCCATAAATACTCCTATTAGTGTAAACTGATTTAAGTTACTTGCTAATTATTAGAAGACACTACTTTTCACAATATAGAAATGTGTATTTAAATAATGTCACCAATATTGGGATCACAGAACCTGAGAGTTTGCAATAACAGCAGATAAATAAGTAAATAGAAAAATAACTAAAATCGTTTCTGTTTCAGACTGCTAACTTAACTGCAAAAGCAGCTCATTTTCTGTCGAGGAATCAGGACAAACAAGAGATTCTTCACGAAGAACTGAAAAGAATATTGCCAAGGAAAGATCAAGAAATTACTGCGAATGATTTGGAAAACATGAAGTACCTTAAAGCCTGTCTCAAAGAAACAGCAAGGTATTATATTTATTACCACGGTAATTTTAAGTCTACGTAAAATGCAAGTAGTGGCTGGTTTTACTAACGTTATATCACATACTGTGTTTCATATTTATCTGTTTGTGGCGCTTTGTGTGGAACCATAAGTTAAGTAGGAGAATCTTATTTTTGGTTTATTTTATATTTTGATAGTGGATAAATTTGTGATCATTTTCGTGAAAACCAGAAGTCTCTATCTTAAAACTGATCACTTTGAGTAACTTTGAAGTTGTAAGAAAGTATATCTTTAATTTCGAGAAAATCGATTAGAAACTGGGATATAGTACTCCAATAATATATTAAGGACTTTCACTGGACAAAGGAACATCAGCTTTGATTTCAAAAATAATGTTTATAAATATTTGGGAGTTATATTATCTGGAAATTAAATATGTAAACATATTCATAATTTGAAAAAAAATAATAAGTAAGTGATAGTCTTGATGACACACTCATATATGCAGAAGTTTTGTGTTAAGACGTACAAGCTATTGCATTTCAACTCAGGGAAAGAAAACACGAAGAGGATGAAGATACAAATTAATTTCTACGTTATAGTAACATAGAGGTGCATGGAGTAGCATTCTAGAATTCCTGAATATTACCAGGTATAAGAAGCCATTCTCCGCCAATATATACAATGTTATTATTAATTTTTGAACTAACAGATATATATTTTCAATTTAGACAGTAATAATTACAATTTCGTGTGGCTATTTCTAGCCGAGTACATCTGCCATGTGTAGGTAACAGCGGTGTTATTGTGGCGGAAGATAATGTTATGTGTATGTTGCAGAGATGTTGGGGACAGCACAAATACCCAGCCCCCCGGGCCACTGGAATTAACCATTGAACGTTAAAACCCCCAACCCGACCGGGAATCGAACCCGGGACACTCTGAACCGAAGGCCAGTACGCTAACCATTCAGCCAATGAGTCGGATAATTTAGACAGTTATGTATTTTGATATTCTGGCGGAAAACCATCTTCAGCCCTGTCGATGGTTACCGTAAGTGTTAAAACAACGTTCTCTCAAATTACCGCCTAAATAACACGATATATACCGCGTAGCCAAATCACTCTGTGCACTCGCTCTCTCTCTCTCTCTCTCTCACACACACACACACACACACAGAGGGAGAGAGATACAGAAGGTCTCCGAATCGCTGCACTGTACTAGAAGTTATATCTTGTAGTTGTGCATGACGCGCCGGTAATTTTGGTTGCATGCTACAGCGATTTCATGGCTGGTAGAAATTACGTTCTGTTACGAGTTGCGTCTGTCTAAGTGTAGAGGTGTGTTTTCGTCGAAATAAGTTGTGATGATGATGATGAACACGATTAATAGAAATACGTTATATTTCGTCGATTAACGTGAATATAGTGGGTTTTTTTTTGCTAGGGGCTTTACGTCCCACCGACACAGATAGATATCATGGCGACGATGGGATAGGAAAGGCCTAGGAGTTGGAAGGAAGCGGCCGTGCCCTTAATTAAGGTACAGCCCCAGCATTTGCCTGGTGTGAAAATGGGAAACCACGGAAAACCATTTTCAGGGCTGCCGATAGTGGGATTCGAACCTACTATCTCCCGGATGCAACCTCACAGCCGCGCGCCTCCACACGCACGGCCAACTCGCCCGGTGAATACAGTGTATACTACAGGGAAAGCCAAGGTTTGTTAACCCGCAGCATTCCTTGTAATGTCTAATGTTACATCACCAACGTTAATTTTTATTATAATTCGTAACATCCTAGGCATAAAATCCAGGTTCTAGAAGCGGCCTTTTTTTTTCTAATGGCACCATAATTTTTTCCTGCATACAGTCATTGAAACAAATCCTCCCTATAATCTGGATTTCCCTCCTTCGGTTTTCCCGTTTATGGTGGTTGGGAGGAACTAGACCTCCGTACCCGGAACTTTCATCTCCTAGTGTTTCAGTACAATAATTTGTGGTTTCCTACAGCCGTCCCTTTCAGAGTCAGTACTGTACGATCTGAGTATACAGTAATTATCTAGTACTTTGAGTTAGGAGATATCTCACTTTCGTTTCAGATAATACTGACACAGCACGCATTATAATTGCAGTTTTTCATCATTCAGTGATTAAAAATCGCCAGTATTGGTCGTATAATTTAAGTGTATATGCTTCCTAGCACGTTTCAGTGATCGGATACCCGTTTAAAAATTCATCACGCCAATGTTGCTTAAATGTGTATTTCTGTATACCTCGTCACTCTACCAGTGTTGTGATTTGGGGACTCTCTCATCGTCCCATATTTGTAGAGGTGAGAGATCTCAATATTCTCGTATAATGAAGCGGTCAACCTTCCACCGAAATTTCCGCTAATGTTGCTTCACTGTTGTAAGTCCGGTGAATTAGAATTTTCTCGTAAGAATGAATATTTCTGAGAAGTTGCAGCCAGCTCGGTTTTCTGCTTATTTCCGATGTAGCAGAGATGTTTCCGCCAGCCTTACCAACTATATGTACCATTGCTATGCGTTCTTCGTTACGTTACTGTTGTAAGACGCCACCGAAAGTGCTAACCATGACTTCTAAAACACTGGGAATATTCTGGAAATATATTACCCATAAGACAATATTTTTCGAAAGTCCTAGAAATACGAGATATGTGCGAAGATATAAGTATGTATTACAGATTTACAGGTCTACAATTGGAGCAGGATTTGAACCAGAGAACTATCCATAAGAAAATTGCCACCCTATTCACAAGCACAAATGGAACAGCTCCATGTATCTTTAGATAACTTTCAGTTTTCTGATTCACAACGGATGAGATCTTCCCTGTGAGCCATGTGAACTTGACTAATACGTGGTTCAAACATAACAAACGACGACCTTACACGGGGCCAAGGCGTGAAACACCGCAAGGTATAAAATAGATATAATTACGACTAGTCAGAGATTCAGGAATCAGGTATCAGATTACAAGACCTTCAAGGGGCAGAGAGCCCTTAACTTGGTGGTCATGAAATGCCGCCTGAAGATGATAAATTGAAGAAAGGAATGTAAACATATGGGATCTACACAAGATGAAGGGAAGGAGAGTGAGGGATTTTTTCAATGAACTACTTGCAGAATGACTAATTGAAGTGGCTGATGGAAACACAATTGATGCAGAGTGGGCAGTCGAGAAGAATGAGATCAGTAAAGCTGCTGATGAACCATTAGTAAAAAAGGCAAGATCAAGTAAGTTTTAGTGGATAACTCAGGAGATATAAGACCTGACTGACGAACGGCGGAAGTAGAAGAATGCAAAAATTGAGGAGGGCAGGAAGGAATGCAGGCGATTAAAGAATGATGGCTGAAAAGGAAGTGCAAGGGTGTTGAAGGTTATATGCTTTTAGGAAAGGTAGATGATACATGTAGGAAAAATTATGAAAAAATTTGGAGAAAGAAAGCTAGGTGTATGGATATTAAGAGGTAATGTGGGAAACCACTTTTGGCGAAAGAAGACAAGGCAGAAAGATGGGAGGAGGGAGGAACGTTTCCAAGAATATTATCAAGGGAAAGAAGTAAGATGAAAAGTTTCTGGAACAAGAAGAGTCTGTTGATGCTGACGAAATGGCAGACCCAATTTTCAGGTCAAACAGCGGCAGAGCTTTGAGAGACCTAAATAGGAATAAGGCATATGGAATTGGTGAAATACCCGAAGAATTACTGACAGCCTTAGGAGAATCCATCATACTGTTGTTACTTCATTTTGTGTGTAAGATATAGGCTACAGGTTAAGTGCCGTCCAATTTTAGATAAACTATTGTTATATTGCTCCCAAGAAGTCAGCTGCTGGAAAGTGTGAAAACTACCGCATCTCACACTTGCAAAATTTTAACATCAATTATTTACAGAAGAATTGTAATACAAGTTGAAGTTGAGCTCGGAAAAGGTGAGTTTTCCTTCAGAAGAAATACAGGAACAGGTGAAGAAATCCTGACCTTCATTCTAATCTTAGAGGATCGAGTTAAGGACAAACCCATGTACTGCACATTGCATCTGTGTATCTATAAAAGGCATTCAATAATATTTATTGGACCGAACTATATGAACGTGATCGGATTCATATACCGAGGAAGAATGATTATTTATAATCTGAACAAAATACCAGTCTGCACAGATTAAAATTGGGGGCGATGAAAAATAAGTGGCTATCCATAAAGGAGTAGGTAATATTGTACTTTGTCTCTTCGTCTTTTCAATATTTACATAGAACAGGCAGTAAAGGAAATCAAAGATAAATTTTGAAAAAAGGAATCACAAACCATGAAAATCAAAACAGATATTTGCCGATAATTTTGTTATTTTACCCGAGTGTGGATATTTTATAATGAAAATGTTGTATGATATTTAGACAGCCTTGGAGAAGGAGTACAGGACGAAAATAAATAATTATAAATCAGAATTAATGGAGTGAAGTTGAAGGAAGTCAGGTGATGCAGGAAATATTAGATTAGGAAATGAAGTCGTAAGGGAAGTAGGCGAATACTGTTTCTTGGCTAACAGAATGACTGACGATGGCAGGTATTACAAGGACATAACATTATGACCAGTACAAGCTAGAAGGTTTTTTTTTTTTTTTTGCTAGTGACTTTACATCGCACCGACACAGATAGGTCTTATGGCGACGATGAAATAGGAAAGCCCTAGGAGTTGGAAGGAAGCAGCCGTGGTGTTATTTAAGGTACAGCCCCAGCATTTGCCTGGTGTGGAAATGGGAAACCACGGAAAATCATCTTCAAGGCTGCCGACAGTGGGATTCGAACCCACTATCTCCCGGATGCAAGCTCACAGCCACAAGCCCGTAACCAAACCGCCAACGTGCCAGGTATAAGGTATCCTTAACAAAATATTTCTCACTTCAGACGTTGATGTAGGAATTAGGAAAGTGTTCTTGAAGACTTACGTATGGAGCGTGGCATTGCACGGAAGAAAAACATAACGGCAAAGAGTAGAACGTTTTGAAATGTGATGTTACAGAAAAGTGTTGAAGATGAGACGAATAGATCGAATCACGAGTGGAGATGTACTTATCGAATTGTTGAGTGGAGAACGATTTGGCTACATTTGAACAGAGGAAGAGAGAGAATCGAAGGAAATATCTTAAGACACCCAGGACTTGTTCAGTTAGACATGAGGGAAGTGTAGGTGATAAGAATGTTAGTACTAGGCCAAGGAATGGATAGCCTATTACAAGCAGGCTGAATGAAAAATTAAGCAACAATCCATAAAGGTGCATGCACTACTACAATTTGTCCTCTTACCTTTCCAATGTTTATATAAAACATACGGTAAAGGAAATCAGAGAGGAATTTGGAAAGGGATGTAATGATAATGTAGAACTGAAAAGGTTAGCACAAAATGTGGTGGCATGCAGTCAATGGTTTGAACACCGAACACACATTAAACAATGAACAAGACGTACTTTCCTACTTATACAGTAATTATCGTTAGTTTTGTTATTAAGGAATACTTAATTAGTATACATCAAAGTATTATACGGTTTAACAATAAAATACGTAGATTAAATAGATTGATGTAATCATCAAAGCTACATGTTATTGTAACAAATACAATGCTTCGTACTTAACTGCAATGCCAGAAATACAGCCTTATATTAAGGTTCTCGAAGGGAAGCAAACATACCTATTTAACGTTATGTTAAAACAGTAGCAATCTTATACCAGTGACTTTTCCCAACCATTTCGCTGACATTTGGCTTGCCATTTCGGCCAACATGGACGGTGATTTTGAGATTACCTGTGTATGAACTTGTCAGATTATTAAAGTCACATCTACACACACACACATATATATATATAATAAGAGTTTTGTCTGTACACTACTCAGAATTTGAAAAGAATGATATTTCTGTATCGGTCATGTTCACAGTAACAAGAAAATGCACTTTTAACTTTTCCGTAATTTCTGTCTCTGTGTCTGTATGTATGTATGTATGTATGTATGTACGTATGTATGTATGTATGTATGTATGTATGTATGTATGTATGTACACGCATCACGAGAAAACGGCTGAAGGGAGTTTAATGGAATTCGGTATGTAAAGTCGGGGGATAAACCGCTACAATCTAGGCTATAAATAATTGTATTCACGTTCGGTGAAATGGTAGTTTGGGGGAAGGACTTAATTTAATTCTCAAATATTTATGTTATTAGTGGTCCTATCGAAAAATACTACATAACTAAAGTTATATAGAATTGAATTTACGATCATTTATGTCATACATTGTTACCGTACCAGCTTTGATAACACAGATATTCATCAATTTGTATTTCTTTTTTGCAAAGTCCATATCAACGCCGAGCCACGAGAAAATGGATTAACAGAATTTAATGAAAATCGGTATATAGAGTCGGGGAATAAGAAACTACAGTCAAAGCTATAAACAATTTTATTCACCCTGGATGAAATTGTCGTGGTTTTTTTTTTACTAGGGGCTTTACGTCGCACCGACACAGATAGGTCTTATGGCGACGATGGGATGGGAAAGGCCTAGGAGTTGGAAGGAAGCGGCCGTGGCCTTAATTAAGGTACAGCCCCAGCATTTTCCTGGTGTGAAAAGGGAAGCCACGGAAAACTATCTTCAGGGCTGCCGATAGTGGGATTCGAACCTACTATCTACCGGATGCAAGCTCACAGCCGCGCGCCTCTACGCGCACGGCCATCTCGCCCGGTAAATTGTCGTTTAGGGGAGGGCGCCTACTATTTAATTTTCAAATACCTATGTTATTGGTCCTATCGTCCGACTCGTTGGCTGAATGGTCAGCGTACTGGCCTTCGGTTCAGAGGGTCCCGGGTTCGATTCCCGGCCTGGTCGAGGATTTTAACCTTCATTGGTTAATTCCAGTGGCCCGGGGGCTGGGTGTTTGTGCTGTCCCCACATCCCTACAACTCACACACCACACATAACACTATCCTCCACCACAATAGCACGCAGTTACCTACACATGGCTGATGCCGCCTACCCTCATCAGAGGGTCTGCCTTACAAGGGCTGCACTCGGCTATACATAGCCACACGAAATTATTATTATTATTATTATTATTATTATTATTATTATTATTGGGCCTATCGAAAAGTGCTACATAACAGAGGTTATAGAGAATACTCTTTCTGATAATTTATGTTTTATTCAGTTTTACCGTACCAACTATGATAAGAGTGGTATTTCAGAGTGGGAAGAAAACTAAATGTGAAGGCCTACAATATCGAAAACGCATAACATTGATCAACAATAACATTACATTGACTATTGTTTGTAGAGATGTTCTTTTGTCTCCTACGCTGATACTCAACTCCCATAGATGGGATTACTGCTGTGGACCGAGTATAACAGCCTGACTGAATATTGGCGGGAAAGAGCTGGGGACTTAGAAAACTTTCTTCTTTAGCATCCCATTCCTCTGGTTCATACATTTTCTGATACTGTTGGTACGTAACACAATGGTTCATTATGGTATTCCAGCTATTCGACCCCTACTCTGACACGCTGTTTTGAATGAGCACTGTGCAGACGTAAGGCAGAGGCTCACCTATGACCTGGTCAAGAATTACAAATTTAGGCCTATTCCAAATTATAGCACCACAATTCACTTAATGACTCAAAATTCAACCCTGAAAAGAGCTGTTTTTTAAGAAAAAATTCTTCCTCTTCGTTTTTATTAAATTCTACATTCATTTTATTCCAAATTAGCAGTGAAGAGGGGAGTTTCTCCTCTGGCTTGAAGAAAACATTTGCCTCAAAGTCAGATAGATTTTTCCGCCACCAGTGTAGTGAATTGAGATTTTCTGGCTCATCGAGTACTCCTAGGAAACATATTAGTAAAAGGGCATAGTTTTTGCCCTGGTACTCTTCACTATTAGACCCCCGCCCCAATAAAAAGGACAAATAGTGTTCACGAAGCACAGCTGTTTGCAACTTGGTCATTCCAGCTCTGGAACTTTGGACTGTTAGATCGGCAGCATAGTACTGTTGGTTAAAAGTGAGAAAATCTGTGGTTTTTCATTTGATCGAGTATTTCATATGAAAGCATTGTTTTTAATCACACCATTCCTACTGAAGTCATTGTAATGACCGATGTTCATTTCATTTGGGAAACCACTAAGACAGTCTTTCTGAGGATGTAACCAGGAGGTGGGGAGTGAATGTCTGCCATTATAATGAAAACTACCCAACATGATTGTGACTTATGCTAGGCAAGCGGGCCTACCATTACAATGAAAATTCCATAACCCACTTTTCATATGAGAAAAGACGTTTGGTGACTTCCCCGTCGCGTTTCTAGGGTAACAATCTTGCTCACTACGTGTGCACTACCTAACCTAGAATTCCGTAGCGAAGCACGAGTACATCAGCTAGTTTTGTAATAAATTAAGGCTCCTTTCACAGAATCTAGCAGAATAATAATAATAATAGTTGTTCATTTCAGTTCGTTCAGTGACGTTGTTTTTTTACGGAGCTGTCTGTACCTCAGTGTCACAAAATCCATTTCTCTTTGTCCACTGTTTCCTAAGTGTGTTTGCTTAACCTAACTGGGGAGAAGAAGGATTTTCTAGAATTTTCTATAATTTTAAATAATGTCAATGGTTATTCAGTAACTTCTGAATCTAATAAATAAACAGATATTGAACATTGTATATCATGTAAGTTATTTTATAATATGTGTATCTGTTCATTCATGCTGAATTACAACTACGTATCTTATATTGACATCCCGGTACCACTGTGTCTTACAGGATTGCACCCATCTCGGCAGCGAACTTCAGGAAAGCGCCCGCTGATATGGTGATCGGCGGCTACCTAGTTCCGAAAGGGGTAAGTTAAAATAAACAGCGTACCTTCAACTTCAGACTGTTCTTAAGATGTATATAAATTGACCGGCAATATTAATGGATTACTTGAATGTTTAAAGGTAAAAGCACGTTAAATTGTGAAACATTTGTTTTAATATTTACAATGATAATATTCACAAAAAAATATCTAAGTAACTAAAGGTAGCAATAACGTATTTCAAAACGTATTGGTTTTTACTGTTCTGTATCAATCCTTGGTGTTTCGAAATAGTTGATATGGCAGAATAGTGCGGTAGATTTAAGCCCTACATATAAAGTTCATCCTTTTATTGGAACATGGCAACCTGATCGAATTTAAATCTACAAAATCGCTGAAATCAGAAGAAGCTGAGTGTTCGCATTGGAACAAATAATAATGTTATTTAACCCCCAGAAAACGGAGTTGAAATGGTTATAACCTAGCCGTGAGGCATGGCTTCTCACAAAGGCGGTCAGGGTTGAAAATCCGGTCATTGGATGCAGGATGTATCAATATTTATGAAGGTAACGGAAAAACAAAGACTAGGTAATGAAGGGGGTGAAAATGAAAGACTCCCTAGCCCTCGAATTCTCCAATAGCGTCTGGGTCGAAAAAGGACATGAGTTGACCAAAGGAGGTCGGATATTGTGCCCTTTTCAAGGCAACAACTGCGGTGAACTTCTTCCTTCTTCTGTGCGCCGGCTGCTCCTGTAATAAATGACATTTAAATGATACTCACCGCTGCATGTAGACTCTTCTTCCTCAGTCGCGGACCGTCCGGATATCCCCGAAGATAGGCCACCCGTCGATCAGGGAGTGAGGAAATGAAAAGATGGGGTAAACTAACTACAAATGACTGTACCCAATGACTGAATTAAAATTTAAATAACAAACTGATTTATTGAATAAAGTGCAAAGTGCCAAAATGAAAGTAAACTAAACTGGTGAAAAATGTAAACAAAGTGAAATAAATAGAAATTTTTTAAAAAAATTAAAGATCTGCCTTACAATAACACAAATGTCTGCCTAATAAAACTGACTGAAAGTCGATCAAAATAATAATGTTCCAGATTATGTTGACACCGGCTTCCAGACGCTGACGTGAATAAATTAAAAACTCTGGTCAGAAAATACCATCTCATTTGAAATATGAACTGTATTCCGTAGAGAAAAAAATGTCACTCAAAATTAATTAATGTATATAATGTCATATATATATATATATATATATATATATATATATATATATACAGAACATCTCAAAGAAACAGTCTGATGGAAGACTATTGGATAGCATTACTCAATACATGCTTGAGTAGAGGAAAAATTCATTTTGTTGTTATGATGTACTGTTTAAAAGCAGTAAATCGAGAAATGATTGTCTGACTAATTAACGTGCCATTAAATTTTGTAGAGGTCCGCTGTCTTTAATTTCGTTCATTTTCCGAATTTTTCAGATATTTATCCGATTTAGGTCATCTCAATGGTTTTTAGGATTCGTGTTTGTCCGTCTGCGATTTAAATCTGTGAATAGATTGGGGATTTAAAGGGAAATCCCAGCATGTTGCTTCCGTTTTCTCTCATGCTATTGAATTTCTGTAAAATCCGTGCGCTACATGTGAAATCCCGCTTTATATTAAACATCTTTTGTTATGTAGGAATACATAATTTCGCAAGGTCACTGGACACTCTTTCGTTTGAGGGAATGCTCCAGGCTCTTCAAATGTATTACTTTTAGGCCCCGGAAAATGTCGTTATATGGAGGCAATTTCAATGATTTGCCGCCCTTAGTTTCGTGGTAACTTATTTCTACACGCTATGTCATTTCACAAAGCCGATTACACAATCGCTGCTCGATTTGGAGAGATCTTCAACTTCTGTCCTGCGCCTTATAGTCGTATCTCGTTTCTTTACACTTTAAGACAGCGCAGCATTTTTCAATTTATTCAAATCTCTCCAACTCGATTGTGACTGGCGTTAAGCAAATTGTACCTCTCATTGTACCTGCCATTACTATCAAAATTTTCCCAAGGTGCACCTTAAGTCGAAAACAACGTATGGGTTCTCCCCGATTTGTTTCTCGGATAGCCCTAAGAGACATGCAGTTTAATATCATCTTACTCACTGCGTGTAGAGTAACTTATACCGAACTCCGTATACAAGATAGTATACCGTAGCGAAGCACGGGTACATTTGCTAGTTTATAATAAACAAGAAAATCACAAAACTCAACTTGAAAGAGTGGCCAGGGTCAACGTTGGTGTGTTAATTTGACACGTAAACACAAAAGGTGTGGATAGAACACACAACACCACGACAAGGGTATCACATTACAAAAGACAATCAATCCCTGTTGGCCTGTAAATCATAGAACAAATGCCTTCACTGTACACACTGTAGGCATAAAAATGTACTTAAATGGTCAAAAGCACTGGAGGTTGGTTGGAGAGTGGGGGGCGGGTTAGGCGGGTGTTTGCTTACCTCTGACTAGGTCGCACAACAAAACTCATAATAAATAACCAAGTCGATCTTCATTTTATCCACAGTGACTTACTATAACATCGACATTCATATGAAACCACAATCACTTGGTCACTCCTCACACAAGACTACAAAGAGAAAATAAACAACACTCTAAGAATCTGAAGTTCCTTAACATATACAAATCGTAGGAATTACCCTGCATGTGTCTTATATTCGTTATGTGTCTTACCAGTACCTCGATGTCCATCCATATGAAGTAAGTTCCCTAATTGAGGGGTAAGTAACACATCACTCTGAATGGTCATTAGTGAGGACTAAACCAGCCTACACTACGTAATGTGAAACCGTCTAGGTTCACGAAGAACGTTATTATTATTATTATTATTATTATTATTATTATTATTATTATTATTATTATTATTATTATTATTATTATTATTATTATTATTATTATTGATTCTTTATGCACAACTAAGAGGCGCGTTTTAATTCATTAGCACTTTTTTGTTTTTTCTTCTTCTCTTCCCAAAATCTCTTCATCCTCTCGGTGTCTTCCTTTTTACGTTGTTTGTGAATTAAAATTCTGAATTTTATTCTATGTTGAATGGTTTCTTCATGAACGCCGATTTCAGTTAGGTATTCACTGATTTCTTTTAGACAATTATTGTGATTTTTCATTGATGAGCTTAAATTTTCTTTGTAAACCTGATATTATCCCTTCTATATAAGTGATGATAAAATTGTAATCACCGTTTCCTGATTGTATCTGTGTTTTTTCTGTAACTTCATAGTTTTCATGTGATTTATTTTTCATCCAAATTCCATTTTCACATTTTGGTCCTTGATATTCCTGAAGATTTTTCTTTCTTGTCTTTCGATCATCTTTATTCGCTATCTGCCACCAATTATAATAATTTCCGATGCAAAATGTGCTTCTGTTTTAACTACTGTCGTAATTTTGCTTTTTTGATATAGTTATTTAATTGTATCTGTTCGAAGTAATTTTGAATGCTCTTTGAAGATTAATAATTATTTCTATCTAAATTACCTAAATTACTTAAATTTATCTACTTGAGCGGTATTTCCATATTTGGTGATTAATGGTTGATTGTTGAAAATTTTTTATTATTATTTTTATAATCATCATCATTATTATTAGTATGGCTCGTAATCACAGCTACAAAACTTGACTTTTCTCTTTTGCAAACTGTAGGAATATAAAATACAGTATATTCATCCATGAGCGCTCGAGCAAAGAAAATTACGGTCTGAAGTAACCTGAGCAGCCCAACGAGATTGTACCAAAGCGTTCTCTCTCTAGCAGCTCAGACAATGGATTCAATCCACACCGAGCTCGATAGCTGCAGTCACTTAAGTGCGGCCAGTATCCAGTATTCGGGAGATAGTGGGTTCGAACCACACTGTCGGCAGCACTGAAGATGGTTTTCCGTAGTTTCCCATTTTTCACACCAGGCAAATGCTGGGGCTGTACCTTAATAAAGGCCACGGCCGCTTCCTTCCTATTCCTAGGCCTTTCCCATCCCATCGTCGCCATAAGTCCTATCTGTGTCGGTGCGACGTAAAACAAATAGCAAATAGCAATATGGTTCAATACACAACAGGGCTGTTATTGTGCCTAACCATATAATTATAAACGTTCATAAACTGGTTATATTGTTCATTATAACGTCATTATACGTCGTCTGGTCCTGTCGCTTTAACCATACTTATCCGGCTCGCATTTTCTAACACCTTTCAATAGTAACTGGTTGAAATGGTTCAGCACCCACTGTAGGTGGGTGATATAATACTTCATGGCAAATTTCTTTGACGTAATCGCCCCATTGTTGTAAGATTGCTGTTGGCTCTCAAAGACGTTGGTGGTTATTTTTAACCTGTCTGACGTCTTTTATATCCTGGGTAGCTCGATGACGAGATTTTGTTTCGTATCACTTCTTAAAATATGAATGTGTAGCAGTTTCTTAGACAGAGGGATATATTACATTCAAGGCATCAATTGCTACAGACTGAGATAGAAATATTTCAGCAGAGAAATCCACACCAGTAAAGCAACAATTATAAAACAAAATCTATATATATAAAAGCACATGGCCTGACTGACTGACTGACTGACTGACTGACTGACTGACTGACTGACTGACAGACTGACTGACTGACTGACTGACTCATCATCGCCGAGCCAAAACTACTGGAGATAAAGAAATAAAATTTTGAGGATACATTTATATTACAATGTAGGTGCTCGCTAAGGGAGGATTTTCGGATATTCCGTCGCTAAGGGGGTGAAAAGGGGGTGAATTTTTAAAATGAGTGTGTCTATATCTCAAAACTTTAAAAGTTTACAGATGTAAAAATTTGTACTTAGAATCTCCTTTAAAAATAAAGAAACAAGTATTCTTTTGTTTTCGGAAAATCCCAATAGGAGGGGTGAAAAAGGGTGAAAAAATGGTTGAATGCCTTTAATGGGGCTACTTATATTTCAGAAACTGAAGATATTACAAACGTGAAAATTGGTATTTCTGATCTCCTTTAAAAGTAAAGAAATATGTATATTTTTGTTTTTGGAAAATCCAATTAATGGGGTTAAACAGGAGTGACAAAATTAGGGTGAACTTTTAGAAAGACTATATCTACAGTACATCTCAGAAACGTAAACCATTACAGCCGTAAAAATTGGTATTTGGAATCTCCTGTAGAAGTAAAGAAACGTGGGTGATTTGTTTTTGGAAATTCCACTTAAGGGGAACTAAAAAGCGGGTGAAATTTTAAAATGACATTTTCTACAGTATATCTCAAAAACTTAACATGTTACAGAAGTGAAAAATGGTATTTTTATCACTATTAAAAATAAAGAAGCGTGTATTTTTTGTTTTCGGTATGAGCACTTGGGTGGGTGGGTGGGGGTGGGGGGTAAAAGTGACTGAACATGGGGTTAAATTCTTTTAATTAGGGTACTAATATCTCGAAAACTGAAGGTGTTTCAGACGTGCAATTGGATATTTGGAATCTGCTTTAAAAGTAAAGAAACACGTATTGTTGGAAAATCCAATGAAGGGGGGGGGGTGAAAGAATTTAAAAATTAATAGAATTAACTGTATGAGGATACTTACATCTAATAAAAACTAAAGTTGTTACAAACGTGGAAATTGATATTTGGATCTCCTTTAAAAACAAGGAAAAACGCGTTTTTGGGGGAAAATCATCTTGGGGGGTGGGAGTGAAAAGGAGTTGAATTTCTTTTATGAGGACACATATCTCAAAAACCAACTTGAAGAATGAAATATGCTTCACAATTTATATAGTATAAACCAAAGTCTTCTATACCAAGTGATAATGCAAGCACAGATGTTTCAAAACAGGCATGACGAACGACTAATTTGTAGATAATAAATTTGAAATGTCCCTTGAATGTTTCTATTCTTGAACGGGTCTCTAAAATTAACAAGCTAATTAGGGGTTTCTTCAAATAGACTTTGGAAAACCCCATACATTCAATATTTTCATTCTCCTTATTATTATTATTATTATTATTATTATTACTCTTCTTCTTTTCTTCGTGAAGCATCCGTATGTACAGGATGAAGCGTAATTCGCGCACTCGGGCGTCGCAGCGCGACTCCTCACATGCCAGCAATAAAAAAATGTCTCTTACAAAATTTCGTCTTGCGAGTACATTCGGCAGAAAAACGACGTTGAAGAGTAGCAATCTGGCAACACTGTAACCACATGTAGGGTAACTACCTCTGTCAGCAGAAGTTAGTCGTACCGTACACTTGGTGCAGTGGATAGAGTTTCGGGGTAGCATGCAGGAGATCGAGTGGTCGATCCTGGGATGAGGCGTATTTTTTTATTTCCAGGTGGTATGGTATCTGGCATCTTAATCGTCAACAGCGATTGCAGTGTGTCCTCTAGAAACCATTTGCACTTACATACTACGATCCTAGAAATGGACGAACAATCGTTTTCATTGGTCAGCTTTGAAAGGCGCCCTTTCCACGTCGTGGGCGTGAATTTATTCGCACCACTTCATCTACTAGATGTGAAACCTCTTTGTTTCAGCTGTCTATTTCTTATTAGTCCAACCAGGTATTTGTTGTTTCATCGTTACAAAATGTTGTAAATGTAGGATACATGTGACCTCAGAAATGGTGTCTTACTGTATTACAGTACGTAATGTCAGATGGAAAGTCATCATCATCATCATCATCATCATCATCATCATCTGTTTACCCTCGAGGTTCGGTTTTTCCCTCGGACGTAGCGAGGGATCCCACCTCTACCGCCTCAATGGCAGTGTCCTGGAGCTTCAGACTCTAGGTCGGTGGATACAACTGGGGAGTATGACCAGTACCTCGCCCAGGCGGCCTCACCTGCTATGCGGAACAGGGGCCTTGTGGAGGGATGGGAAGATTAGAAGGGATAGGCAAGGAAGAGGGAAGGAAGCGGCCGTGGCCTTAAGTTAGGTACCATCCCGGCATTCGCCTGGAGGAGAAGTGGGAAACCACGGAAAACCACTTCCAGGATGGCTGAGGTGGGAATCGAACCTACCTCTACTCAGTTGACCTCCCGAGGCTGAGTGGACCCCGTTCCAGCCCTCGTACCACTTTTCAAATTTCGTGGCAGAGCCGGGAATCGAACCCGGGCCTCCGGGGGTGGCAGCTAATAACGCTAACCACTACACCACAGAGGCGGACCAGATGGAAAGTAGCAAATAAAAAATGCGCCTCAACCCAGGATCGAAGCATCGACCTCCTGCATGCCAACCCAAAACTCTACCCACTGCACCAACTGTACAGCACGACGAGAGCTTGCTGACAGCGGTAGTTACCCTACATATGGTTACAGTGTTGCCAGATTCCTACTCTTCAACTTCCGTTTTCTACCGGATATACTCGCAAGACGAAAATTTGTAAGAGACATTTTTTTATTGCTGGCATGTGAGGAGTCGCGCTGTGACGCCCGAGTGCGCGAATTACGCTTCATCCTGTATATCCGCAGGAAATAAATATGTCCGGCCATAATAGCTTCTGAAAATTATTCAATCACTTTTATATTCTTGTCCTCACAGACTGAAATCATCATGGACCAGAAGATACTGTGTAATCTTGAAGAAAATTATCCAGAGCCTCAAAAGTTCATTCCTGAAAGATGGCTGAAGGATGGTGATAAACTTCAGAAAGCACATCCCTTTGTATATTTGCCTTTTGGATTTGGACCCAGAATGTGTCTCGGAAGGCGATTCGCTGAGCTGGAGTCAGGGGTATTAACTGCAAACGTAAGTATTTTCAAACTTTTTATGAGACTTTGAGAGCAACATCGGTTACGATTCCTTGTGTGCTGAAATTAGGAACACGGTCAGTCTAACACAAACCGTAATGTCCGCAGCTTCTAAAGTTAACTATTTTCACTAGCGAGAGGAATTATACGAAAGCAGTGTACGAAATGTTGAACTTACTAGGCAGAAGATAAGAAAAATTGATGACGGATTATTCATAGAGTATGTAAAATACACACAAATGGACATATTCAATACGTATCTATCCCTTCTGTTATTTGTTTTATAATTTGTGGTTAAAACTTGAAAGATACCTTAAAACAAATTTAATTGATATGTATAATAGATATATAACTACTTATTCTTAAACTTGTAAAGTTATTTCACTGCTGTACAAAGAGTTGAAACAAAACTATGGGATATCAATTCACCATTCTGTAACTCAAAAAGAGAAATTGGAACATTTTGTATTAGCACTACGGAAGGTAATTAATGAAAACATGTTTATAATATTTCAAGTTCCGTACTAAGCCTTTACACTATAAGTGGTTAAAAGTGGAATAAATGGCCGTAATAAAAGCTTTTCTGTTCTAATATTGTCGTCCTTACATAATCCAGTTTAATATTTGTGGAATATTACTGACTATTATTGTTTTTTGTCTTTCAGATATTCCGCAATTTCCGTCTGGAGCATGACGAAGATTTGAAGGAAATAGTTCACGGTTTATCTGCTGTTGGAAACAAACTGAATTTCAGAGTAGAAGACAGATCGTAGTCCTAGGAACCATTCGTCCCGCTGACCTTCCTAATGAAGCAATGTATCGATTTTTGCATATATTTTATTTCATACAATGTTATAATCGCCGTCTTTCCTTACTTGAAGGACTGCGGAAAATGAGATTTTACGTTACGGTATTTACTTTCCGCACTCGCTTATTTGAAGTCGTCTCGGACTGGTTGAGCTCCACTTCGCAGTAATGTAAATACGGACAGTCTAGAGAAGCGAAAGTTAACCTTCATCATCATCATCATCATCTGTTTACCCTCCAGGTTCGGTTTTTCCTTCGGACTCAGCGAGGGATACCACCTCTACCGCCTCAAGGGCAGTGTCCTGGAGCTTCAGACTCTTGGTCAGGGGATACAACTGGGGAGAATGACCAGTACCTCGCCCAGGCGGCCTCACCTGCTATGCTGAACAGGGGCCTTGCGGAGGATGGGGAAGATTGGAAGGGATAGACAAGGAAGAGGGAAGGAAGCGGCCGTGGCCTTAAGTTAGGTACCATCCTGGCATTTGCCTGGAGGAGAAGTGGGAAACCACGGAAAACCACTTCCAGGATGGCTGAGGTGGGAATTGAACCCACCTCTACTCATTTGACCTCCCGAGGCTGAGTGGACCCCGTTCCAGCCCTCGTATCACTTTTCAAATTTCGTGGCAGAGCCGGGGATCGAACCCGGACCTCCGGGGGTGGCAGCTAATCACGCTAACCACTACACCACAGAGGCGGACAAGTTAACCTTGTTGAATTGTTTCCCCGTCTGATGCGGCACTGTGGTTCCGTACCCACCTACACCCAAGATGGATTCTCCGCATTCCCAGCTCAAGAAATCTGCCGCCATCACAATGGTGACTAATGTTTAGCTCAATTAATTTCCGATCGATAACTATCACATAATAAATTACAGTATATCATAATAGTACATTATGCAACAAGACTTTATTGGCAATAATCAAGACACGAGTATGTTTACAGACTGAGCGAAGCGAGTTTTATCATTTCCATACGAGTGTCTTAATTACCATTATAGGCGAGTTGCATGAGACTGTTTATGCTCGACGATAATTATAACTCTATTCTTTTAATATTCATAAATTTCTGTCGAGATGTCGCTTGAGAGTTGAGTTTACTGAACAGAGCGCGGAGTGCATGCGCCGGGTTATTGATTTTCGTAAGTGGATCATAGACCTTGAAAAGTGATATGTTTTCAAATCTTTGACAGAAGGCTATCATAACCTAGCTTTATTTCAAATACAGATTGCTTATTGTACAGTTGATGATGTGAATTTGTGGGAATGTGCCGTGTGGTTGTGGAATGTTGGAAGTAAAAGATGCATTGATGTTAATATATGAGTCCGATATGTTTGATTTTGGAAACAAGTGCGGAGGTAGTACTTTGAGCGTAGGTGCGATAGTATCCTTACCTAATTGGTCAAACAGTTGTATCATAATGAAAATCTGAACTCTGGTTGGTGGAGGACCTGTACTATAATGAAAATCTTAACTCTGATTGGTGGAGAATCTGCATCATAATTAAGCTTGAACTATAATGAGTCTCATAAAGATTCAGTTTTTCGGCATGTAAAACTTATATTTCGGCATCGTCGAGTATAAAGTTAGTATTACCATCATTAAACCATGACCGAGGGATCATATTTATGACTCTGGTTGCTTAGTGGCTGTTAACTGCTTCAAATAACTTTAATTCGATGTTTTATTGAGACATAACTCCAATTTTTGACTCACAATTTGCTTCACGCCGCGCCGGCACAGACAGGTCTTATGGCAAAGTTGGGATAGGATAGCGCTCCGAGAGGGGAGGAAGTGACCGTTGCATTAATTAAGGCATGCCCCAGAATTTGCCTGGTGTAAATATCAAAAACCACGTAAAACTGTTTTGAAGGATACAAAAGCTGCGTTTGAACCCACTGTTTCCAGAAAGCAAGGTGACCCAAACCACGCTGCTAGTCGGTCCATTTACACAGCTTTCATATTTTTCGTTGCAACACAAACACACGCACGCAGAAAATAACAACGTTTTTGCGTGAATCAATCATGGATAAATTGCGTGATAACGTGTCAATGTTACTGATAAAAATACATTCAATTTAAATTAATTCAATTCACCATATTACCGGTATGAAATAAAATATTGTGCGCAACAGAAATGAAAAATATTTGTTAATCGTTTCAAATTTCTGTGAAAAACCTGAGTCGTAAAAATAAAAGATCACTTTCCGTGGTTGTTGAGTACATAAACTTTATACAATTTTATAAAAAGTAAATAAAATTTGTCACCACAAGCTTATAATTAAATTACTTTCCCCCTCATGATCAAATTCTTTAAGAAATACTGTATTGTATATCTGCTAGTTCCATCTGTATGTCAGTGACAGAGTATCATCCTTCAAAGCTCATTCAAAGGTAAGTAAACATCTGAAAGGAGGAATGAAAACGCATTCAGGCTCCAAGTCATACGATATCGTACTGTACCGCAGAATACCCGACAAAGTATATTGCAACTCGCACGTCACCAACTAGAGGATTGGTTCTTCGTCATCCAGTACAGCAAAACGAAATACCGAAGTCAAAATGCCTGCAGTCGGTAACTAAGATCATATGTGGTGATAATTATATAATATTAATTTCGTTTGACTGTTGAAAACCTGGTGCTGTCCTTGTAAGGCAGAGCCTCTAAAAATGGTGAGTGACAGCTGCCATGAATAAGAAACTGCGTGTTCTTGTGGTGGAGAATAACGAACTATGGATCATATAGCCGTTCAATGCCGCCTCTGGATTTTAAATCACAAAAGAAGACCTGGATATTCTCTCAGTTGAGGACCTTACAAAGTAGGGAAAATGTATTTGATGACTTGCCTTGTATATGTGTGTGAAAAATATTGTGGCGGGTTATTAGGGTCTTAAAAACTACAAAATACTACGCAAACTTATAACGTGTTCTGTTATACACTAAATTTCTTGATCTACCATTTACAGTAAATATCATGTTCACTCGCTCTTTGAGTTTTGCACTCAACACAGTATTCCTTTACTCTCACACACACTTTCAAACTCACGTACTTACTCCAGATGATCTCGATGTATGCCCGGCTCATCCAACTCATGTTTTCCACACGGCTTCTTACAGCGCAGTATCGTTCCAGAACAGTTCACAAGCCTGGGAGAACTCCGTGTAGAAATCAAACCCGAATCACTCACGAACAATGACTCGTCACGGATTCGCGACCCCCTCGTGACTCCTTGTGCGAATCCCGCACTCAAAACCGATTCATTAGAGATGATTAGCGTGTGCTAGTTGATCTGTTTATATACGCCCGCTGAAGATTCTACTACCTTCCACTTCCAGGTAATTCTTGACGCATCGTCCATTTTAATCAGCTTACACCTTATTCTAGGAGCTTCCATATCGCGAGTTCAACAATTCGACGGCGCTCTTGTATTCCTCGTTTCCGGCCAACCCACATTATCACTCCTCCGCTTGTATTATCACTCCTGTTGTCCTTATTGTGATATGCCAGCTGTCCTGCGCCTCAAATGTCCACGCATGCCACATTGTCAGCAGATGTTTCCTCTGGGACTTCGGCATCTCTGCGGCAGTAAGAGTCACTTCGGTGGTATGAGGAGGATTTCCAGGTTTTTACACCTATGTGAGCTCGTACCTTGAACCGATAAGGTCGAATTTGTTGTAATCGTTGACACTTCCATTCCTAGGGCGATTTTAAGAGCATGGTTCAGGCAATGTTCCCCACTAGGTAACAGGAGTTGGTTAGATCGTGGCGTCGCGATGCCCGTCGACAAAGTTATAGACAGCCTCTTGCTGTATATGCTCCGGTTGTAATCCGCCTAAAGACTACCTACGCGGTGAATTCCAGCAGCAATTTACCCGTGCGCTGTTCCCTCTTCTTCAGTTAAATTCGGTAGAGTTCTGCCAGCTGATGGTCATTTCATCGTCCCTCTAGCGCCTTCACAAACTATTCGTATACTGCGCCCGGTCAGACACTGTGTAACACCCCTCCATGCAGCCCGACGATGGATTTTCACGGCCCTCACCTTCATCGTTCACCTTTGGCCAGATTATCGAACTGCGCCCTCAACATCATCCAAGCTTTCGTCCCATCGAAGCATAGGGTTTCCACTATAGGAATATGGTCCCGTCGTCCCTAATTGTAGGACTCGGTCTGGTCTCTAAGGCCATCATCATTCCCCGTAAATCACTCAACAATTGCCGCAAGTCCCGTACACCCGACTCTGTCTGATGTATTTCCTCTTGCCTCAAATCTCAGATATTTCCCTAAACTGTTTATCGACCATTTCATTCACCTTTTGTTTGAAGTCACGAACACTGCACTACACAACTTGCGATATTGTCTCGAAATGTTTTTCTACTATTTCACTTACACTACATCACACATACTGCCACGTTCTTCATTTACTTGAAAAGCATGCACCTCTTCCTCAAACTGTGCGGTCCACCCGTAGGTTCTTTCAATTCAGCTGAAATCTCATCCTGACTTGCCATATGTATGTCATGACAGGATTTAAATTATAAATTAAACTCACTCTTATTAGCTTTAAGTTCACCCTGGCTAGACTGTCGCTGCGATGTAAGTTTATCCCTGCTGAACTATAGTTGTGACTATTGCATAAAGCTTATCTAATACGATCTGAAATCCAGACTTAATTTCGTCAATTATTCTAGAAATTTACTCCCATTTAACACGCTATCTATTAACTCGCACTTCTGACACCAGTTGAGGTTGGTTATCAAGGTCCTTGAAAATACATATTAATTCACAGTGGGGTAGTGTGTTTCACTATAAGCTAGATTTCTTAAACTACTCTTTAGAGTTAATTTCCGCTTCACTCGTATTCTTGAGTTTTATCCCTCTCGTTGGCATTACCGTGTTTCGCTGGCTCCCTCGCTCTCGGCCTTTATTGCTTGCTATATATCTATTTGTCCGTCTGTTCCGTGTTGATGGATGAATTGAATTTTAACATAGCACGCCAGATTTAACGGCAGCACTGAAAAGTGGTGACGTGCATTTATAGTGGTTTGTAGGTTACACACATGATTGGTTATGTCATAATATTGTAATGGTTATAGCGTCCGCCATGCCACCTTGCTATGGCCGGGCTCGTCACCGTATCGGCCCACCCCCTTACGCTCGACCGCGCCAATCACGAGCAACACCTAAGTGCTAGGCCGGCCCATCCCACCTCCGTCCGCGGTCCTTCAGAAGAGGACTATGGAAATTAATCGACGATTAATCTGGAGTCTTCCATCTCGCGAGGTTCCTGGATACATCTAGCATCCGGACTGCTCTAGAAGAGTCGGCGCAGCTATATAAGGGAGGAGTTAGTGAGAGCGAGATTGAGTTTGCTGGCGTGAGTTAGCGGAGAGCGCAGTCAGTGATAGTCTGGGCTGTGGGGTCAGTCTGATGGATTATCTGCCTGTTGGAGCCGAGGACCCGTTCCTGTTTCCCTGACGTCGTGTGTGTGAGTCTCTTGAGGCCGGTTGCTGTAGAAGAACTTTGGGTGTTCTGGAGCAGCGCGAAGGGAACACTGGGTTGTGAACTCGGCAGTCGTGTTTGTGTGTGTGTGTGTAAATGCGTAATTGTATTGCTTAGTTAATAAATCTTAGAAATAGGCCGCTACCAGTTTCCGTACTCATTTATTTACTTATTTACCCCGCCAACACTTTACCAATGGTGTTAGAAGGGGGATGGACAAATGTGATAAACTAGTGGATAACCTCTTACGTTAAAACTGGTGTCAGAATCGAGTACCTGGTAGCTCATTTTGTAGTCCACAGAAATTTCTGCTAGTGAAATGAATTCCGAACAGCTCCAGATATTTCTAAGCAAGTTTAGTGAGCTTGAAACTAAAATCTTATCTACATATAGCGAACTCATTTATGTACTGAGATCTGAACGGAGTTGTATCCCGCACCAGCTGAAAACAAACTTAAGTGAACGGAAGGGTGAGCAGTTAAAGTCAGAAAACGAAGTGCGCTCTCTCGAAACCGAGGTAGACAATGACGATGTGCGGGACGACAACGAACTGGACGATAATAGGTCCGAGATGATGCTCCCTGTTGTGGAGTCCGCAGTTTGAGGCCCAGCGGTGGAAGTAAGTGCCCTGCGTGCGAAAACGATGCCTGTGGATACGTGAATGAATGCTGCTAGCAGTGACGGCGGCTACACCATCGTGAAGTAGGAAATTCCATGGGACGACGGGATTACTTCCAAGAGAACATGCCTGACCCAGTCCGAGACCGGATCGACGTCCAAGAAGAGAGCTGAATTCCAATCGCCGGACTACGTGCACAGAAGACGACAGTGCGACGCAACCCCCAGCCATGTTCGACTTACGAGGAGGTTGCTGGAGTGTTCGATGGGTACTGCGGTGTTCAGAAACCGAGAGCCACCTACCGAGTCCAGCTGCAGGAGAGGACTCAGCGCACCGATACAATGCCGCGAAAATTCGACGCCGAGATCGAGTGACTAGGCGACGTGATTGTGGAAGAGTTATCCCGAGGTGACACAAAGCTCGGGGCGGCTGACGTCTGTGAAAAACTACGTGGCGCTGAGACCCGTCCAGGGAGGACTATCAGCAGGAAACAGAACTACGAAGAGGCTCTAACGCTGGCCCATGAGGCTGAGTCAGCGACTGAAACGGCACGGCTGGATGGACCCCTACTAGGAGACGGAGCACCAATGGAAGATACACCGATGACCAACGAACGAGGATGCCACCTGACCAGGACACTTGTTCCGGCACAAAGCTGCGTGCCGGTAGCAACATCAAATTCCGCACCCCAGAAGAAATTGAATTTCAGCAGGGCTAAATCAAGGGCGAGCAAACCAGTCACGGGCCTTGTACCAGAGGACTACGAAGGCGCTCAAGCAGTGAAAAAAGACGCGGGTGTGGACGAAAGGAAAACCACCAATGTTTTGGCTGTAACGCGAGGATTTGCTGATCGTTATCAACGGGAACGAGGACAACGTCTACCGCACCCAGAGGATCCCCCATGTGAAGGTGGTGGCCAACCGAACAAACCGTATTGCAGCGTATCGTGGAGCAGCTCGAGACGAGCAGCCTTAAGGAGGGGTCAGTCTAATGGTTAAAGCGTCTGTCATGCCACCTGGCTATGGGCCGGGCTCGTCACCGTATCGGACAAACCCCTTAAGCTCGACCGCGATAATCACGAGCAACACTTAAGTGTTAGGCCGGCCCCTCTCGCCTCCGTCCGCGGTTCCGCAGCAGAGACATATGGAAATTATTCGAAGATTAATCTGGAGTCTTCCATCTCTCGAGGTTCCTGGATACATCTAGCATCCGGACTGTTCTAGAAGAGTCGGCGCAACTATATAAGTGAGGAGTTAGCGAGAGTGAGATTGCGTTTGCCGGTGTGAGTTAGCGGAGAGCGAAGTTAGTGATAGCCAGGGCGGAGGTGCCAGTCTGATGGAGTATCTCTCTGTTGGAGCCGAGGACCCGTTCCTGTTTCCCTGACGTCGTGTGTGTGAGTCTCTTGGGGCCTACTGCTGTAGAAGAACCTTGGGTGTCCTGGAGCAGCGCGAAGGGAACACTGGGTGCCGACGTGTGCAGACTGCGAACGGAGCTCGACGGATTGAGTGAACTGCGGAAACTACCCCGAGCTGCGAGACTGACGTGTAGACTGTGGGCCGTGAGAGCGCTAATGTGTGTGACTGAGTGGCTGAGTGAGTATAGTGTAAATAATGGAAGATTCTCTGTGTGTGTCATTGCAGATGGAACATGAGAAACTAAGAGAGGGATCGCGAACCGTGTAAGTGTGTAACAGTGTACTTGTGTAAGTTGTAAGCTCGGCAATCTTGTGTGTGTGTGTAATTGAAGTGCTTAGTTAATAAATCTTAGAAATAGGACACTACCAGGTTCTGTACTCATTCATTTACCCCGCTAACACGTTACAATATCATGCCAAGCCATCATAGCGAGCAATTCTACATGTTTACTTTGTCAGAAATAAGTATGTCACCACATTACGTGTATATTGGGCACGTTGATGATCTTTTAATGAGTGATAACTTCATCGCTCGTCTGCCATTTTCTCTCCTGTAGAATATTATCATGCCGATTTACCAGCCAACCGTGAACTACTATAAAGACAGATATCATGTGCCCAACATTTGCGTCCATGGACTCATGATCGGAGCTGGAGGGACAATCCTTAAATTTCTTGTACAGCTATGGGATTCTCTTGGTCTCAACCGGACACGACTTCATCACATCGCTATCGCCGCAATACGAGGTTCAATAACCATACTCCACAATCATCAATATAACATTTGAATAACCATAGGTCATACCACATTCCAAAATTATTCCTGAGCCTTGTGATGGTTATTTCTGTCTGGAGCACTAACAAACTCACCAGTAACTTAGAAGACATATTGTTGTGTAGTCGACATACTTTGTACTTGTGGCAGCTTCCTCATGGGGGAAGCCGTATTAAGAAAATGACAAAGATACAGTATATTCTAAGGTCGAAGAGTGCTAGCCTCGAAAGCGTTTGTTCTGTTGTCGATAATGAATAAATTGTGATTAAAACAGCATGGAAACTTTGAATTTCTGGGATGTGTGTATTACACACTTAATATCAGAAAGCTATCGAGCAGTTTAGCTCAGCACGTTGCGGCATGGCCATTTATGGTCGCTAGCTCTATATTCAGGAAACAGACGATTTCGAATTCCCGTCGGCCATCCCCGATATGGCTTTCAGAAGTTCCTTATTTTAACTCTATTCAAATGCTAGGACGGTACCACGACGTTCGAGCTACATCTGGAAGAGCAGATAAAGAACTGACAACCCGAACATATCCTCGGACACTCTTAACAATGATATTCATACATAAAAGAACGTTAATCATTTATGGAAAATCACTGGGTAATTATGTGAAATTTGCGAATAGTTTGTAGAAAACCTGTGTAGATATATATGTGTATGTTTGACTATATACCGGGCGGCTCACGAGCGCCGTGCTTTCTACTTATAAGTATCCCTTATGCACATGTGATGAATGGGATAACTATTAACTGATTTTCACAGGGGCACTACTGCCAGCAGGCAAGTTACGTCAAAATATTGAGCCCTTCCCACGTCCAGGTACGACACAGATATCAATTCCTGACAGTCAGATGTAATCTCAGGGTATCTCATCAAGTAAGAAAAAATTAAACTTCTCTGTAGGTTAGGCTTTACGTGAATTCCGAGAAAGACGGTTCGACCGTACGCGATAATCACCGATGAACGTCTCCAACATTCGTATAACAACTAGAAATACGTGTTTGATGACTTGACTTCTGAGTGTGGCATTGAATGGAAGTGAAACATAGACGATGACTAGCTCAGAAAGGAGGAGAACAGAAGCTTTTAAAATGTGGTGTTATAGAAGAATGCTGAAGGTGAGGTGTGTACATCGAATCACGGGTGAAGAGATACTGAATCGAATTGGTAAGAGTACGAAGATTTGACGAAATGTTACCAGAAGAAGATATAAACTAATAGGATAAATCTTAAGACGTCCAGGACGTGTTTGGGTAGTTATTCAGGGAAGGTGTAGGCGATAAGAACGACAGGGGTAAACCAAGGTTTGAACATGATAAATGGATTAGATAGATGTAGGATATTGTACTTACGTAAAAAATGAAGATATTAGCACAAAATATGGTGGCATGGACAGCTGCATCAAACCAGTTGTTGGACTGCTGACCCAGACAACACCACCACTCTGAGGGCCCATCCTGTTCACCTGCTCACCAAATGATCAGTTCTTAGTCAACTTCTTTGTGACCAATAAACTCACCGAGGGTTCATCAAAGCTGCATGATCTCACAACGGTACCCAGAAATTTAGCTTACCCATGAACTCAGCTAGAAACTCGCAAGATGTTCTCCTCCATAAATGAAGATAATATAATATCGTAACACCAACATACACCAGGTCGTAGGAAACGAAATATTATCGACTCACAAAATCTGCAGACAATGAAATGATGGCTTCGTTCATACTGGCCTTGGAGTCACCACTGTAGGAATTCCAGGGGATTATCATCATTAAAGACAATTCTGGATCACAGACTTCTTCTTGGCGTCGTCCCGGAAATGCAGCGTCCTAAACACCTTTCATGATCGTGGGCGTCGTTTGGTCAAAAATTAATATTCCTCATTTTCATCCTTACCGTATCATGCCAGCTTTTCTTTTCTTCCTTGTACAGCTGGGCGGGCACTGTTTACGTAAAAGTGGAACGAGAGGTTGGAGACGATGGAAAGTGGTATACTTATACTTAGAGCATGACCATAGTAACGGAGATACTTCTCCCCATTTTATACGCAATTGGCGCTGTGCTTAATTTCTGGCAATTTTTGTCTTTTCTGATATGGCAGACGGAGGAGATGTCGTTTCGAACTTATGAAGTGAAATTGGCGTTCAGTGTTTTTCTTGAATGGCGGGTATTTAGCTTCATGCTGCACAATTGGTTGTCATGTTATTCGGTATAACACAGAATAGGAATGAGATTTCCATCAAAATAATGAATTCAGTCTTCGCAACAGTTTACTGTAAATGTCTTGAAGTCCTAGGGTAAGTTTTAAATCGTAAATCACCGTGATCACTGACATAGAGGAAGCATTTTTGTTTCCATTTCTATTATAAATGACTTGCCATAAAAGTAACACCCAAAGAGTTTTCATGCGCACAGAGGAAGGAGGACTTAAAGTTATAAAGGTACTAGTATAAAAAATAAACCCCGCAAAATTGAAGCTGTTTCTTCTCCAATAGAGCAGCGATAAGAGGATATACTCGTGTACCAGTTATCATATGAAGTTAATTGCGCCAGTCATCATTACAAGCAATTCTACATGTTTACTTTGTCAGAAATAAGTATTTTACCATATTACGTGTATAATGGGCACGTTGATGATCTTTAAATGAGTGATAACTTCATCGCTTGTCTGCCATTATCTCTCTTGTAGAATATTATCATGTCGATTTACCAGCCAACCGTGAGCTACTATAAAGACAGATATCACCTAGACAACATTTCCGTCCATGGACTCATGATCGGAGCTCGAGGGTCAATCCATAAATTCTTGTGAAGCCATGGGATTCTCTTGGTCTCAACCGGACACGACTTCATGCCATCGCTTTCGCCGCAATACGAGGTTCAATAACCATCCACAATCATCAATACAACATTTGAAGAACCATACGTCATGCCACATTCCGAAATTATTCCTGAGCCTGTGATGGTTGTTTCTGTCTTGCGCACTAACAAATTCACCAGGAACTTAGAGGACATAATATTGTGTAGTCGACATACTTTGTCCTTGGGGCAGCTTCCTCATGGTGGAAGTTGTATTAATAAAAATAACAAAGATATATTCTAACTTGTAACAGTGCTAGACTCGAAAGCGTTTGTTCTGTTGTCGATAATGGATAAACTGTGATTAAAACATATGGAAACTTTGAATTTCTGGGATTTGTGTATTACACACTTAATATCTGAAAGCTGTCGAGCAGTTTAGCTCAGTACGTTGTGGCATGGCCAATTATGGTTGCTAGCTCTGTATTCAGGAAACAGATAATTTCGAATTCCCGTCGGCCATCCCCGATGTGGTTTTCCTTAGTTTATTATTTTAACCCCAGTCAAATGCTATTATGGTACTACGATCTTCGGGATACATCTGGAAGAGCAGGTAAAGAACTGACAAGCCCAACATGTCCTCGGACACTCCTAACACTGAAATTCATACGTAAGAGAATAGTTCTCCTTTATGAAACATCACTGAATACTTATGTTAATTTTGTGAACAGTCTGGAGACATGTGAATATGTGTATGTTTGTATATATGTTCGTATACTGTATATTATTTTAATACTCTTGCACAAGAAAGGGTCACTCAGGAAGCGTTCCAACTATCGTACAATTGCTCTGATATCTCATGCGAGTAATATTTTATTGAACATCATAAACCAGCGCCTGAAGTTCTACATAATTCCTCACATATCCATTGAGCAAGCAATATTTGTTGCAAGAAAAGGAACATGGGAACAGATTTTTGATATGAGGCAAGTAATTGAAAAATCTCGTGATTGTGTTGTCTGGAATAAACTACGGCAGGTTCTTGGTGAATTCGGCATTCCACAGCATCTAATATCATTACTGAAAAGTCTTCATCTAAACAACATTGCAAATGTAAAGGTAGATGCGAAAATTTCAGAATTTGTTAAGTATTTCGCAGGGTGTCCGACTGGGTTGCATATTATCACCTATTCTACATTAATATCCATGCGGGATATGTGATGAAGAAAACCCTCAATGCCTGGACTGGTTTCAGATTAATTGGTGGACGGAAAATCAGTAACTTGCGCTTTGCTGATGACAACCCTCTTCTTGCCAGCAGCGAAAATGAACTTGCAGAACAACCAGCAAGGGTAAAAGATGCAATTTTAGAATATGGGCTAGAGATCAACCTGAGCAAGTCCAAACTAATGGTAATTGACAGAGCGGCACAGATCCAGCTGAGAGGTCGATTAAGGGTACTGTAGGTGGTAAATGACTTTATATACATTGGACCGACCATCTGTGGTACCGAAAGTTTTGAGAAAGAGATTAGGGGATATACCACCTGAGGGGCGCGTTGCCATGAGCAAACTCACAAAAATATGGCAGAGCACAGCAATAACAAACGGTACAAAGAAGAGATTAGTTGATTCACTTGTGCTCTCTGTCTTCCTTTATGGTTTCAAGACCTGGACCCTCAAGGCAAGAGATAAGTAGCGTATCGACGCCTTTCAGACGTAGAGTTGGAGAAGGATGTCCCGTGTACCTTGGACAAAGAGAAGAACTAATACATCTATTATTCAAGAACTGAATATCTCCGAACGTCTCTCCACTCGCGTCATAAGGAGAATCGTCCAATTATTCGGGCATATTGTAAGACGGGATACTGAAAATCTGGAGAAGTGTATCATGGAAGGCAAAGTTGTCGGCAGAAGACCACGAGGAAGGATATCGAGCAGGTGGACTGATCAAGTTCTGCGTGCCACCGGTCTGACTCTTCAGCAGGCTTTAAGAGAAGCTGAACATCGTCAAGTTGGCGCCGCTTAATCCAGAATATTGTGTGAAGTGGGGTCACGACGCTCAGCAATGAGTTACACAACTCATCATGATGATGATAAATTATTTAATTTTGTATTTAATTGGAACACCCTGTAAGTGATAAATAAACATATCCTATTCCATGCATTATAAAATATGATTAAATACGTCGAAGTTGAAGTGAGTTATCTCAGGTCGTGCCGATGACACGTTTTCCATGCTTTTTTTTACGTCACCCACACATAAAGACGTACAAGTCTGCCGACAGGCTCTGAATGCGAAATTTTGTCAAATCCCTCTCATTCGGTCATTACTTCTTTCTTTGTGATGGGCATAGTCTTCTGTTGTCCTAAGATTTTATTGTTTCTCTAAGTAGTTCACCTTGCACATATATTAGATTGCAGCAGCCTCGTTTCACGTTACGTGTGTTGATTTATTCCTTTCTTGAGATACACTTTCTGCCTTTTCCGAGTTTTTGTTGTGAGAAACTCATAGAGAACGAGAAAATGAAATCATCAATTTGTGGCATAACTATTTTGTGCTACTGAAATATCTTCTCCCGTTTTAGACTGATGAATCTGATCCATCTAGTTGAATTTTCTTTTCCTTCTTATGCTGTTGAAGGGGCTGCCTGGCCGAGGCGGTAAAGGCGTGCTCGGTTCGCCTGGAAGGACGTGGGTTCGAATCCCCGTCAGGAAGTCGCAAAATTTAAGAAACGAGATTTCCACTTCCGCAGGTGCATATGGCCCTCAGGTTCCATTAGCCCACAAGAAACATGAGTACCAGGTTAATTCGTGGGATCAAAGGCGGCTGGGCGTAGTGCTAACCAATCTACCCCATCACGTGCCGAGGTTAACAATGGTGGAAGCCTTTACCTTCCACTCCTCCAAGGGCCTTCATGGCCTTTACGAAGGTGACTTTGCTTTGCTTTTAATGCTGCAGCATTTAAGGTACTGTTACATTCCATATTCACTGGCATTTTTGTGTATTCTATTCTGACGGTAGCCAATCGAAAAACCTAACATTGCTTGATTTCTTAAGATTTATTGTCCACGAAGCAGAAATGTTTTCCTCTTTGAAATGTATAAGTGTTCCTTTGCCTAATGCATACAAGTAGTGGTACAATTTAGCGCAGAATTCTTCACTGAGGTGCAAAGGCGTACGTTTCTATTATGAGTGGAGTGCGTATAATTTGTGCGAATGTGGTTCATCGCTTTTATTCTATATCGGTCACTGCGTCTGGATGTTTTGGCGGCTTATGACACTTTGAAAGGCTATGCTTATATTTGCTGGAATTAATCTCCAGTAACCTAATGTTATTTGAGACTGAGAGCAAGATGTTATACACTACGTTTCATAAGTAGAAACCGGCCTGCGATATTATGTTTCTAAGGATAGTGTCCTTTGTATGACACTGGTGGTGAATCACAACTCATGTCCTCCGCATTTCATTTCTCCAGGATAGTGCGTCAGAGATTCAAATTTTATTAATCTGTCGTCATGGGAGTGGTGGTGATTATTGTTTTAAGAGGAAGTAGAACTAGGCAACCATCCTCTACATAACGCTAATCACAGAGAAAAAATGGAAGGGATCCGACCCATCAAAAAATTAAGGTAACCGAAAAACAAAGACTAGGTAATGAAGGGGGTGAAAATGAAAGACTCCCTAGCCCTCGAATTCTCCAATAGCGTCGGGGTCGAAAAAGGACATGAGTTGACCAAAAGAGGTCGGTAAGGGTGGATGAAAGGTGGGAGTTTGGCACAATTAAGTGGAAGCAAGGCCAGGACTCAGCTAAAGGCCCCATGATCGTCAACCCACGCTCCAAAGTTGAGAGCCCGTGGGGCCCCGTTTAATTGCCTTTTATGACAGACAGGGGATACCACCCCCCACTCACACGGGGGATATCATCATGGGAGAACCATAGTGGAGACTCATGCCAAGTCTTGAAGGAATTCTTCCCTCGGTCGTCCTCAGCCTTTCTTCTCCGTGATAAGCTTTATAAACTTAAGTGCCTCTTTAAACTGCAGGTGACGTCCAATCATGTTAGGTTTAATTGGTAGAAATTATGTAAGTACTTAAATTTTGAGTTGGTGCAAAATGTGTTATTTCCTTCTATCCTTAACTTTATGTTTCCAGTAAACCTAGTATTTGCATCCCCTCTTTTATTTTAGCAGTTTTGAGCCCCCTTCTTCTTCTTAATCTGTTTACCTTCCAGGGTTGGTTTTTCCCTCGGACTCAGCGAGGGATCCCACCTCTACCGCCTCAACGGCAGTGTCCCGGAGCGTTAGACTTTGGGTCGGGGGATACAACTGAGGAGAATGACCAATACCTCCCCCGGGCAGCCTCATCTGCTATGCTGTACAGGGGACTTGTCGTGGGATGGGAAGATTGGAAGGGATAGACAAGGAAGAGGGAAGGAAGCGGCTGTGGCCGTAAGTTGTAGACCTCGGCATTTGCCTGGAGGAGAAGTGGGAAACCAAGGTAAACCACTTCGAGGATGGATGAGGAGTGAATCGAACCTCCCTCTACTCAGTTGGCCTCCCGAGGCTGAGTGAACCCCTTTCCAGCCTTCGTGTCAATTTTCAAATTTCGTGGCAGAGCCGGGAATCGAACACGGGCCTCCGAGAATGGCAGATAATCACACTAACCACTACACCACAGAGTTTGAGCCCCCTACTTAGACGTTTGGGAAAGGACTATCGGATCCAGATTCCGACTGTCTACGTCTGCTCTGGCCGAAAATCCACGGCCTGTGATTACATTTTCTTCACTGCATTTGCTATCCTCCATGTTTCTAGTTTCCTACGACGATGATTTGTTCCATTACTCTCTCTCTCTCTCTCTCTCTCTCTCTCTCTCGCTGGGTGGTCCATATTACTTTGTAGGGTAGGTAAACAGGTTACTAATATGTTAAAGAAACTGATTTATCTAACTCTCAGTTCAGACAAACATGGCATTAAATGAAAATTCACTAGTCATTGAATTAAACTGAGAAAAATGCGATACGCTGACAAGTTCATAGGAAATGCCGATAGATATGCGAGTTATTCAAACCTTTCCTCTCCATGTTGAACCAGCATAGCTGTCACACGTACAAACTATATAGCGCTGCAAATCCAGTACTTCTGGGAGAGGGTATACGAGAGTAGTCAATACGCAAACATTCGCTTGCACTTCATCCTTCTACCGTACAGGAGTGTAGAAACCGATCATTTTCTTCATTCAGCGCATGGCCTGGCTAGAGAAATATTCTTAGCGTATAAACACCTTGTCTTAAGCGTCCCTTCTTAGTCCTCCGCCCTCACTCGCACGGATGTCTAGCGCTAACGTCACCAATCTATGATGGTTTCACTTCACCTTGTCAGATAATTCGGGATAACTTGTGGCTTGAAAATTATATTTACAAAATATTGACAATCAATGAGCTGAGAAAGCTGCTAATCTCCGCGTAATACGAAACATCGTTTAGGAATTCTTGCAGGTGGATGCAACTAGTTTATTTAGAATATTAGATTGACTTGCAGCTTGGTTGCCGTTTTTGGTCAACTTGAAGATTTCGTCTTGAAAATGGTGAACAACACGTGCAACAAACGTGCCACATCCAAATGAGCGAACGCGTGTCCTTAAAAACGGTGGTAAACACCACAGAAACATTTGGCACTGTTAGACAATACGATTGCAGTCATATCACTCGAACCAAGCAATTGACAGTAATGAAAATGTTACCATATATGGAAAAATTTGTTAGCTTAGGCTAATTCTTGAAGTTATACCTTCTCAGTGTATCTCGATTATTATTTCCTCTAGTGTTGCAAAAATTACCTCATTATCTCTGAATCCACTCAACTTACTGATCTCAGTTTTACTTCCTATTTCATATTATAAGTTCCTGAACTAACACAGTAGAAGTCCGATAGTCCGGCACTTTCGGGACCGGCCCGGTGCCGGATTACCAAAAATGCCGGACTATCGGGCGGTAACACGGAGTTTTGCAGTAAAATTTTGATCAGCAGAATCATTAGTTTAATAACTTCAACTCAAAATTGGGGCAGCACCAAATTTTCATTCAACACATTCAGTTTACATACATGTACTGTAGCTGCAATATTTTAGTGTGACTTAAAAAAGTCTCGAATATCTTTTTGTTTTCGAGATCGTTGTCACTTGGCATAAAAGTTATTTCTGATGATATGTAAATCAATAAGTTCAGTGGCATTATGATCAGTATTACACTCAGCGAAAGTGATTAATTTATTTAGGGTCTCTGCGGCTAGATCACAAGAAAAAATACTGTAGCGAAAAGTGCTCGCAATCAAAACAATGAACTGAACCTGTGTGTGGTGACAGCCAACAATACCGATAGTGTCTAACAGTAGGAGACGCGTAGTGGACACTTCCGGGTGGTTTAGAACCGCACCGTGCGCTTCAGCTGACACAAACGTAAAAACAAAAAAATATCAAAAAAATCCTGGAATGGCGCCGGACCATCGGGCGTACCGGACTGTTGGATGCCGGACTAATGGAATTCTACTGTACTTTTAAAGAAGCCGTTTTTGAGTTTTTCCAATTAGGATAATGGAAAAGGTTGATCCCATTCCTAATGATTTTTGTTCAGATTGATGCACAACTGCAAAATGATTGTTGTACATAAATCCAGCGAAAACGCACCTTTTGTACGAAAAATTGTAAATATTTGAGAAATAAGGGGTGAAGTAAAACATCTACTTGTACAGTCAGGATAATGAAATGGTTCATCTTCCTTACAGCATTACCTCCAAACTCCCATAACAGAAACCAATCTCATTTAAATTAACAATGTATGAGTTTTTATGAATGAAAATACTTCGTTACCATTTTTTGATCTGAAACCAATGTTAGCGTCCCTGATGTCATTTCACTCAATGTTCTTGTAAACTCAAATATATCGTTAAACACTTCTCGTACGTCAGAACTAAGCACAGATGTAGTCATTCTCGCCACAGATAACCTTTGTGAGCACTGGTTTAGGTATTTATTACTTCACTCCAGTCAAGTAGCGTAAGGAAATCGTTGAAGGTTCCTTCATGTGGGCATCATAATGACTTCATCCTGGGCGAGCGTTCTCTCAAGGTAACTATGACCGCGGGGCCGAGTGTACGTAAGCGCTATGCGATTGTAAATTACGGTTTCTGCAAGTCGCTTTTCACCAAGTAGGCCCTACAAAAACACGTATTCCGTATCAATAATAATAATAATAATAATAATAATAATAATAATAATAATAATAATAATAATAATAATAATAATAATAATAATTGTACTGGGCGGTCCACCTCCACGCCGCTAATTCAAACATTGCGCCAGTTGAAACTCCTCTAGTGGAGGAAGCCTGAACTTTAACCACCATGTTTATTCTAAAGTTTCTCAGAAGATGTCGCTATTGTAAATTTTGAAGAGTTCTGAACTGTGTCTTTTTCGATTTATATTTGTTTTCTCTGTAGTGAGAAGTGTGAACATTCTCTTCTAGATGGCACTACTGAAGAACTACAATTGTGCACCCTAGTGCGAAGTGAAGGAACTGTTTTTTGAGAAATTTTGTGTTCATAAGTTTGTTCTTTGTTAAATTTCTTTCAGTCATTTTTTGGGTTGGCCGTATAACCCTTCTCTTTCCGCTTGTTTTGAATTTAGCCAATCCCGATTTTCTCTAATTAATTTTTGACCAATAACGTACGTCTTCTCCGATATGGATATGTTGCTTGATCCTAGCCAATAAAGTTGAGGGGGGTGTGGGTTCTCATTCTTGAAAGGTCTCGAATGTTCCGCGAGGGTATGTAAACTGCTGATTTTCTTGTCTCCGGGCCACTTCAGTAACATCTTTCCTAGTGTGATTATGTAGCAGGGGGCGAGAAGCGCCTCTTCTTTCGGGCAGCAGTTCTTCCATAAGGTAATGGCCTTTTAATAACTTCATTTCTTGCTAGCTCAGCAGTTTAACCCTCGCGGCAGGTTCGAAACCCTCTCGAGCTCCCTCTCATATTGTTTTTGAGGTGACTACGTTTTCATAACCGTTTTTCTTCGCTTCATAATGTAATAAAGTTTTCCTATCGTGTCACCTCCGTAGTATGCGATTAGCCCTTGCATAAGCGGCCTAGAGCCAAATAGGTTTTAAAAAGGTATATTAGGAGTGCAAGTTACGCCTCCACTCAAGTTGGTATTTTGGGGCCATGTAATTGTCCTGTTTCTTTAGTGAATAGGCCTCAGTAGGTTGGGTATTTTTACCCCTGTTCTTGTGTGCCAGCAGGGCAGCTTGAAAGTGGAGTTTGGTGTGGCCTTTGAATAGGCTTGAACTTTGAGAGCGGGTTGCTGTTTCTTAAATTGTATTTTCTGAGTGCCTCGAGCAGGCTTAACTGAGTAATTGGGAGCTAGTGCTCCTTGGCATGGTTGGGGTTTTCTGCCCCTTTGTTGAACGTTGTTCATATGTAAAGTTGTGCTCATTGCTCAAGGATTGCGTGTCTGGGGGCTCGAAGCCCAAATCCATTAACAAATTGCAATTGTACATTCTTAATTTGTTGATATGCTACTGAGTACCTGTTATTCTTGTTATTTCTTGATCTTGAAAAGAAAATATAACCTATGTTAAAGTTTTAAATTAACTTTAATTTCGTAAGTTGAGACCTATTCATCCCAGCACCTTCTTTCACCTCTAACTACCACGGATAACTCCGTAACAATAATAATAATAATAATAATAATAATAATAATAATAATAATAATAATAATGCGATATACGTTCTAAACGTTTGGCAAGGGAACCGTGAGGGTCGAACTAGACAGTATTTAACAAACCAAACTTGTATAAGAATGATCAATTTAGTTATCCTAGAATCAGGACAATGATCATTTTGCCGTTAAATGAACGGTAGTGTTCTGAACGATTTGCTGGAAAATGGCTGGAAGATATTAATATTGATGATGACGTAAAATGACTTTCATGTCCGTTGTAGATAAATAGCTACAATTCTACTTTAAAATTACAGGAAAAAATATAGTTTATACTGAAAAGTGAGGTTTTGACTACACGAATAGAATTTGACATTCTTCAATCCTACTTTTCTTACACGTACGGTGTATGCAAATATCAGTACATTAGGATTGAAATCCTCCTTAATCGTTTATAATTGAAGCTGAAATACCACGCAGTGTAAAAAACGTGGCCATGTAAATGTATAGCGCACGCTAGTCATATAATTTTTCATTAGCACAAGCGAGGGAACTGTCAATTACCTTTCCACAGTCACTAATCTAGCCATGTTGCGAACAGCTCATTTAGGAGTATTATCTCCGTCTCGACTGAGAATCCAACCCGAGACCCTCTGAACCGAAGGCCAAGGCTAAAAATCTCGTGAGGAGTCGGACTGCTAAGTAGTAAACAATATAAGTAATTATATATTACCTCGGATGTAGTAGGGGTATTTCAGTCGCCTTGACAATGAATACTGCAAAGTATTCGAAACGTCGCCAAACTGTACGAAATGTACAGAAGACAACAACACGGTTCAACCCGGATGAATAGCTAAATAACTCTGCACACCGTCGAAGCTTACTTCTAAGAGACTAAATCATAAGAAAAACCAACTGAAACTAACTTCTCCCTAATATGCACCGTCATTTTACTCATTTAATTTGGAATGATTAGACTCTACAATACTCAGATTCTTCTGTTCCCACCATTCACTGTATAATGCAGGTTTCAGGAGAGCTGCCTATCAAATTACCTATGACTGCTTTTACCATGCCTGTCCTATCCTGCTGACCTATGTATATGATATAGGCCTACTTACATTAGAATGGTTTGTTTTGAGCGGTGGGATATGTACGTATGTTCAGTCTTCAGCCCTAAGGCTAGTTGGATTCTCAAAAACTCCGCAATCAGCTATCATACATGACCTAGGCATCACTGAAAAGGTGTAATACGGAAATGAGGAGTGAGGTAGTTTCCCGTTGCTTTCCTCACCTAGCCAGAAGTTCGTATTACATATCAGTCTGCCAAGCCCAGTGAAATGCGTGCACCAACTGACCCTATGAGCAACATTTCTACACCATTTATAGCAGGGACTGGCTGCAGAAGGAATGGCATTACTAGCATTGCTCATACGTCGGTCACTTTCATATTGTCAAAGCCAAGGATAAGAGAGAGACAGTTCAATGAAAGTAACAAAATTGCTTTAGCCCTTATCAGAAGACACAGTGCACTGTAAACACTAGGTCCTGGCAGCAAAGGCATAGCAGTGGGGTATTAACAAAGAAATGTACAATTTTTTACAATTTTGCTTTATGGTGCACCGACAAAGGTTTCATGGCGACGATGGGATGGGAAAGGCCTGGGAATGGGAAGGAAGCGGCCGTGGCCTTAATTAAGATACAGCCCTAGCATTTGCCTGGTCCGAAAATGGGAAACCGCGGAAAACCATTTTCAGGGCTGCCGACAGTGGGGTTCGAACCCACTGTCTGCCGGATACAAGCTCACAGCTGCACGGCCCTAACCACACGGCCAACTCGCCCGGTGCCAAAGAAACATATAAGGTTATCAAACACCTTTCCTCTTGTGTTCTTACAGAACAATGTCTTTTGTAGTGCGGGCTAGCCAAGGTCAGCCGTGGAAGGCGAACGGCGTTTCTCAGAAAGCGATCATCTTTCAACTTTTTGTTGGCCCTCGTGTGGCCTTGGCCTTGGAGCAAATTGCGATTTTGTCAAGTCACCAATCTCAAGTACACCAAGCATCAACTGATGACGTAATCCGCTTTGCAGATAAGGAGGGATCCACTCTTTTGTATTAGGAAGTAGCCACAGTCAGATTTCAACATCCGTGAGTGATTGTCGTAGGTCCTGCTCTGAGCCAGGAAGATCGAAGTTCTGAACTAAATACGAGTTTCAGGTAAGGCTGTAATATTCATACTGATTCTGTCGGAAATATGATGTAGTATGGTTTGTCAGATTCAGTTCGATGGTAGTTCTTTTGATATACTGATGACCTATTTTTTCTCTTCTTTTTTTTTTTTTTGTTAGTTGCTTTACGTCGCACCGACACAGATAGGTCTTATGGCGACGATGGTATAGGGAAGGGCTAGGAGAGGGAAAGAAGCGGCCGCAGCCTTAATTAAGGTACAGCCCCAGCATTTGCCTGGTGTGAAAATGGGAAACCGCGAAAGACCACCTTCAGGCTGCCGGCAGTGGGGTTCGAACCCACTATCTCGCGGATGCAAGCTCACAGCTGCGCGCCCCTAACCGCTCGGCCAACTGGCCCGGTGACCTGTATTTTAACGGCCATTTCAGTTAAAAGTATTGTAGTCTATGGAACTTCGTGAGGTCTGTCGATATTGTAGCATGAGCAACAGTGTTCCTAACTCTAAGAGAATGTGGAGAGGACAATGAATTTGAGAGCCAAGTGAGAATTTATTTATCGTATGGATTTTAGGGTCGGGATGTTGGAGAACTTGTTCGGTTCGTCTGGTGCAGGTCTTTCTATTTGAAGTCCATAGGAGACCTGCGGGTCTGGATGTTGTATTGAACCCCCTGTTTGTAGGGGTGGTAGAATAACACCCACGGTATCCCCTGCATGTCGTAAGAGGCGACTAAAAGGGTCCCCAGGTGCTATAACTTGGCAGCGTTGGTTGGCGACCACGGGGCTCTAATATCTGTGTCCAGGCATTGATTCTACTTACTTGTGCCAGGTTCCTCATTTTCATCTATTCTGTCCGACCTCCCTTGGTCAACTCTTGTTCTTTTCCGGTGTTACCGCACTAGGGTGTCTTTCATTTCCGCACCTCTCGTGGTCCTTGTCTTTCTTTAGCTGGTACCTTCATTTTTTGAAGAGCCGGATCCATCCTGGAAGTGGTTTCCCACTTCTCCTCCGGGAAAATGCCGGGATGGTACCTAATGTAAACCCACGGCCGCTTCCTTCCCCCTTCCTTGTCTATCCCTGAGGCGGTAGAGGTGGGATCCCTCGCTGAGTCGGAGGGAAAAGCCAACCTTGGAGGGTAAGCAGATTAAGAAAGAGAAAAAATTTAATTGGAACACCCTGTACGTGATTAGCGTTACATAGAGGATGGTTGCCAAGTTTTACTTCCTCTCAAACAATAATCATCACGACCACCGGATATGGTATGATGAGGATAATGCCGAATCTTAATCATTATAAAATATCAAAACCATTTCTTCTTAACAATGCTGATGCAGTTATTTTATTATTATTATTATTAATTATATACAGTCGTATCAGCACACACTCTTTTTAACATAACCCGTTTCCGGACACTAAGGTCCATCATCAGCTTCAGAATTTAAATTTAATTCCACATGAGTGTGTTGTCAAAATTAGGTAAAATGAGTTTAAAATGTACCCCTGTTGACATCAGGCTGTTGGTCGAGGAAAAGCCAGCCCTTCCTATGTTGATGTCATCAGGGCTACATTTTAAACTCATTTTAACTAATTTTGACGACACACTCATGTGGAATTAAATTTAAATTCTAACACTGATGTTGGACTTTGTATCCGAAAACCGGTTATGTTTTAAAAAGGTGTGTGCTGATACGACTGTATATAATTATCACCATCATCATCATCTGTTTACCCTCCAGGTTCGGTTTTTCCCTCGGACTTAGCGAGGGATCCCACCTCTACCGCCTCAAGGGCAGTATCCTGGAGTTTCAGACCCTTGGTTGGGGGATACAACTGGGGAGTATGACCAGTACCTCGCCCAGGCGGCCTCACCTGCTATGCTGAACAGGGGCCTTGTGGAGGGATGGGAAGATTGGATGGGACAGGCAAGGAAGAGGGAAGGAAGTGGCCGTGGCCTTAAGTTAGGTACCATCCCGGCATTCGCCTGGAGGAGAAGTGGGAAACCACGGAAAACCACTTCCAGGATGGCTGAGGTGGGAATCGAACCCACTTCTACTCAGTTGACCTCCCGAGGCTGAGTGGACCCCGTTCCAGCCCTCGTACCACTTTTCAAATTTCGTGGCAGAGCCGGGAATCGAACGCGGGCCTCCGGGGGTGGCAGCTAATCACGCTAACCACTACACCACAGAGGCGAACTGTATATAATTAATAATAATAAAAAAGAGGATGATGCCGGTGTCGGCAGGTAGCCTACTCCTTAACACCAAGGGGTCTGCTCAAAGCTTAACGCCCCATCCGACGGACGAATCGCCACCAACAGCGTCAGATGCCCTCACTCCATAATATGAACAGTGCGGAGAGCTTTGGAGTTGAATCCAGGCTTTTGGCACGCAATCTAGTGATTAGAAATTGTATACAACCACCTCTACTACCCTGTGGGCCAGAATACCAATGGCGAACATTTTTTCGAACAACGGGACTCGAACCTGCTAAACATGGGGTCAGACCATGTAGAATTCAACGCCTTAACGATCATGGCCACAATGCGGGCTGGAGAGAATTCTAAATGGTATTAGTTAACCAACTTGTGATCATTTTACGTTCTATGCTTAGTTAACAGTAGTGACAGAAATTGGATGAAGCCGTAGGGGTTTTTAGTGTGTATTGATCATTCAATCAATACTTATCTCAACTAAATCTGCACAGTATCAGAGAGCGGGAGATAATTTTTTCAGAAATAAATTTAAATGAATTTTTGATCAGCGAGTAGAAAAGTGTCTTACCATCTTTGCATTCTTAAAACCCATATCTGCCCATTATTCAATTTTTTGAACATTTCTTTTCTTTACGTCGCACCGACACGGATAGGTATTATGGCGACGTTGGGACAGGGAAGAGCTAGGAGTTGGAAGGAAGCGGCCGTGGCCTTAATTAAAGTACAGCCCCAGCATTTGCCTGGTGTGAAAATGGGAAACCACGGAAAACCATCTTCAGGGCTGTCGACAGTGGGGTTCGAACCTACTATCTCCCGAATACTGGATACTGGCCGCACTTAAGCGACTGTAGCTATCGAGCTCGGTAGAACATAAAATTAACCGTCATTAATTTTAATACATATGCTTGAGTAGTGGGAAATTTTATTGTTGGCATGTCATGTCGGAAGTCCCAAAAGTAAATACACTCCGTTTAATATTGCAACCAATTCGAATTCTTTAATGTCCTTAATACTGACACTTTTTCGACACGTATTCCGTTAAAGATACGAAAATTTATGTTCATAGAACACCGATTCATACATTTCATTTTTCTGTAAGACATTGCCGGGCTGAGTGGCTCAGACGGTTAAGGCGCTGGACTTCTAACCCCAACTTGGCAGGTTTGATCCTGGCTCAGTCCGGTGGTATTTGAAGGTGCTCAAATACGACAGCCCCGTGTCGGTAGATTTACTGGCACGTAAAAGAACTCCTGCGGGACTAAATTCCGGCACCTCGGCGTCTCCGAAGACCTTAAAAAGTAGTTAGTGGGACGTAAAGCAAATAACATTATTATTATCATTCTGTAAGACATTATTGTAATATTGAGTTTATTGGGAGTTTATCCAGCGTGTATAATAAATAGTGGTCATTAACATCTCTGACCTGTAAGGTAAAATGAAACTCATTTTCTTTTTGTTTATGTATACACTGTACACTCATAGATTTTGTTGAAAGATAGAGCTTCTGAACTTAAAGACAAAGAGATGAAGAGTCATAATTCTAACGTCAAAATTCCTAGTACTTTCATCACCTACCCCGTTCTGTGAATATATTTGTGTTCAATGAATAGCTAAGTTCTTGAAATTTCAAATCTTTGTTGCAAATTGAATTGTTATCAAAGCACACACTGAAATATGATGAAAATTGTGAACATAAAATATCTTATCAATATATATCTATATAAATAAAGTTGTAGGGGTCCGCTGTCTGTAACTTCGTTTGTTTTGCCAATTTTTCAGATGTGTATCCGTTTTAGGTCAACTCAAGACCGTATCATTGGTTTATACTTTTCGTGTCTGTCTGACTTTGTTTAACCATCACGGAAACACGGCTGGATGGATCTCGACAAAACTTCAAATATTTGGAATATACTCATGTCGGGGAAGCTCATGATAAGCATATGCTTTAAAAATCTCTGAAAAGCTGGGGGGGTTTGTAGGAAAACCAGGACAGTTTTCTTCCATTTTCCCTTATACTACTGATTTTTTTGTAAAATCCGAGGGATATAAAACGTCCCTTCATTATAAACAACCCTTTTTTATGTACATAATTTCGCTACCTATTCAAAAGGCGGAGAGCGGAGAAAAATACTGCTTTCTGCGCGTCTCATGCTGTGCCTTGGGTGACCGAGAGACCGACAACGAACCTACAGATTACAATGGCAACGTCTCTGACTGCGTGTCAGCATGGAAGTAACGTATTACCATTTTCGTCATCATTCCTGAAAACTCGTGGTTGTTCCTTGGGTAGAAAGCAAGAGAGACGTCAATCGCTCATTCTGGGGGATATTAGTGGAATACCGTTGGAGATAACAATCGTCCTCCAATAGAACTAAGGGACGTTGTTAATATTTGAAAAGTACCGCGGAGTGTAGCCCATTATTTCACACCGTAAGGTGTTTTCTGGCATTTGCTATAAATTTTACTGCATTGCACTTCTACTTCTGTTTTCCGCTTGAATTTCTTACCTGTGGCTTGCCTTGTTAGGCTTAAGTGATAACACTATAAGTCATGTTCTTATCTTTCAATAAGTATCCCTGCACCTACATTTCTCCTCTGTTACCGCCTTCTTATATCCGTAACTCATATCATCACAATTTATTGAGGGACACTTTATTTTCAAATACATTGCCTTGGTATTTACATCGTTGTCCTATACGGCTGTCCTCCGTTATAATCCTATTTTCTATTAATTTCAACTTCATTAACTGTCTTCATTTCTTCCTTAATTACTCCGCATGTATGCAAATGACAATTCCGAAACCTGGACACTCAGTTTTTTTTAGGAAAACTTTCAAGCTGTTCAAATGTATAACGTTTGGCCCCGGAAAATATCGAAATACGGATGCAATTTTAATGACGGTGCAGACCTCCTTTTCGGGATAATTGGTGACTAAACGGTAAGTCGTATCACAAAACAGATAGCACAATCACCGTTCTATTTAGGCAGTTCTACATCTTTGGTCCTATAGGCTATCTTATTGTCCTGTCTCGATTGTTGGTACATTAGATAGTGCCACATCTCTCGATTATAGTAATAACTCTCCAGCTCGATTGAGACTGTCATTTGGAATAGGGGCCTGTCTTATAATGAAAACTCTCCATCTCTACTGGGAATGGCAGTTGCCAAGTGAACCTGACCTTATAATAGAAAGATCCGAACTCGACTGGGATTGACAACAGGAAATGTGGCCTGCCATTATGAACAAATCCTCCCGAATGCCTCCCTTACATCGGAAACAACGTATGGTTTCCTCCCTATTTTGTTTCCCGGATAGTGATAAGACACATGCAATTCAATATCATCTTACTCACTGCCTTACGGTACTTTTAGGAGAAATACGCGTACAATGTCGAATACCGATGCGAATCACGGGCACACTTGCTAGTATAGAATAAAGTGCATTCATTAACATTTACGAAATATTGTTCGAATTTTTAGGAAGTTATTTTGCTATTTGTTTTAATGCGCACCAACACAGATAGGTCTTATGGCGACGATGGGATAGGTAAGGCCTCGGAATTGGAAGGAAGTATCCATGACCTTAATTAAGGTTCAGTCCCAGCATTTTCCTGGTGTGGAAATGGGAAACCTCGGATAAACATCTTCATGGCTGCCGATAGCGGGGTTCGAACCGATTATCTTCCAGATGCAAACTAACAGCTGTGCGCCCCTAACCAAATCGCCCGGGTTTTAGTAAGTTTACGAAGTTTTAACGATTTTCCAAGTCAATATCTTGCAGTGAAATCATATTTCTGTGGATCAGTGGTACATTGTCAACCTCCAGGTCCCGATATCGTGGGTTCAAACTGGCAGATGCACTCGGATTTCTGAAAAGCGTAAATTGGTCCATTTCATCTCTCCAGCTCGTACGATGTCGGCATGTAAAATATCTCTGGTTATTCACTTCATATTTTAAAAAATTATATCCCAGGCGCAAGTCATCCAAAAGTAATCCGTATTACAGTATAACGGAACGTCGAAATTGACGAGCAGGCAATCTAAATGGTGTCAAAATTAAATGCCTGTACACTACGGTTGAAGCCATACTATTATAATTCTTATTACAAATTATGATACATAAGTTGAAATTATTCAAATAATTATAACAACAACATTATCCGTATCATCTCTATATATATAAACTAACATGTGCTGACTGACTGACTGACTGACTGACTGACTGACTGACTGACTGACTGACTGACTGACTGACTGACTGACTGACTGACTGATTCATCATCGCCGAGCAAAAACTCCTGCCTATAACGAAATAAATTTTGGGGATACATTTATACTAGAGTCTAGGTGCTCACTGAGGGAGGATTCTTGTATATTCCGTCACTAATGGGGTGAAGAGTGGGTGAAATGTTTAAATGAGTATGTCTATATCCCAAAAACTTGAAAGTTGACTGGTGTAAAAATGAGTAATTGGAATCTCGTTTAAAAATAAAGAAACACGTATTTTTTTGTTTTCGGAAAATCCAATTAATCTGGCTGAAAAATGGGTTGAATACCTTTTATCAGGATACATACCTCTCAAGAACTTACGATGTTACAGACATGAAGATTGGTACTTGGAATCACCTTTAAAAATAAAGAAACACTTTCTTTTTGCTTTTGGAAAATCCAATTAATGGGGGAGGGTGTTGAACAGGGGGGACAAAATGATAAATGTATAAAAGTCTATATCTACAGTATATCACAAAAACGTAACAAGTTACAGACTTGAAAATTGGTATTTGGATTATCCTGTAAATGTAAAGAAATGTACATAATTTGTTTTCGGAAAATCCACTCAAGAGAACCTGAAAACTAGGCTAATTTTTAAAATTAGGATTCCTGTAGTATATATCAAGAATTTTACATGTTACTGGCGTGAAATTCGACGTTTTTAATCTCTTTTAAAATTTAAGTATGAGATATATTTTTGTTTTCCAAAAAAACACATAAGTGGGTTAAAATGGGCATTGAATTCTTTTAAGTAGGATGCTGATATCTCAAAACTGAAGATTCTACAGATGTGAAAATTGCCATTTGTAGTCCCCTTTCAAAATAAAGAAATGCTTATTTTGCGTGTGATTGAAAGAACTGAAAAATTAGTTGAATTCTTTGTATGAGGATACTTATATCTCAAAAACTAAAGGTGTTACATACGTTAAATTTGGTACTTGAAAACTATACATGTCTTCCTTTGTCTTAGAAATGTCCACGTAAGGAGAGTCAAATAATCTAAAAATATTTGAATTATTTATATGAGGATACTTATATCTAACGAAGCTAAAGATGTTAAAGACGTGAGAATTAGCATTTAGAATCTCCTTTACAAATAGTCAGGTATACTTTTTGTTTTAGGAAAATCTACCTAAGGTGAGTTGGTGGTTGGGGGCGTGAATATAGGTAAAGCAGAAGATGAATTCTGTTTATGAGGATACTTATATCCCCAAAACTAAAGATGTTACAGATATGAAAACTGGTATTTTGAATCTCCGTTAAAAATAAATAAATACGGATTTTTGGGGAGAATCAACTTAACGGGCAGAGGGGGATGAAAAATGAGTTAAATTCCTTTTATAGGATACTTATATATCCAAAACTTAAGATGTTACAAACATGAAATTTTGTATTTGGAATCTTCCTTCAAAATAAATAAAAACGTAATCGTTTTTTTTCGGAAAATCCTCTTACGGGAATGTGAATGAATTGAAAAAGTTTTGAATTCCTTGTATGAGGAAATTCCACTTTAGGGGAGTGAAATAATTGAAAAATTAATTGGATTATTTGTATGGGGATACTTATATCTAAAATAACAAAATATGTTACAGACATGAAAATTGGTATTTCGAATGTCCTTTAAAAATAAAGAAACACGTATTTTTTTGTTTCCTGAAAATCTACTTAAGGGGATGGGGGGATGAAAATAAGTAATGGATGAGTTGAATTCTGTTTATGAGGATACCTATATCTCAAAAAATGAAGATGTTACAGACCTCAAAACTGGTTATTGGAATATCCTACAAAAATATAGAAACGTATATTTTTTCGACTTGAGAGTATACTGTTTCTCACACGTACAGTTCTATGTCGCATGGTCATCTTTGCACCAAAAGACAGCACCACAAACGTGGTTTACAAAACGTTTCTGGGGTAAATGGGTTCATGAATTTTAAGGTAATGTATTAATTACAGTACTGAAGAAGGATTAGTTTTATCAAATTACGAAATCAACGTGAGCGAAGCCGCAGGTAACTGCTAGTCTAAGACATTCCTTTAGAAAATGTAGTTCTCTAAATAAATAATCCTTCGTTGCTATTTTGCTACTTTTTAAAAATCTAGTTATTTTTAACAACTTTTCCCAAAGGAAAGAGCATAGGGGATATTGCTGATATTAATAAAACACACTGAAAAATGAAATGAGTATCCATAGCCTGTTTCCATTCATTCGACCGGGTCAGGAACGGAATGAATGGAGTCTCCATATAGCGACAAGAATAGTAATTGTACCGGCAGCCGATGCCTGTCACACTCCTCTGGGGCAATGATTATTGACTGGCAAATGTAATGAATCGATATAGAAGTGTGTTACTGTAATAATAATTTCGTGTGGCTATTTCCAGCCAAGTGCAGCCCTTGTAAGGCAGACCCTCCGTTGAGGGTGGGCGGCATCTGCCATGTCTAGGTAACTGCGTGTTATTGTGGTGGAGGATAGTGTTATGTGTGGTGTGTGAGTTGCAGGGATGTTGGGGACAGCACAAACACCCAGCCCCCGGGCCACTGGAATTAACCAATTAAGGTTAAAATCCCCGACCCGGCCGGGAATCGAACCTGGGACCCTCTGAACCGAAGGCCAGTACGCTGACCGTTCAGCCAACGAGTCGGACGTTACTGTAATGAAACATGACAGGACAAAACCGAAGTACCTGGAGAAAAACTGGTCCCGCCTCTGCTTTTTCCACCACAAATCTCACATGGAGTGATCGAGATTCTAGCCATAGAACCAAGCGGAGAGAGGCCGGCACGCGACACTGGCTCTACTAATAAAACGTAATACCATGTCAAATTTCAAGCAAATTCCTACAACAGTTTTCAAATTATGATGAAAACCGTGCTTTACGGAAAATTAGTGACAATCATAACATGACTAAGTGGAATATAGCAAGTCGTGTACATGGACGTTCTTAAAATGTATTTAAGAGTATTCGAGTTTTTCACAGTAGTACAGATAAAATACATTTTGACATAAATAGGTTTCAGAACTGCGGTTCATCCGAAAATTTGTGTCGCACAGACACAAAAAGACCTTATGGCGACGATAGGATAGGAAAGACCTAGGAGTGGGAAGGAAGCGGCCGTGGCCTTAATTAAGGTACAGCCCCAGCAATTGCCTGGTGTGGAAATGGGAAACGAAGTAAAACCATCCTCAGGGATACCTCCAGTAGGTTTCGAACCCACTATTTCCCGAATGAAATCTCACACCTACGCGTCCCTAAACACATGGGCAACCCGCTTGGTAGTAGGCATGTCTAAAGTCACTAAGTAAAAGTAAACTCATGTCCACATACCGAGGTGGTGCATCTCTTTTCAGGCACACTCCCAATGGAGGTGAGCTGCATGTACCATTTCAACCATATACCAGTCCTCCTGCCATTCTTAAATTTCTGGCAGTACCGGGAATCGAATCCGGGCCCTCGAGGACGGCAGCTAATAACACTAACCGTTACGCTACGGATATATTGATGGACACGTTGTAAGAAGACCGCTGTCTTCTGTAGAACATCTCACTATGTGTGGCACTTTGAACAAAGAGTACATGCTGCATATCTTCAGAGGAACCAAAACCAAACCCCAAGGCGCAACAGACCTGAAGGGCCTACCAAGCGACCGCTGCTGTCACCGAAAGCCTGCAGATTACAAGGTGTCGTGTGGTCAGCATGACGAATCCTCTCGGCCGTTATTACTTGGCTTCCTAGACCGGGGCCGCCATTTCACCGTCAGATAGCTGCTCAATTGAAATCAAGCAGGCGGAGTGGACCTCGAGCCGGCCTTTAGATCCAGGTAAAACTCCCTGACCTGCTCGGGAATCAAACAGGGGCCTCCGAATAAGAGCCAGGCACACTACCCCTACACCACTGGGTCGTCATATCGTTAGAACTAAAGAAATATATATCAATACTTGGAGTGTATTTATAGGTAATAAAAAGGGAAGGGTAGGGTGCAGGGTAAGACTGTAAGACTCTCCATGAGGAATACACATAAAAGAGCGAATGATTTGTGTAGATTTTGCGTCTGAAGTAATCAGGCCAGTGGTAATGGGAGACGTCAATGCCAGATTTGGAAGTAGAAGTGAAGGATATTTCTTACCACTGTTGAACTTCCCTTTCCTGTAATGGGCACAAGAGTGTAAATTTCGAGAGATGAATGACCTAATTTACCTTAGACTTGCTTTTTGTGTTGACCGTGTGGTTCCCGATATCATGAGTTCAAGTCGAACAATCATGAGCCCTCTGGTTAATGATTTTCACACCTGATAGATAATAGATGTCACCACTGCTTCCTTCCCATCCCTAGCCATTTCCTGTCGCATTATCGCCAGCTCCCTCTGGGGATCAGTGGTAGAGTATGTGCCGCCGGATCCCAAGAGAGCATGTTCGAGCCTGGCAGAGGTAGTCGGATTTCTGAAGGTCGGAAAACATCCTTCAGAAACTGCATGTTATACGATGTCGGCATGTAAAGATCTTTGGTGGCACAGTTGATGTTCACCCAACTAAATTAATTAAAACTCAGCCATGGACGCCAAAAAGAGATTCAGTTCACTCTGCCATTTAGTTCGGTTCACCCGGAAGGACGTGGGTTCGAATCCCCGTCAGGAAGTCGTAAAATTTAAGAAACGAGATTTCCACTTCCGGAGGTGCACATGGCCCTGAGGTTCACTCAGCGTACACCAACAATGAGTACCAGGTTATTTCCTGGGGGCAAAGGCGGCCGGACGTAAAGCTAACGGCTCTACCCCATCAAGTGCCGAGGTTGCGGATGATGGAAGCCTTTACCTTCGACTCCTCCAAGGGCCTGCATGGCCTGTACGGAGATGACTTTGCTTTTGTTGCCATCTAGTAGGCCTACAGTAAAACGAAGAGTCGAGATTGACGAGCATGCAGCCAGGAACGTCAAATTAACACGCCTGCACACAGTAGCTAAGGCCACACGATTATTATTATTATTATTATTATTATTATTATTATTATTAATATTATTATTATTATTATTATTATTATTATTATTATTATTATTATTATTATTATTATTATTATTATTATTATTATTATTATTATTATTATCCAATTGTCACCAAAATCCCTGTCTTTGTCGGTACGATAACTATTAGGAAATAGAAGAGAAATAAGTTACATTTCCTTGTTTTTAAGAGTGAGTATTTGAAAATATTTGAAAGTGAAAATCAACCATTTTGACAGTTTCAGCTAAAATGATACGCCAAGGCATATTGAGAATTTGCAGCCTACATCCAGAAACTCGTGTGTTGCTCCTTAACAGATGTACGAGTGCAGCAGTACAACATGATCTTAAGGATGTGAGGCCCTTCGAGGAGATACCAGGACCCAAGCCATCCGAAAATGATCCGACATTCCTCCCAGGAATTGGTGAGTAGTTTCACGTCAATCAATCAATCAATCAATCAATCAATCAATCAATCAATCAATCAATCAATCAATCAATCAATCAATCAATCAATCATTCAATCAATCAATCAATCAATCAATCAATCAATGAATCAATCAATCAATCAATCAATCAATCAATAATCAGTGATTACCATTTTCGGCTGTCGCCCAGGTGGAAGATATCCTGTCAATTATTCTTTTCTAAGCCTTTTCTTAAGTAACTTCAAAGAACATGGAAATTTACCGAACATTTCCCTTGGTAAATTACTTTAATTCCGAATTCCTCTTAATACAAATTAATATTTGCCCCAACTTGTACTCTTGAATCTCCAATTTTATCTTCGCATTATGATTTCTCCTATAATTAAAATCTCCATTCAAGCTTACTCACCTACTAATGTCTTTTCACTCCACTGACAGCTCGGAATATACCGCGTAGTCGAGCAGCTCGTCTCCTTAGTATACCCAGCCTAAAGTTCGCAACACCTTCGTAACTCTACACCGGAGATAACCCAGAACATATCATAGCGGTGCGGGACTGTGTAGCTCAGGCGGTCGACCCGCTGGCCTTCTGAGTTCAAATTGGCGGGTTCGATCCCGAGTATGCCCGGCGGCATTCACTGGTGCTCAAATACGTTAGTCTCCTGTCGGTAGATTCACTGGCACGTTAAAAAACACCTTCGGGACAAAATTACGGGATATCGGTGACTCCGAAAACCGTAATAGTAGTTAGTAAGACGTAAAGTATTATGATTAATAATAATAATAATAATAATAATAATAATAATAATAATAATAATAATAATAATAATAATAATAATAATAATAATAATATTTTCTCTCCTTTCTAGTCGCTGTTCTGCTTGTTCATCGTGAAAGCTCTAAAAGTTGTTCATCACTGATCTGCATTTTGATCGCTTAGAGATGTCTTTCTGGTCCGACTCATTGGCTGAAGGGTCAGCGGTGAAGCCTTCGGTTCAGAGGGTGCCGGGCTCGATTCCCGGCCGGGTCGGGGATTTTAATCGCCTCTGATTAATACTTCTGGCTCGGGGACTGGGAATTTGTGTTTGTCCCAACACTTTCCTCTAAGATCCACACAACACACTACACTACCAACCACCATAGGAACACGCAATAGTGATTAGTGATTACATCCCTCCATGTTGAGTTGACGTCAGGAAGGGCATCCGACCGTAAAACAAGGTCAAATCCTCATGTGCGAAACAGTCCACACCCGCGACCCCATAGGTTTGGGAAAAGAAGAAGAAGAAGAACATATCTCTTCTCCTGATTCAGTCCCATGCTCTTGAGGTCCTTCCTTACTTCCTCGAACCATTTATCCGAGACGTTAGGTCTATTGTCCAACGCATTAAAAATCGGCTTCGTTAGTCGGCTTTCATCCATCCTGAACAGATGTCCGCAGAACTTCAGTCGTCGTTTCCTTACGGATTCCACCAGCCGCCCATTATCCTTGTACATCTCTTCTCTTTCTCGGAGTCTATACTACTCATATGTTACCTTAGGACAAATTATTTTGTGAAGAATCCTGCACTCATGCTTCTCTGCTTCTCTCAGTGCATTTCCTGTCATTCTGTGGCATTCACTCGCGTAGAAATTCGGATTTGACCACTGGCATAATAATAATAATAATAATAATAATAATAATAATAATAATAATAATAATAATGTCCGCCTCCATGGCCTCCATGGCCTGTGCGGAGGTGTCTTTGTTGTTATTATTATTATTATTATTATTATTATTATTATTATTATTATTATTATTATTATTATTGCTGTTAAGGAACGAGATTTCCACTTCCGGAGGTGCATATGGCCCTGAGGTTCGCTCAGCCTACACCAAAATGAGTACTAGTTTAATTCCTGAGGGCAAAGGCGGCCGGACGTGGAGCTAACCACTCTACCCCATCACGTGCCGCGGTCAACAGTGGTGGAAGCCTTTACCTTCCACTCCTCCAAGGGCCTCCATGGCCTGTACGGAGGTGTCTTTGTTTGTTGTTGTTATTATTAATAATAATAATAATAATAATAATAATAATAATAATAATAATGTTATTTGCTTTACGTCCCACTAACTACCCTTTTACGGTTTTCGGAGACGCCGAGGTGCCGGAATTTAGTCCCGCAGGAGTTTTTTTACGTGCCAGTAAATCTACCGACACGAGGCTGACGTATTTGAGCACCTTCAAATACCACCGGACTGAGCCAGGATCGATCCTGCCAAGTTGGGGTCAGAAGGCCAGCGCCTCAACCGTCTGAGCCACTCAGCCCGGCATTATTATTATTATTATTATTATTATTATTATTATTATTATTATTATTATTATTATTATTATTATTAGTATTATTATTGTCCTTTGGATCATTTCTATTTCACGTATCAAGTAATCATAGTGTGTTTGCAATACATTGGAATCCATAATATAATTAGTGTCTTGCCAGAGACTTATAATAAGTTCTCTCCTTTATATCCTTCCTACAACACCTAAAAACCACCAATGGAGATCTTTCCTCACATTAATAACTAAATACTTACAGCGATAACCTTCAGGTACTCTCACCCCCTTCAACCCAATAATTAAAACAGAGGACTTCTCCCTTACTTTTCGACCCTTCTACCATCATACCGTTTCTGCTGTCCATTTCATAATATTACCGAAGTCTTCTTGTAGTTACTTACAATCCAGTTACGTATTTTATTACAATATACAGTTTTACATAATCCGTAAAACGCATTAATCTGTTTCCATTTATTTACTCATATATTATATAAGGAACCATAAAGGTATACCGCACTAAATGATGCAGGATCAAAAGCCTTGGATAGGTCAATCTCGATACAGTCCATTTTTACAATATGAAATATTTGCTATATCCTACTGGAATCCTATAAGTCGAGTCCCGATGAAATAACCTCCCCTAAACCCGAACTGCTTTCTATTAAAACGCTTAGTAATTTCGCAAAAGAATGATTTGCCTGAGCATAAATTCAAAACATTTTAATATGACTGGCCTGCTTTTACCTGCTCTATGTTTATCATCTTTTCCTCTTTACGATGGGGCTACAATTGTAACATTCATTTAGTATATCTCATCCTGCAAACAGTAAGCAAATAAGTATTTCAGATATGGCACTATATGCCAATTCCTTACCTTTGGTATGTCCCAAATAATCTTATCAACCCCAGATGCTTTTCTTGTTTTCAACGTTTGTATAGTTTTGTAATTAACATGATTAACATCGGTAAATTTCAGTACTTCGACAGAATTTATAACCTCCTCTGCCTGGACATTTTCCTTGTATCCAACTATCCTTAAGTAATGCAGACTGAATACTTCTGTCTCTTGTAAATCCTCACATAAACACTCTTCTTTTCCCTTAATGATAAAAAAAATTGTGCTTTCTGGAACCTGTTTCTGCCTAATAATACCGATAAATGTTCTTCCATTTTGCATTAAAATTCTTATGATAGGCTAGGTCAAGCAGCAGGGAAACCTTTCTGGACTAATAAAGAATCTTAGAAAGGGAGGGAAAAAGGAAATGAACAGTGTTTTGAGTAATTCAGGTGAACTCATAATAGATCCCAGGGAATTACTGGAGAGGTGGAGGGAATATTTTGAACATCTTCTCAATGTAAAAGGAAATCATCATGGTGGTGTTGCAAACGGCAAAGCTCACGGGGAGGAGGAAAATTATGTTGGTGAAATTATGCTTGAGGAAGTGGAAAGGATAGTAAATAAACTCCATTGTCATAAGGCAGCAGGAATAGATGAAGTTAGACCTGAAATGGTGAAGTATAGTGACAAGGCAGGTATGCAATGGCTTCATAGAGTAGTAAAATTAGCGTGGAGTGTTGGTAAGGTACCTTCAGATTGGACAAAAGCAGTAATTGCACCTATCTATAAGCAAGGGAACAGGAAGGATTGCAACAACTATCGAGGTATCTCATTGATTAGTATACCAGGCAAAGTATTCACTGGCATCTTGGAAGGGAGGGTGCGATCAGTGGTTGAGAGGAAGTTGGATGAAAACCAGTGTGGTTTCAGACCACAGAGAGGCTGTCAGGATCATATTTTCAGTATGCACCAGGTAATTGAAAAATGCTACGAGAGGAATAGGAAGTTGTGTTTATGTTTCGTAGATCTAGAGAAAGCATATGACAGGGTACCGAGGGAAAAGATGTTCGCCATACTGGGGGACTATGGAATTAAAGGTAGATTATTAAAATCAATCAAAGGCATTTATGTTGACAATTGGGCTTCAGTGAGAATTGATGGTAGAATGAGTTCTTGGTTCAGGGTACTTACAGGAGTTAGACAAGGCTGTAATCTTTCACCTTTGCTGTTCGAAGTTCCATGGATCATCTGCTGAAAGGTATAAAATGGCAGGGAGGGATTCAGTTAGGTGGAAATGTAGTAAGCAGTTTGGCCTATGCTGACGACTTGGTCTTAATGGCAGACTGTGCCGAAAGCCTGCAGTCTAATATCTTGGAACTTGAAAATAGGTGCAATGAGTATGGTATGAAAATTAGCCTCTCGAAGACTAAATTGATGTCAATAGGTAAGAAATTCAACAGAATTGAATGTCAGATTGGTGATACAAAGCTAGAACAGGTCGATAATTTCAAGTATTTTGGTTGTGTGTTCTCCCAGAATGGTAATATAGTAAGTGAGATTGAATCAAGGTGTAGTAAAGCTAATGCAGTGAGCTCGTAGTTGCGATCAGCAGTATTCTGTAAGAAGGAAGTCAGCTCCCAGACGAAACTTACCTCGGTCTGTTTTCAGACCAACTTTGCTTTACGGGAATGAAAGCTGGGTGGACTCAGGATATCTTATTCATAAGTTAGAAGTAACAGACATGAAAGTAGCAAGAATGATTGTTGGTACAAACAGGTGGGCACAATGGCAGGAGGGTACTCGGAATGAGGAGATAAAGGCTAATTTAGGAATGAACTCGATGGATGAAGCTGTACGCATAAACCGGCTTCGGTGGTGGGGTCATGTGAGGCGAATGGAGGAGGATAGGTTACCTAGGAGAATAATGGACTCTGTTATGGAGGGTAAGAGAAGTAGAGGGAGACCAATACGTCGATGGTTGGACTCGGTTTCTAACGATTTAAAGATAAGAGGTATAGAACTAAATGAGGCCACAACACTAGTTGCAAATCGAGGATTGTGGCGACGTTTAGTAAATTCTCAGAGGCTTGCAGACTGAACGCTGAAAGGCATAACAGTCTATAATGATAATGTATGTATGTATGTATGTATGTATGATAGTCAATTATCGTTGCCATCGTGTCATTCCTAGCTGTCTGTTTAGAAAAACTCAGTTTCATGGTAAGTTCTTTCAATCTCTCTTTATTTCCACAACCAGTCCTACTGACGTGGAAAAAAAGTATAGACACATGAGTTAATTCGTTAATAAAAGGCCTTTGTCACACATACAAATATGATACACCAAAATTGAGCTTATATTATTCTACGATTCATTACGTGGAATGTTCAACTTTTAAATCATTACATGATCTGAGTTCAGACCGGCGTAGAAATTTTTATCGTACCCAGTTAAAATTTTAACGCAGGTTGAACAAAAACAGTGCCGGTCCTTTTTCCATTTCCAGAGGAGCGCTCAAATTGAAAATTTATAACTTTAAAAGTAGTGATCTGATCGTTACAAACTTTAATACGGCCTGAAGTAACTTATTGTTTTTATTTCATCTGACATTTGTGGAAACGGTTGTTGTCAATTTTGTGAAACAAAATTTCCTCATTGCTGTGTGACCATGGCCGTAAATAAATCGCCTTCTTATGGAGCCCATGAGAATGTCAGGCTAAAAATTGAATCTGTTTCTTTGCCTGCACGCAGTAGCAGAATAAAAAAGCTAAATTTTGTGTAGCTTGTTTCTATGTGGGACAAAGGATAAACTTTTTATTAATGTATTGAATCGGGTGTCTATACTTTATTTTCCACGACAGTAAATCCATTTCTTTCTAACTTCCATTTACTTCCTCTTGATTTATCTTCATATTATAGTGGTCTTTACCAATGCTCGCCACCTTTAACGGTACACCCGTTTTCAAAATCCTTAACAAGTGTTATAAGCTATTCCATACGCTGTTTATATTTTTACCTACTATTTCTTACCGATCGTAATTGCCTTTTAAAATATCCACCATATCTTTCTTATCGACAATACGATATTGCCAAATAGTCACACATTTACAACCTTTCTTTCCATCGCATTTACTTTTAACTCCAAAAAACAAAGCTTCGTGATCTCTTATACCATCTGCCTCTTCAGTTTCTATAGAGCTCACCTGGTTTTATCAGCACAATATCCATAATACTTTCCTTCTAGTTGGCTCAACCTTTTTATGATTCTGCTACCGTCAATCACAAACATTCAAACACAATTGATCCGCTATGGCTGTCTCCCAGGTGGCAGATTACATATCATTTGCGTACCTAGATTTTTTTATTCCAATGTAGTTGGAAATTTATGAAACAGTTCCATTGATACATTATTCGAATCGTTAATTCCTCTTCAAATAAACTAGTATTTGGCCCAATGTTTCCTCTTGAATTCTAACATTATCTTCATTTTATGATATTTCATAATTTTAATAACTTCACTGAAGCGTATACGACTGCTAATGTCCTTCCCAGTTTAACTTATTTACCATTTCGTGGTCATGTTTTCTGTCATTCGCTTTACACTCCCAGTTAACATTTAGTAAATTGAGATCAACCGATTTAATATTTCTTTCTGTGTAATTATTTATTATTTAGCGTATGATGCTTACAAGACAATAAGAATTACATTAAATTATATTCTTACATATATACAATTTACAGCATTAGAACCACCTTTCAAATATGGATAGAAAGGTCTGCAATCCATCTAATTCCTTCTGGAGATGCTGAGTAGAGTTCATCCAAGGAACCGGGATATGCAAGTAGAGGTCACTCCTGCACAATATGCTTGATGATTTTCAAATCAAAACCGCAATCACATTGGGGGGAATTTATCCAACCCCATTCATATAGAGCTGCACCAGTCCGACCAGTACCGCATCGAATCTTGTTTGACTTTGACCAGGCTGTCCGAGATAGATTAAAGCCAGCAAGCCTTGTGGTGGGATCACTGATTGAACGTAGGCCATGAGGTATCGAGTTCAATCTTCATTTTAATCTCGGTTTAGAAAGACGTTTGACATCATGATGAATTGGAAGAGCATCATTTTCCAAGATCCTACGGCACAGACGAACAAAAGCTTGCTGTCTCCTAAGATGGGTTGGAGCGATGTTACATACTGCAGGCAACCACTGAGAGGAAGTACAACGTAGGGTACAAGAGATGTTATGCAATGTTTGACGAAGTTGAATATCCACTAGATAGCACTGAGAGCTATTTAACAAAATGCCTGCACAATATCAATCAATGAATAATCAATCAATCAATACTATTCTGCATTTAGGGCAGTCGCCCAGGTGGCAGATTCCCTATATGTTGTTTTCCTAGCCTTTTCCTAAACGAGTTCAAAGAAATTGGAAATTTATTGAACATCTCCCTTGGTAAGTTATTCCAATCCCTAACTCCCCTTCCTATAAATGAATATTTGCCCCAGTCTGTCCTCTTGAATTCCAACTTTATCTTCATATTGTGATCTTTCCTACTTTTATAAACGCCACTCAAACTTATTCGTCTACTAATGTCATTCCACGCCATCTCTCCGCTGACAGCTCGGAACATACCACTTAGTCGAGCAGCTCGTCTTCTTTCTCCCAGTTCTTCCCAGCCCAAACCCTGTTTTGTAACGCTACTCTTTTGCCTGAAATCGCCCAGAACAAATCGAACTGCTTTTCTTTGGTTTTTTTCCAGTTCTTGAATCAGGTAATCCTGGTGAGGGTCCCATACACTGGAGCCATACTCTAGTTGGGGTCTTACCAGAGACTTATATGCACTCTCCTTTACATCCTTACTACAACCCCTAAACAGCCTCATAACCATGTGCAGAGACCTGTACCTTTTATTTACAATCCCATTTATGTGATTACCCCAATGAAGCTCTTTCCTTATATTAAACCCTAGATACTTACAATGATCGCCAAAAGGAACATTCACCCCATCAACGCAGTAATTAAAACTGCGAGGACTTTTCCTATTTGTGAAACTCACAACCTGACTTTTAACCCCGTTTATCAACATACCATTGCCTGCTGTCCATCTCACGACATTTTCGAGGTCACGCTGCAGTTGCTCACAATCTTGTAACTTATTTATCACTCTACAGAGAATAACATCATCTGCAAAAATCCTTACCTCCGATTCCACTTCTTTACACATATCATTTATATATATAAGAAAACATAAAGGTCTGATAATACTGCCTTGAGGAATTCCCCTCTGAATTATTACAGGTTCAGATAAAGCTTCACCTACTCTTATTCTCTGAGATCTATTTTCTAGAAATATAGCAACCCATTGTCACTCTTTTGTCTAGTCCAATTGCAGTCATGTTTGCCAGTAGTCTCACATGATCCACCCTATCAAATGCTTTAGACAGGTCAATCGCGATACAGTCCATTGACTTCCTGAATCCAAGATATCTGCTATATCTTGCTGAAATCCTACAAGTTGTGCTTCAGTGGCATAACCTTTCCTAAACCCAAAGTGCCTTCCATCAAAACAGGTATTGATTTCGCAAACATGTCTTATATTATCAGAAAGAGTGCTTTCCTAAAGATTACATACAATGCATGTCAAAATGACTGGCGTGTAACGTTCTGCTTTATGTCTATCACCCTTTCCTTTATATACAGGGGCTACTATAGCAACTCCCCATTCATTTGGTAAAGTTCATTCATGCAAACAATAATCAAACAAGTACTTCCGATATGGTACTATATCCCAACCCATTGTCTTTAGTATATCCCCCGAAACCTTATACATTCCAGCTGCTTTTCTAGTTTTCACCTTTTCTATCTTACTGTAAATGTCATTGCTGTCATAGGTAAATTTGAATACTTCTTTAGTACTAGTCACCTCCTCCATCTGGACATTATCCTTGTAACCAGCTGCCTCTGTGGATCAGCGGTAGAGTGTCGGCCTCCGGATCCCAAGATAGCGGGTTCAAACCCGGCAGAGGTAGTCGGATTTTTGAAGGGCGGAAAAAAGTCCATTCGACACTCCATGTCGTACGATGTCGGCATGTAAAAGATCTCTGGTGACACATTTGGTGTTTACCCGACAAAATTCATTAAATCTCAGCCATAGACGCCCAAGAGAGTTTCGGTTTACTCGGTCTGCCATCTAGTGGGGGCCTAGAGTAAAACGGAACGTCGAAATTGACGAGCAGACAGCCAGATGGCTTCAAATTGAAATGTCTGCACACGGTAGCTGAGGCCATACGATTATTATTATTATTATTATTATTATTATTATTATTATTATTATTATTATTATTATTATTATTATTATTATTCTTGTAACCAACAATCTTTGCATGCTGCTGACTGAATACTTCTGCCTATTGAAGACCCCACACATACACACTCCCCTTGTTCATTAATTATTCCTGGAATGTCCTTCTTGGAATCTGTTTCTGCCTTAAAATACCTATATATATACCATTCCATTTTTCACCATAATTTGTATGACTGCCAATTATGCTTGCCATCATGTAATCGTTAGCTGCCTTCTTTGCTAGATTCAATTCTATAATAAGTTCCTTCAATTTCTCCTTACTTCCACAGCCATTTCTAACTCTATTTCTTTCCAGCCTGCATCTCCTTCTTAGTTTCTTCTATTCAGCTGGGGAAAATACAACAGCCAAAGCAGTAGTCCTGGGTGTACTGGTGTCGACACCCCGTGATGTTCCAGCTAACTTACTAAGTATGTTATTGCGACTTTTCAGCTTTGCAGCCGCTTTTCCAATATGATTACGGTAGGTCAGTGTCCTGTCCAATGTCACACCTAAGTACTTAGGAGAGCTATTGTACTTTAGGTATTGATTCCTAAACTTCACTCTAGGATGATAGTTTGCTTGTAGGTGACTAAGGTGAAATGTGGCAACCTGAGATTTTAAGGCACTTGGCTGGAGCCGCCAGTTTCTGAAGGACCCATCCATCTTCCCAAGATCTGCATTTAATATATCCTCAGCTTCATCAAAGGTGGTAGCTTGAACTGTATGATTTATATCATTTGCATAGATGAATTTGCGAGATAGAGTTTCGGGTAGCTCATGAGTATACAAGTTGAATAGCAGAGGGCATAGAACGGATATCTGCGGTAGATCGTTATTGACTCTATGGAACCTGTTCCTAACATTTTCGGTTAAAAACTTGGAATAGGCTGTTACTCAGCATATTACCAATCATTGTGACTATTTTAAGGCAAGGAACTGTCTTTATAAGTTTGAGGAGAATTCCTCTTCTCCAGACTGTGTCATAGGCTGCTGAGAGATTCAGGAAGGCAGAAACACTTTTGAGCTTCTTCTCGAAACCAACTTCTAGGTAGGAAGACAGGACAAGAGCTTGATCGCTGCAGTCTCGTTTTTGGCGAAATCCAGCTTGTGCAATAGGAATCAATGACTCAATTGCAGGAGCAATTCTATTCAGTAAGAGCCTTTCAAGTAGTTGGTAGATGACACTAAGTAAAGAAATTGGTCTGTAGCTTTGAGGTATCTTTGGATCCTTCCCTGGTTTTAATACTGCAATAAATTTGGCCTTCTTGAAATATGGAGACCGATGTCCTGAGTTCAAAATGGAGCTGAAGAATGTCGTAATCCATCGCTTGATTGCTGAGCCACACTTCTTAAGGAACTCTGGATAAACACCATCAAATCTTGCTGCTTTGACAGTCTGGAGACCATCTAAACCCTTTTCTATCTTTTCTAAAGTGAATGGATGTGAGTACACTGGAAGTGGTTTGACTTCCTGTTTTAACTGATAGAATTCCAGTCGTATCTTTCTACTGAACTTCGTTTGTCCTACTGTCTTAGATGTAGAAACGAGGTGGTAAGCTATGGATTGTACACTGATACATGAATTCTTTCTCTATGGTATAGATATTGGGTCCAATTTTCGTATATGGGACAATGTTTTCCTACTTGAGTGAGTAAAGTTGAAGGTTTCAACAGTATTGGTCCATTTCTCCCTTCTAGCATTGTCTAAGGATTTCAGAAGTTTAATTGCTTTTTTATGAGTACTGCCTTATTCAAATTCACAGCTTAGGCGATTTGTTTCTACATTCCAACCGGGGCCATAGTCTTTCCTATAACATCTAGGGATGCTTCTTTTGGCAGCGGATTTGATTAAGCCAACGAACCGGTCATAGTTCCCAGGGGTTGGTTGCACCCTTCTAATATTAACATCTGTATACCTTGCGTAGATATCCCAGTCACATTTTTGGAAGTTCCAGCGAGGTTGGGGTACAGATCCTATTACAGGGATATGCATACCGATGTAGTAAATGACTGGTCTATGCTGGCTGCGTGGAAAGTCCTGCAGAACTTGTCTTCGGATTTGTGGTGTTGGAGTCATCAGGTCCTGCGAGAAAAGAAAATATCAGGAGAATAGTTCTGGTTCCACCAAGCAGAATCAAATAGCAGTGTGAGATTATTTATATACATCCATCTATTCAAACGACTTATCCCCATTTTCTTCATTTCTGTCATATCCCCAATATGTATGATGGCTGTTAAAATCACCAAGTATTATACTATCTTCATCAGGTACAATGGTGACAGGATCTGGCCAGCAAACCATTGGAGGCTTATAGACGTTTATGATGGTAACATCCTGTATCTTAATGGAAGCTGAGAAGATATTCTAACGTATATCAGATGGCAAGACTGTATAGTCTTCAATATCACTCTTAATATAGATAGCAATACCATATTTTGGGTGATGTAGTTCTGTCGCAATCTTGTATCCGGGAATTTGACTCCTATTAGACAGCTGAATATCATCTTCTGTGTGGGTTTCTTGCAGTGCCAATACATCTACTGATTGTTCCTCGAGTATCTTGGATAGATATTCACACTTAGCTCTACTAATGCCCTCAATGTTAAAAGTCCGTATTAGCGCCATCGGCCACCTTGCTAGGTCTATACACCTCAAAAACATCAATCCGCCTTTTATCTTTAGAGATAAGCCTTAAATATAGTATTTCAAGTTTCTGTTCCTTAACTTCTCCGTAGATTACAATTTATTCTGTCAACTGCACGAACACTCGCCCTCCTATCGTTACTACACTGTTTCTACGATAAACACTCCAGTAGCGTGAGAACATTTCTGCATTCATAACAGCATTTCTCAGCCATGATTAATTAATTAATTACTTAATTAATTACTTAATTGTATTGTTTTTGGATTCACCATTCTCCTACAGTTTAACACTAAAGAATTTAACGTCATCCATGTATGACTTACAGCTCCCTATACTCTCATAATCGCTCCTTAGTCCGCCCCTTCTTTCCTGAATGTACCTCTCTACTACCATTATAAACAAACTCCATGTCAAAGGGACCCCGTGGTATACTACAAAATTTGGGAACCACTGGTATAAGATAAATTTCCCCCCCCCCCCTAATATTTCAAGGTTCTCATATATCTACCCTCTGTTCAACTGTTGAAAACAGAGATAAAATTCACATTATTCATAAAATAAACATTCAACGTTTTTGTTTACTTTCATATTTCAGGAAATTTGTCGAAGCTCGATTTCGTCACTCTGTCAGAAGCGCTTTATAAGAACTACGGAAAAATTGTCAGGTTGTCCGGACTACGGAGTGATAAGCAAACGGTTTACCTCTATGATCCACAGTACATTGAGACGGTGAGTTTTTAATATATGACATAATATACACTCTTTTTTAAGTAGTATCTTCAAGTCAGTAATATGAAAAGTCATTTTCAATCAGTACTAAAGTCCTTCAAGATAAAATTGATGCACCGCACTGACAGTCTTACCTCTAAACAGCTTTGGTAATCTAAATATTTAAACATCGCTAAAACGATTATATTTTCTAAAATCTTTCCTGCTTCTATAAATGCTCCACATCCACATTTTTCAAAGAATTCCCATAGGACATTCCTTCGCTTAATTGTCTGAGAAGCGCATGTCCATTTTCCTTGCCTTGGAGTGAGGTAACAGCAAGGAAACAGGAAGGATTGCAACAAATTTTGTTGAATTGTTCTTGCAACCTACGAATTGTAGGGAAGTAATACCAATTCACATTTGATATTTCTTGACAAATGTAATATACACTGACTGACAGAGCAAATGCAACACCAAGAAGGAGTGGTCAGAACTTTATGCCAATTGCAGGGTAGACTGACGTCATTGAGGTATGCTCATGATGTGAAATGCGCCGCTGTGCTGCGCACGTAGCGAACGATAAATGGGACACGGCGTTGGCGAATGGCCCACTTCGTACCGTGATTTCTCAGCCGACAGTCATTGTAGAACGTGTTGTCGTGTGCCACAGGACACGTGTATAGCTAAGAATGCCAGGCCGCCGTCAACGGAGGCATTTCCAGCAGACAGACGACTTTACGAGGGGTATGGTGATCGGGCTGAGAAGGGCAGGTTGGTCGCTTCGTCAAATCGCAGCCGATACCCATAGGGATGTGTCCACGGTGCACCGCCTGTGGCGAAGATGGTTGGCGCAGGGACATGTGGCACGTGCGAGGGGTCCAGGCGCAGCCCGAGTGACGTCAGCACGCGAGGATCGGCGCATCCGCCACGTCAACCGCCATTCTTCAGCATGTGCAAGACACCCTGGCTGTTCCAATATCGACCAGAACAATTTCCCGTCCCGTCGATTGGTTGAAGGAGGCCTGCACTCCCGGCGTCCGCTCAGAAGACTACCATTGACTCCACAGCATAGACGTGCACGCCTGGCATGGTGCCGGGCTAGAGCGACTTGGATGAGGGAATGGCGGAACGTCGTGTTCTCCGATGAGTCACGCTTCTGTTCTGTCAGTGATAGTCACCGCAGACGAGTGTGGCGTCGGCGTGGAGAAAGGTCAAATCCGGCAGTAACTGTGGAGCGCCCTACCGCTAGACAACGCGGCATCATGGTTTGGGGCGCTATTGCGTATGATTCCACGTCACCTCTAGTGCGTATTCAAGGCACGTTAAATGCCCACCGCTACGTGCAGCATGTGCTGCGGCCGGTGGCACTCCCGTACCTTCAGGGGCTGCCCAATGCTCTGTTTCAGCAGGATAATGCCCGCCCACACACTGCTCGCATCTCCCAACAGGCTCTACGAGGTGTACAGATGCTTCCGTGGCCAGCGTACTCTCCGGATCTCTCACCAATCGAACACGTGTGGGATCTCATTGGACGCCGTTTGCAAACTCTGCCCCAGCCTCGTACGGACGACCAACTGTGGCAAATGGTTGACAGAGAATGGAGAACCATCCCTCAGGACACCATCCGCACTCTTATTGACGTGTTTCTGCGTGCATCGCCGCTCACGGTGGTCCTACATCCTACTGAGTCGATGCCGTGCGCATTGTGTAACCTGCATATCGGTTTGAAATAAACATCAATTATTCATCCGTGCCGTCTCTGTTTTTTCCCCAACTTTCATCCCTTTCGATCCACTCCTCCTTGGTGTTGCATTGTCGCTGTCAGTCAGTGTACAAAATAACATTAATAATGTACAGATATGATAGGGAACAGAGTCTTGTTTCATCTTGTCTCTGACCGTCGAGTATAGGGCTTAAATACTGCCTTGTTTAAGTTGGGTTGAGCTGAGTCCTGTGCACTGAAGTAGGTGTTTCGAGTAAATCACTGATCCTGTAATTTTGAGAATGGGACAGTTTTCCGTCTGCTATATTTTGATTATTGCTAGATGTGGAGCTAAGTAGTTTCCAATCTGAAGATCGCCACTGCTTCCTTCCTCTGCTTACTTTGTTTTCATCCCATGCGTCATTTACTTTTACCATTTCCTCATTGTAGTAAGTTGGGTTGTTTCATTTTTCCATTTTTTCAAGTATTTTATTTGTGATTATCTTCTCGACTGGGTTAGCTGCGAGAGATTTGACTCTCATGTAGGTACTAGTGTATATTTTGATAGTTTGCAGCAGATGTCGAGATATTCCTTTAATAAGAATACCACGCGAATTATTCATAGTTATTTAAGGGAAGTGGGTGCGATCAGTAACGGGGAATCGGAAGAACGCTAGTGTGTTTTAGACGACAGAGGGGTTGTCTGCATCTGATTTTCTTTATGTGTGTATGTCCAACCATTGCCACGGTTATGTATGGGGTCGGGTATGAAATGAGATGAATGTTCGTACTGCTGAAGCGTTAAAGTCTCCATCCGACAGACGGATTACCAATGACAGCGTCAGATCCCCTCACTGCGATGAGTGATTAGAAATTGTATACCACCATCTCTCCGCCTCTGTGGTGTAGTGGTTAGTGTGATTAGCTGCCACCCCCGAAGGCCCGAGTTCGATTATCGGCTCTGCCGCGGAATTTGGAAACGGGCACTGAAGACTGGATTGGGGTCCAGTCAGCCTCGAGACGTCAGCTAAGTAGAGGGGTATCGATTCTCACCTCAGCCATCGTCGAAGTAGTTTTTCGTGGTTTCCCAATTCTTCTCCGGGCAAATTTCTGGATGGTACCTAAGATAAGACCATGGCCACTTCCTTCCTCCATGCCTGTCTCTTCCAATTTTCACATTCCCCACAAGGCACCTATTTAGCATAGCAGGTGAGGCCGCCTGAGCGAAGTACTAGTCCTTCTCGCCAGTCGTATCCCCGACCAAATATCTCACGCCCCAAGAGGTGAGATCAGTGCTGAGTCATGGGGAAAATCCAACCATGGAGAATAAACTGATTATAGAAATAAACTAACAAACGTACCCGTGCTTCGCAACGGAACTATATATTGTATACGAATTTCTCTTGCTTTGACAGATTTAGGACTCGTATTAAATCAATGAATTCTTCCCCAGAGAACTGTATCTAGGTAGAAGTACTTCCTTCACACTAACTGCTACTGCTTACACCTGCACTACACACCAAATCCTGCGTATCTTCAACTTAAGACACTGGAAGGTCAGAAAGAGCAGTGAACATCGGTATGGGGACATATCCGCTGTGTAGCACACGTTACCTTGCTGATTCCAAATCAGGATATATCTATTTACATTTCTTGTACAGATTGAGACCTTTCACATTCACAACACAAAAATAACATGCACTATGGCTCTCTCCACACCATAGGCACACCGAATTTTACCATCATTTTTCCTCCGTTCGTCCGATGACGTAGACTTTCTACATATCATTTACAAACCACACGGGGAACTCAAGGCTTATCTTGGTCTCCGAGTTTTATTTCAAAATACGTCAGATACCCTTGTTTCACAAAGTCCGTAATTTTTTTTCTATGTTTCTCCTGGCAATATTCGCCACAAAAGTAGCAGAATGCATTGAGTTCAGTCAAGCAACCTCTTCGTGAGGAATTCATACTGATCTGAAAATTGAAAAAGATAAATAGCAAGTTACTTAAAATGAAATAGAACAAAACAATATTGAAATAATCGATAAATAGATGCTTACAATCCTGTAAAGACTTAATAAGACTTAATTAAAACAAAATATTAAAATTAGAAATAAAAAGATGTCGATAGCATTATTACTTCCACACCCTATATCTCAAAAACTAGAACCAATATTAAAAAGCTACCGTCATTTATGAAATCAGCAGCCTCCATATTCTATAAATTAGTTGAAAAATCATTGGCAACATAAAAAAGGTGTTTTTTGTAGACCAAACCAAATCCCGTTTGCAACAGCCCCGAAGGGCCATGGCCTACCAAGCAACCGCTGATCAGCCCCTCCCTCCCCCCACCAAGCACGAGGTCTCGTTTTGTCAGCACGACGGATCCTCTCGGTCGTTATTCTTGGCTTTCTAGACCGGGGCCGCTATCTCAGCGTCAGTTAGCTCCTCAATTGTAATCACGTAGGCTGAGTGGACCTCAAACAAGCCCTCAGATGCAGGTCAAAATTCCTGACCTGGCCGGAAATCGAACCCGGGACCTCCGGGAAAGAGACAGGCACGCTATCCCTATAAGGCAGGGCCGGCTTTTTTTACCACTGCAATTTTATTGGATACTTTTAGAGAGATAACTGCAGCTTATTGGACGTATCTGGGTTACATTGACGGTGAAGGAACTTAAACGATTGTGCGTTATTAATGCCTGTATCTATAAATGGAATTAAAAAATCACATGTTAAAGTGTATTCACAAAATTTACATGAAAACAGGTAAATCAAATTCTAATTAGGGATCAATTTCAATTAAATTTTACTTGTATGGACTACATGTGTAATATAAAGGTTTCTTCACGAAGAATATGCCATATAGTATGCTGGCTTTCACGAAATTTACTTAATTCTATCCAATGTATTAACACAAATATTCCTGTTACAGGTTTTCAGAAACGAGGGACAATGGCCAGCGAGAGAAGTCTTCGATTCAATTTTAAAGTATCGACATGAAATGCGGGCCGATTTCTTTAAAGGAGTGGAAGGAGTAAAATCTACGTAAGATGTTACACTATTTGTACTTATTATCGGTTGCATGAAATGTCAATGAAAGTAATTGAAAGCAAATATTGGAATAGACCTAAACATGACTTTCAAGATGATAGTATTAAGTTTATTGGTTTAGTGAATGACCTACATGTTAGTACATACCTCTCGAGATCTGTAAATTACAATTATTTTCTGTTGCTATTGTTGTTGCTGCTGATGATGATGTGGATGATGATTATGATGATAATGATGATGATAATTGTTAAGGTTCTGAAGGATTCGTGAAGGAATAGGGCATACCAGAGTTATTGTATCTTGCTTCTAACAAAGGCAGTCGTTTGTCGATGCCAGGCCAGTTTATGTGCGATTTTCGAACTTCAAAGTCCAATTCTGAGGCTCGTGTCACACGGTAATGTTGATGTCCATGATTCATTGAGATTCCATAAGTCTAGTCAAATCATTATCATCGCCATCATCGTCACCTCTCATGGACACTAAGTGAAAATTCATTCATCACTGTGGTAATATGAATTTTCATCTTTTTTTGCAGCCAAGGTAAACAATGGCAGGATTTCAGAAGCAGCGTTAATCCGGCTATGATGCAACCACGTAACACGAAGTTATATGCTGGACCAATAGATAGCGTGGCTAAGGAATTCATTCAGAGGTAAGGCTGAAAATATCCTTCTCTTCAGTTTTTCACATAAAAGCAACAAGTTTACTACCAAGATTTATTAAATAAATAAATTGTCTGTCCTCCGATGAGGGTGAACAATTAAATACAGACTTCGTTAAAATGGAGGGTGTCTCTAATTTTAATTTGCACTAGCATATGTACCCGTGCTTCACTACGGTATTCTACATTGTATACGAACATTGAAGTAAATACTGTACGTGCAGTAGATAAGATTGTTTTAAAATTGCATGTCTCTTAGCGTTATCCGAGAAATAGCATGCGGATGTCCCCATAAGGTGTTTACAATGTAAAGTGTTGGTTGCGGAGTTGTGATGATAACGGCAGGCTCACTTCACAATCGAGTTGGGAAGTTTACATTATAATTACAGGTCCCATTGCCTTCTGCGCTGTCACAATCGATTTGAGGACTTTTCATTACAATTGCAGGCCCCTTTCCTACTTCCAGACGGATTACAATTGAGGAGTTTTTATTATAATGGCAGGCAACTTCCCTACTACCACTCAAATTTGAGTTGTGTATTTATCATTATAATGACAGGGCCTTTTTCCTGCTGCCAGCCAGCTTACTGCCGGTCACACAGAGATGGCGAGTTTCAATGAAAATAGCAGGCCACTATGCCTAATGCTAGTCACATTTGAGATGGGTACATTTGTTTATAATGGTGGACACCCTGGCCTACAGCCAAACACAATCGGGTAGGGGAGTTTTCAACAAAATTGCATGCTCCCTTGCCTTTTGCAATTCAAATCGAGAAGTGAATTATTCATTACAATGGTAGGCCCTACAATGGTAGTTGGAGAAGGACCCCATTCCTACTGCCAGTCGAAGTCGGTGTGGGGAGTACTGATTACAATAGCAGACACACCCTATCTCGATCGGTACAAATCGACATGAATAAATATATATATAAATCGACATACGAAAGTGTATGCATGTTTACAATATTGCAGACCTTCATCTACAGATTGACTGCTGCTAAACGGTACGTCACATCGACAAAGGATTGTACCATAAGACGCAGTATTTGGCGGCCTAAATGGCTGGTCCTATGATATTTTCTCGCATCGCATCTATTCATGGGTCAGATTGAGTTAGAAACGTTGAATAGGGTGAAATTTGTGTAAGATTATCTTGCATTACGTTTCGGATAATTATGTGACATAGCATTTGGCTCACATATAGGTACTGTGTGGGCAATGTTCGCATAGAGTTTGGTGATTCTAACTTTCCTGTAAGTGATTGAAAGTATGAAGTATGCATTAAAAAATCCAAAAATAATTAAAATCGAGAAATAGAGAAGAATCTAACGTTTAAGGGATACAAATACGACAAAAAGTCATACGACAAAGGTTGAAGATCACTTCAAACTGAACGGAGATTGTGCCATCCATTATGTGATAGGACATTCCGATTATGCCACGAAAAACCTCGAAGCGAATTTCTGCACCATCATTAAAATTGCCTTCGGGGATAAAAAGTCAAAAATTTCAAGATCTTGCAAATTTTCCGTCCGTTACAGGCTAAAATGTATAATTTTGCCAAATTTCAATTTTCTTGCTCGTCTAGCAGATTATGCCGCAATCTGTAAATATGATTGGGGGGGGGGGGGTAAAAGTTAGGACTTTCAGAAAACTACACCAAAATATATGCAGATGTTCATTATTACCCCTCAAACGGGTAGCTGTACGAAAGATTCACCAAAATAGTCAATGTACAGACACACAGTAGTTACGATTTTATTTATATAGATAGATAAGGAATCTGCTCCACGTAAAACACCTTTTGGCCTATGTCCGCTGGACTCAACCTGCAAAACCGACCGTTTATGATATGTCCCTTATTAATCCTCCTGTCAAAAAAATGCACATGAGAAAAAAGTTTTAGAAATGGATTTCCATTAAGGATTGTAGATTTCCATTCATTTCGGATGTACATATTTTGAGAGGGTGCAAAGTAATGGTTTCAGTTTCGGATAAACCCCCAGTAAATTTAGGTATTCAGAAATAATGTTCGACCTAAAACCTACTCAAGGGCAGGTGGATTCTAAATATCAAGTTTGGCAGAAATGTATTCAGTAGTTTTCATGTTATAAGAACTCATACAATCAAACAAACAAACCGACAGACACCAAAGCTAAGAGATATGCAGACGGTCATTATTACGCCGGAAACGGATATCTGTACGGTAATTCCGCCAAAATAGTCAATATACATTCACATGGTCGTTACGTTTATATTTACATAGATGACAGAGAATCATTGGTACGTTTGTAAATGGAAACCTTCATTTCGAGGTCCGGCTCCATGCTTAAATGATCAGCGTGCTGGCCTTTGGTCACAGGCGTGCCCGGTTCGATTCCCGGCATGGTCATTAAATTTATCCTTACTTGGTTAATTTCGCTGTGTGTATGTGCCGTCTTCATCATCATTTCATCCTCAACACGACACGCAAGTCGCCAGCAGGCGTCAAATCAAAAAGACCTGCCTCTGGCGAGCCGAAATTTTCGTCAGATCCTCCTGGCACTGACAGCCATACGCCCTTTTACCTTCATTTCGAGATTTACTGCTCCTAAACGGTAGATCATATCAACAAACGGTTTGCACCCTCAGACGTCACTTTTATCGCTCTACATGTTTGCTCTTAAAACATTTTCTCATATCTCCCATATTTATGGGTTCGATTGCGTTACGATATTTGAATGGGGTGAAACTTGGGTACATTTTTTAAATATATATTACATTATTTTCCACATACTTATGGGGAAGCTAGAATCATGAAATTCGGTTCGCTTTTAGCCATTGGTCGTGTCAATGTGCATAACGAATTCGATGACACTGCCTTTCCTATAAGTGTGTCAAACCATGTAACATACGTGTGAAAAGAACAAAATTTACGAACAATCGAAATACACAACCAAATCTACCCTATAAGGGAGAGAGGTAGACGACAAAATGTCACAGGAACAAAGTTGTAGATCACTCCAAATTGAACGGAGATTGTGCCATCCGTTTTGTGATAGGACTTACGGTTTAGCCGCGAAATACCTCGAAACGAAGGTCTGCACCATCATTTATTTGCCTCCATATTTCGATATTCTTCGGCATAAAAAGTGAAAAATTTATTGATCTTGGATATTTTCTGTAGGTTACCGGCTAAAACGTATAATTTTGCTTAATTTCATTTTTCCACCTCGTGTGGCAGATTGTGAGGCAGTCTTGATTTTTGGGGGAGGGGGTAACATTTTGGACTTTCAGGAAACTATAGCTAAAAGAATATGCAGATGGTCATTATTACCCCTTAAACGGAAAGGTGTACGAAAATTTCGCCAATAGACACAAGGTCGGTACGATTTGATTCGTATACAGTAGATAGATAAGGAATCTGCTCCATGTACACCATTTGGGCCATGTCCGCTGTACTTAGCCTGAGAAACCGACCATTCATGATATCTCCCTCATTAATCCTCCTCTCGAAAAAATACACATTAGAAAAAATTAGAAATGGATTTCCATTAACTTTGGTCGATTTCCAGACAGGTTGGTCTTGTACTGTATATATTGTGGGAGAGTAAAATCACCAATTCGGTTCCCCATAAAACCCCAGTCCATTCCGGAAATTTGAAATGGTATTGACCTTAAAACCTACCCTTGGACAGGTGGATGCTAAATATGAAGTTTGGTTCAAGTATCTCCAGTAGTCTTTAAGTTGTAAGAAATACGTTTTACACGCACCCACTCTTGCGTTAAGTCCGGTAGGACTTGTACCGTTAATTATATCTCCCTTATTAATCCTGGTATGGGAATGATGCGCATGAGAAAAAAAGGTTTATCAATTAATTTACATTAAGGCTGGTAGATTTCCATTAAGCTTGTTTATGTATGTTTTGAGGGAGTGCATAATCACGGTTTCGGTTTCGAATAAACCCCCAGTCATTTCAGGGATTTAGAAACAATATTTGCCACAAAACCTCCCCAAGGACAGGCGGATTCTAAATATGAAATTTGGTGGAAATATATCCAGTAGTCTTCAAGTTATAGAAAGGCAGACACGCAGACAAACCGACGAACAGACAAACAAACTAACAAACAGAAACCAAAGCTAAAAATTATAAGATAGTCATTATTAAACCTGAAAGGGATAACTGTACGGAAATTTCGCCAAAATAGTCAATGTACAGACACACGGACGTTAGGATTTTATTTATATAGATTTACTATAAATTGAAGGATTCCAAGGAAGATTGAACAAGAACCCTGGTGCGAAGTGGTCCGAGGACAGAATAGCACAGTGAAAGGATGAAGGAATATTGGAAGGAACGGAAGATAAAACAACAAGGTATGAAGAACTGAACTGAAATTGGCATGTGGTCCTTACCAGGCCTCATAATAATAATAATAATAATAATAATAATAATAATAATAATAATAATAATAATAATAATAATAAATGGGAGGAAAGGATTGGTGCTGCTTTAGATGCAAGGCCAGCGGGTGGAGTGGTGGGATGGCCACGGCTGGTCCATGGCTCTTCAAGTTTGCACTTAGACCGAGCACCCGCCATCACCTTCACTATAACAAATCTCCCTGGCCATGGCGTTATCCTCTAGGTGGCCCGACTCCTCCTTCAGGGAAGGAATGAAAACTTGCATTAGGAATAGGTTGGGTATGGACGCATGGGTGGATGTTATGTAGGATTTTGCCTGCAAGTGGTGGCTCCTCAACATTGCATTCCAACCGATCAACCTCCATCTCCTTCAGCATGGAGACCAGGAAGCTTGGAGGGATAGAGCATGAGAAGACCTAACGACCAGGACAACGACCCTCGATGATGATGATGATGATGATGATGATGATGTGATTTTGGAGATGCAGTACACTTTCAAAATCCTAATGTTAGTCAAGGTAAGGGTAATTAAGAAATATTCTGGTGGCGGTTGTGGAAATAGGTAACGGATTACCCAGCCTTGGAAATGAGATTGGCGCTGTGAGAAAACTGCTTACAAGGAAATAGTTTTTGCTTCGTCAGAAACTCATAGAGTTTAATGAAATACTGTGTCTACTGAAATTTAAAGAATACATCAATTAGTGAATACTTTGTCAGTTAAGGAGGTACACTGATATAAAACGTTTACTGCAAACTCAAGTGTCAAAGAAATAAATAGTATCGAATTACTGGAACACTTCAACATCAAATGCCACTTCAATTTACCTTGCTTGAACAAGGAGTAGTGCACATTTTAATTAACAAGGCATGGCGAATATCATAGTTTCGTAAACCCTAGGTGGCCCGCTTCTCCTTTCAGGAAAGGAATGAAACTTGTAATAGTTTAGATTAGGGTTGGATTCAGGGGTGGATGCAATGGTCTTCGGCCTGAAATATAGTCACGGCTTGACCACGGCCAGGCAAATCTGCATTCCGACCAGCCAACCGAATAGAGGTTCTGAGGCCACGGCTCTACTTTGGATGTACACCTCCACATTCGGGAGATGTTGAGGGCGGTCCACCATCGGCAGTCTTGAGAATACCTTTTCGAGGTTTTTGCATTCTCATACAGTAAGGCGAATGCCGAGAAATATCGAAGTATAGATTACGGCCACCAACCTTATCAATTCTTCTTGGAATGACAGACGACGTTATTTTTTGGGAGGCCCACATCCCCTTCAGGCATAGAATGAAAATATATGTAGTAGTAGTAGTAGTAGTAGTAGTAGTAGTAGTAGTAGTAGTAGTAGTAGTAGTAGTAGTAGTAGTAGTAGTATCAATCCAGACGTCGATTTGTTGCATTCCTCCATGTCGCCAAAATCTGTGCTGACCTTTTAATATCTTATTAACTACTTCAACCCACATCTACAGTATGCTTATCATATTCTTGAATTGGAATCTCCCACTCCCACTCCCGTCTCCAGTTACCCCCACAACCACCTGAACATGTCTTGAGTGTCTCAAGATATGCCCTACTTTTCCACCACTCCTGTTGGTCAAATTTCATCTAATCCATCAAACCTCGCGAACTTGATTCTGTAAATCATATTTTGTACTCCGCTTCACCATTCTAATCGCCAATATTCTCCTGTAACACCACATTCTTAGGAACTGAAAATTAATGTTTTATTGGTCCACTACGGGATGTTCAAAAAGTTTAATTAAATCCCTTGGGGCTTGTAGAGTGAGCTGAATAGATACAGTTTTGAATAGGATTTTTTTATCAGGAAATGTAGACGTGCCAGATGTAAAATTTGAAGTGTTTAAATGATTCTGCTGAGTGAAGGAACGGTAGTAATTTAATTTGTAGTGACTCAGTTAAATAAAGTTCTAACTAATCAATGAAAAATATGAAAATTCATAGCCTGTTTCCAGTTATTTGACCGGGTCAGGAATGGAATGAATGAAGCTCCATCTAGCGGCGAGGACAGGAATTGTGCCGGTTGCGGATCCTGTTGCACTCCTCCGGGGCAATGATTAATGAACGACAGACGAAATAAAATTATATTGGAGAGTGTTTCTGGAATAAAATATGACAGGGAAACCCGGAATACCCGGAGAAAATCCTGTCCCTCCTTCGCTTTGCCCAGTACAAATCTCGCATGGAGTGACCGGGATTTGAACCACTGAACCCAGCGGTGAGAGGCTAGCGCGCTGTCGCTTGAGCCACGGATGCTCTTCCGAACTAACCAACATTCATTAACACTTTCATTAATATTCTGATATGTGATTTTCTCCCTTAGTAATGCTATTGAACGTAGCCATGTTTGATTACTACCTGTCATGCCAGAGAGTATACACTTCCTCTAATCATGGAAGAATGCTCTGATGAATACTCTTTGATTCTCTAACCCTTCCCAGCTTCCAAATATATTCAACAGGTAGCACAGCGTTCCTAATAACTTATACTCTGCTAAGAAAAAAAAGTCTACATACAAACAGATCCCATCATGAAATTATCTGGGAACACCTGTGGAAGGATAACCTAGCTACGCTAGGAGGAGTGAAATCCACGTATCTTAAAAAAGTTCTCTGTCTGGCAAGAAACGCTCCTTTGCGACTAACCTATGAATTCACAAGGGAACCGTTCTGTAGAGAAGAACTGCGATTAAAAATGTCATTGCCTTCTACGACATTATACCAAAGGACAATATCATGAACTGCAGGATAAAAGCGAATATATAAACATACGTCGTGATTTGCCCGAATGGATGAATTCTGACTACGAACTGCGGCATATCACAACGCGGAAATAAAAACATTGATAAGGACGAGGCTGAACAATATCACTACGACAGCCATATCAAGACGGTTTATCTGACCTATTTACAACGAATGCTGCGGTGCAGTAGGCCTTCGTGTCCTCTAGTTCTTGTTATAAATTTATGCTTGTCTTCTATTCCTTCCCTACGGCGCAGTAGCAGCAGCGAGCCTGCCTCTTACCCAGAGCCCCGTGCTCCATTCCCGCCACATTAGGTATGTCTATCTGGATGAGGGCAGGTTCGAGATCAACTCAGCCTACGCGAGAAGAATTAAAGATCAATATAACGGTAAAATGGCGGCATTGGTCCAGAAAGCAGGAATAATGATCAAGAAGATGTGTAGCGCTGACCATGCGTCCCCCGATAATTTGAAGGCCTTCTGACTAATCAGCAGACACCTAATCACGCTGACCACGTGTCTCCTGGTAATCTCCAGATCTCTGGGCTGAGTAGCGGTCACCTGTTAGGGCAATGTCTATCAAGGTAGTAGGCCCATGTGGGAAAAGGAATTCCGTCTCTAAGACATTGATTATACTGGGAATTTATTTGATAAGTGAATAAAATAATTAAATATGTGAAGGTACCATTTCTTGAGAGTTACGAGCCTTTCCAAAGAAAAATGGAAAACAATTAGATGTTATGAAGAAAATTAATCACTTGAGCATAGGACATTTTGTGTCATGTTATACTTGTTAATAAATACATTTCATTTTATTTTCCGGTCCAAAGAATGAAGGATCTACGAGACAAGAATGGACAGCTGCCTGATGACTTTATGGAATACTTCTTTCGATGGGCATTTGAATGTAAGTATACCTCTCATGTAATGTCCTTCACTAGAGCAATTGACCTTAGTAACACTCATAACTAAGGACTAAATTTTAAAAGGAAAAAATGTAAATCAAAACGGAGAAAAGGGGAGGGGGATAATAAAAAGGGCATAAATGGAAGGAAATTAAAACAAACCTTAAAAATTGAAAAGGGAGAACTGTCTATGTCAATTTTCACTTCACCGACATCGATAGCTGCAGTCCCTTAAGTGCGGCCAATATCCAGTAATCGGGATATAGTGGGCTTGAGCCCCACTGTCGGGAGCCCTGAAGATGGTTTTCCGTGGTTTCCCATTTTCACACCAGGCAAGTGCCGGGGCTGTACCTAATGAAGGCCACGGCCGATTCCTTCCAATTCCTAAGCCTTTCCTATCCCATCGTCGCCATAAGATATATCTGTGTCGATGCGACGTAAAGCAAATAGCAAATTTTCACTTCACTTCAGCCCGGCGCGTGAAAATGTGAGACCCCCTAAGACTCCGTATGCAACACCGTGCTGAGCTAAGTGGCTCAGACGGTTGAGGCGCTGGTCTTCTGACCCCAACTTGGCAGATTCGATCCTGGCTCAGTCCGGTGGTATTTGAAGGTGCTCAAATACGTCAGCCTCGTGTTGGTAGATTTACTGGCACTCCTGAGCGTCCGGCACCTTGGCGTCTCCGGAAACCGTAAAGGTATTTCGTGGGACATAAAGCCATATCATAACAATAATAATAATAATAATAATAATAATAATAATAATAATAATAATAATAAAGGGGTAAATAATAAAAAGGGAAAAATGGAAGGAAATTAAAACAATCCTTAAAAATTGAATTGAACTGCTAATAATAATTACATTATTATTATTATTATTATTATTATTATTATTATTATTATTATTATTATTATTATTATTATTATTATTATTATTATTATTATTATTATTATTATTATTATTATTATTATTATGGAACGCCGTTGAGGTCGGAAAAGAAAAAAGAGGAGATGATCATGGGAGGTGAGGGGCCTGGACCAAGCAAGTGGACTCAGCTTAGGGCTCAGTGGTCACCAACCCATACTCCCGAGTTGAGAGCACCTGAGCCCTTTTAGTTGCCTCTTACGGCAAGCAGGATATACCGTGGGTTTTCTCTACCACTCCCACCCGCAGGGGGAGACAGAAGAAACTCCTTAACCTTTGTGAAATGTTTACAAGAAAAATATCAGCACAAGAAATCCATGCTCCCCATCTGGTTATAATGGGAAAGTTGGGTGACGGTAAACCTGTGATCTGTAACGGAGTATTCTACTGGGATCCTCAGCGTTTTCTTACGTGTAGTATTTAATTCCGATTGCTTCTCATGCCCTGCGCAAAGCATGTGCGACGCATATTATGTGATGCAAATTAGAATACACCGGTTTCAACAGCAAAAATGCTGAGGTAATGTAATGTGTCCGGTCAGTAACAACTTACCATACTTTATCGTACTGAATCCCCGAAAATCAGAGTGTTTTTTTTTCTTGCTAGTTGCTTTACGTCACACCGACACAGATAGGTCTTATGGCGACGATGGGAGAGGAAAGGGCTAGGAATGGAAAGGAAGCGGCCGTGGCCTTAATTAAGGTACAGCTCCAGCATTTGCCTGGTGTGGAAATGGGAAACCACGGAAAACCATCTTCAGGGCTGCAGACAGTGGGGTTCGAACCCCCTATCTCCCGTATGCAAGCTCACAGTTGCGCGCCCCTAACCGCACAGCCTACTCGCCCGGTAAAATGCAATTAGTCACCTTCCTGCGTTATGTAATATTGAGGAGGCATTCACCCTCCATGTGTATATTTATACTCTGATGAGCAATTGAATAAGATAGTTGCCTGTAACACTCCCTTCCCCCCTGATGACGATAGCAGTGTGGAGTGACAATGACTCCACACAACACTGGTTGAATGTGATGTCATACAGCCCCATGAAAAATGCGCAGCCTCCCAGAGACATTTCGGTGGAGAGTGAACGGCGCGTACATCCTTCTTGACAGCACCCTCGATCTGCTCAGTACGATTGATGTCCGATGACGTTAGGGACCAGGCAAGCATCTTCAAATGAATTATGTATTCATCGATCCAATGAACCACAAATGGGCTGTGTTTGGTTTTACTCTGCGTGCAGATCGCCTGCGGTGTGTTGGAGGTGAAAAAACTCACAGCAGGTTCTTTATTGCTCGTCGGTGAGGGACGTTGTCAGATGTACCAGGGTCCTATTTCACTCCACTTAAACAGTCCCCATACAATGAAACAACCATTTCCGAATTGAACAGTACTCTTCTGACAAACCAATCGATTGCCTCGGGTCTTTGTTGACGCACTCGCACTCTGCCATGTGCATGTACAAACTGCTACCACGACTCATTTGTCCAGGCAAATTTTCTCTGTGCTTTGAGAGTTCAGCGCGTGTGTTTCTGAGCCAGTGTCATTCTTTGTGCCTTGTAACGTGCGGTGAGCAGTGGCACTTTAGTGGGACGGTGGCTTCTCTCATTGCGAGAACGTGGTTCTGGATGGCATGGCTGCTCAGCTTTGCTGTTCTCCAACATTGAATCCGGGAGTAAACTGTTGCAATGTAGCCATCTATCCGCACTTACTCTCCAAACCAGTCGATGGCGACCCTTGCCAACAACCCGTTGTGATCAAAGATATTCATTTTACCCTAATCTACGTACTCATGGTTCACTCTGGGCACGGTAGTGCATGGAAGGTTCATTGCCTCTGTGATTTAGGAGATGGAATAGCCCGTACATATGGCATCGACAATCTGGCTGTTATCACCGTGATCTCATGCATTATCCACCCTTTGTTCTCCACCTCTTATTCACATGAACAATACGAGATCTGACGGCATCGCAGTCATGTACCACGCCAAACTATTACATTCGCCAGGCTACCATAGTGCCATTTTGATGATAAAACGGCAGCAATCTCAAATTCAATTGCACATCAGTGTACCCAAATTATATATATTTATTTTAAATCCTTTCTTCATGTCTGATTAACAGCAATATCCCTCGTCGCTTTGGATACTCGACTGGGTTCTCTGCAGCTGAATAATAAACCAGATTCAGAAACCGAGAAGCTCATCAAGGCTGCGCAATTGGTTTTTCGGGCAATGTTCACACTCGACCTTCCGCCTTATCTCAGCCCGTCCGAGAGAGAAAAGTTATGGAATAAAACGGTAGAGTGCATGGATTATTTCAACGAGTAAGTAGTATTCCTTCTCCACTCTTCTCTTTAGCTTCCTACACTTGCATTTAAAATTACTCCTGTCATTACAATCATTTCCATTACATAAACATGACTCTCTCTTCTTTTCTCTTTTTTTTTTCTTTTTTTTTTTTTCTTTACGTCGCACCGACAACGATACCATGACTCTTAATATAGCCCATGCACTTTTGGAAATGTGTGACCCATGGAATTTATTGGTTTCTTTTTCATATAAAATCTCGATAAAATGATGGTGCACGAATTTCCGAAGGAAAAACTTGTGAACAGTGGTAAAAGGTATCATTCAGCTTTTACTTTTAGTAAAAACGTCAGTTCTGTTTCGGTAGATTTACCTACAAGTACAATAACTCTTAAAGGAAAAAAATTGCGAGATCTCGCATCTCTGAGGAACCATAAAAGTAGTCAGAGGAACACAGAACCAGTTACAGTGTTATTATTACATAGATGTCAGAAGGCCAATGAACTCAGTTTGTCTACATGTCATGTTTCTTAAGTAGGGCATCGTTTTTGTGTCTGGGTTTTGTTCGATTTTACAGGCTGGAAAGTGAAGTAAGTTTGAATAAATTCCAGTGTCCGATTCTCAGAATATTCACAGCAATGTATTTCTCATGTCCGTAAGTTCAGGCCTATAAGCAGAAAAAATGGTATTTCCATTTAAAGAGACAAGTACCGGTGCCTCAGCAGATATTCATACCCTGGAGAAGTTCTACAAGTACAACATTTTCTTCTCACAGTTTGAACTGAAACGTGGTGACCTGTTACTCTCCGAAAATGGTGGTTTTTCTTTCAGGGTTCCTTTCAGGTTAGCTCTTGGACCAGCTGAGCGAGGCAAGTTACTAACAGTTGCTGTCTCCCTCTACCGCTTCCATGTTCGAAGAAGCACATCACTTTGGTTACGACCCACACGTTGATTAACTGTCCTTTGTTACCTGAAAATGGCTTTCCGTGGTTTCCCGTTTTATACCTGGCAAATGATGGGATTGTAACTTAATTAAGGCCACGGCCGCATCCTTTCCACTCATATCCCATCGTCACTATAAGACCTATCTGCGTCGGTCCGACGTAAAGCAAATTCTAAAAAAAAAATTTAAAAAATAAAAAAAATTGATGGCGGAGCTAACTCTTTATTTACCCGAAAAGATCCAGTGCCGTATTAGTCATGTTAAATGGTATTTATTTGCTAATTACTTAAAACGAAAGCATAAAACCCATTTTCCTCTTAGTTTACTTTCCAAACAAGTCAGCTGTGTTGTCAATCATTGCAAAACTGAAATACTTATACTTATTGATATACCTTGTGTACACACTCATATTTACTTTTTATTTCCATATCGAAGGTAATACAGAAAAGTGACTGATTTAAAGTGCACAAAAATGACAAATGTAACATGGTTAGGATTCTGCATCTTGCAGTTGTTATAGCCTTTAGTCTGATACACTTCAATTGTTGTTTGATTGTTCTGTAGTGTTGTATAAATTTGGCTACTGTTTATATTATTCCCTGTTAACACTCTGGGACATCTTTAAATTTATTTATCTGGGCTGAGTGGTTCAGACTGTTGAGGCCCTAGCCTCCTGACCCCAACCTGTCAGGTTCAATCCTGGCTGAGTACGGTGGTATTTCAAGGGGCTCAAATACGTCAGCCTCGTGTCAGAAGATTTACTGGCACCTAGAAGAACTCCTGAAGGACAAAATTTAGGCATCTCGGCGTCTCCACAAACCGTAAAAGCCGTTAGTAGGACGTAAAGCCAATAGCAATATTATTATTATTATTATTATTATTATTATTATTATTATTATTATTATTATTATTGCTAGTTGCTTTACGTCGCACCGACAGAGATAGGTCTTATGGCGACGATATTATTATTATTATTATTATTATTATTATTATTATTATTATTATTATTATTATTATTATTATTTTTTTTTTTTTAATGTTTTGATCTTCATTGTCACTGGTCTATGATAGCAATTCACATGCCAGTACACAACACGTACAATTTCACATGCACAACAGGGAGTCGTGATCATTCATTACAGCTGACACGTAAGTAATGTTCCTGCCATCTAGCAAGAGGGTTGCAGAGCAAGATTTAGTCAAGTCCAGATTTGACCAAGTTTTGAATGCAAATTCGTGATGCGGTCAAGTAATTCTCTGTAGTAGAGCAATTAGTTAAAGCTGAACGTGTCTGATTATTTTATAAAATATCTGGCATCTATTTCTCTACCGGATTTTGCACTGATGTTTTCAATTTCTTTTTCTTCTTTCCAGAGTGGTCAGTAAGTACATTAAACAGTCCCAAGACAGGATAATGCAGAGGTCACCCGACTCTCAAAAGGATATGAGTGTGCTAGAGATTCTTCTCGTCAGGAATGAAAATCCTATGTATGCATTCGTGATGGCGCTCGACATGATGCTTGCAGGAGTAGACACGGTAAGATACGATTAGTCAAATGAATTGTAGACTTTGAGGTTTGACTGCCATTTGTCCTTCTATATGAAAATCCCGATGTTCATACAGATAATTAAGAGCCTTGGCCTGCCGAAGCTACTGCTGCCTAGTCAAGTGTCCTAAATACATTGGTCAACGTGATGACATCCTTAATTATATTGCTTGAGACGCTTCACTGCACCTCATATAGAGGGTTATGTTTAATATCTTTACAAACCTGGGGATTTTCTCTTGCCCAGAAGATGACGTTTTGATTTCATGAACTGCGGTAAATGGCACATTCATTCTGCACCTTCAGTGTTTCAGATGTTTGTAACAACAAGGTTCATGTTACATAGCACCTGTCTAAATTCCTGTCTGATAATTTATTCACACACGCAGACGTGGAAAATTTCAGTGTCAAGTTTTTGATGTGGTCACACATGGATGATCGAGGAACTTCTTACTCGGCAAGACGTTTCCTTGTTGATTTCATTGACGATCTAGCCACGAACTGAGTGAAGTAGTAAAATTTCCCAGCGCCTTGAAAATCTACTTCGTTATCCGTTTTTAACATTCCTGTGCTGAAAGACGTTTTCCCCACTTCAGAAAGTTACCGCCCCTGGAACCATACTGCATCAACAAGTCTCACTATCCGTCATTCCAAATTATTACTGACTATAGTTTGCTCTAGAGAGCGTATGAATGAGTCAGTTTCCTACCGTAACGCTCCTAGCGGAAGCGTTACTAAGCAGTTGGTGTGTTAGCTGTCGGATTTCAGAATGACTCCGACTGTTGTGTGCTTAGGATTTCGAAAATTGAACTGGCACTGAAGCTACTTCAGGGATTATCTACTTTTAGAAAACGGGAAAATGCTGGCGAACAGCAACCATATAAGAAACGTAAAGGAAGTATGCGGTGAAATCACGGGGGAAATGCTTGAGGGAGACGAGCATTAATAAGCCACCGTACACTGTAAAACTGTAAATAATATAATTGTAGTATATTATTTGGATTTCATCTTCAATCACATAGTATAACTTTGTTCTATTTTAACAAAATTAATGTTAATGCTTATTATGCGCCATGTTATTTACAGATCGATTCCCCCACACGTTTGTAGACTGGGAGAATGCGAATTCAAGGCAGGCCGTTCAAAATGCTGTAAACACATCACCGCAGTCTGTATACATTTTAACCATGAGCGTGATTCATCTAAAACAACACTCCTTACAAAATGGCAAAACCCGAAGGAAGCTCGTGGCTACTTTTACTGGAAAGGGGAAACCACTAAAGATAGGTATGAAAAGTAAAGTGGATCTACAAGACCTGAGGATCAATATTTATTTGCATAAATGAAATCCTTTGAAAAGGTAAAACAATAGACTGTTCTGTTACTAAAATATTACAGGCAGAGAATATGTAAATTAACTTATGATGTAAGTGTAACTCCATTGCTGAGTGCGCAGTATAAAGGTGCAGTTGAGGGAAGTGGGAGCACCTCGTTGAGATGACTTTCAAAGCTTGCGAGAAAAACTCGTTCAGTGCATAAATGCTACTCTGTTAATTATAAACAAGATATGGAACAATGAAAGTTCACGGTGAACCCCTAAATTATAGTTTGTAACTAACTGGTGGCTTGCGAAAATTCTGTAATTCCGATGTTATAGTAAATACATGCCAGAAACGATATTTTTTCTAGTGGTTTAATGTCGCACTAACACACCCAAGATTTTCGGTAACGTAAGGATTGAAAAGTGCTAGGACTCGGAAGGTAGTATTCATGGCCTTAATTAAGGAACAGCCCCAGCATTTGCCGGTTGTGGAAATGCAAGCCATCCTTAGCGTTGCCAACGGTGGGATTCGAACCCATATTTCAGTTGAAACTAAATAACTGTCGTTGTGTTAAAAATGATTAAGACAGAGAAATGAACGTGTATCTACCAGTCAAGAAGCTCGTCGAATTAAAACACCGAGGAATGCTAATTACGCAGAGGTCGTAGGGCAGTTCCTTATCTGTAAAGACATAAATACGCCTGCTGTCAGATACAGGAGGAGTACATAAATATGAACAGCTGTTCCATATTAAAGTTTTAGCATTAAAGAATATCTCAAATGGATTATTACTTTGTTCAGATGGCCAATATCTGGTAGAAATTAAGTATCCTTTGTTTTTCTTTTAGGGATAAGCCCATTTTTTTCATGATAATTGTAATCTGTCTTACCTTTATATGTTAGATAAACGAGACGTCGAATTAAAGAGAAGTTACACAAAGGCCTACAACACACAGATACAAGTATCTCTTTGTTCAGTTTGTGATTTCTTTGTTTGTATATTATCCAAAGTGAAATGTAAATTAAGGGTACACAGAAATGTATTCTTAGAAGAAAAGCAAGAATTAGGATGTGTATCGTGTAAGTCCTTTGCTTCCAGTTTAGTTTGTCTCAGCTTTATTCTATTATACTTCGCTGAAATTCTCTCCGCTGCGTTCTGTCTTTTGTTACTACTTTTGAACATCATGTGCAGAGTTGGCTTGTATCTAGGGTCGACTGACAAAATATCTGCTGCAAGCAGGAGAATACATATTTTGTAATAGGGATACATTTTATAACATACTGTAGAGTTTACCATATCCTTACGAATATGTAAATTACGTAATCCTTCGTCCTGAATTTCCATATTCCAAAAATACTCCTGTTAGTGTGAACTGTACTTTTATAAATAATATCTGGTAAATTTGATTTAAGTTACTTGCTAATTATTAGAAGACACTACTTTTCACAATACAGAAATGTGTATTTAAATAATGTCACCAATATTGGGATCACAGAACCTGGCAGTTTGCAATAAAGCAGATATATAAGTAAATAGAAAAATAACTAAAATCGTTTCTGTTTCAGACTGCTAACTTAACTGCGAAGGCAGTTCATTTTCTGTCGAGAAATCCAGACAAACAAGAGATCCTTCACGAAGAACTGAAAAGAATATTGCCAAGGAAAGATCAAGAAATTACTGCGAATGACTTGGAAAACATGAAGTACCTTAAAGCCTGTCTCAAAGAAACAGCAAGGTATTATTTTTATTACCACGGTAATGTTAAGTGTACGTAAAATGCAAGTAGTGGATGGTTATACTATCGTTATACCACATACCGTGTTTCATATTTATCTGTTTGTGATGCTCTCTGGGAAACCATAACTTAAGTAGGAAAATGTTTTTGGTTTATTTTATATTTTGATAGTAGATAAATATGTGATCATTTTCGTGAAAACTAGAAGTCTCTATCTTAAAACTGATCACTTTAAGCAACTTTGAAGTTGTACGACATAATTTAATTTCTAGAATATCGATTAGTACTCCAATAACACAACCTGTGACAATAAAGTTCGGTGAATAGTCCTTTACTATCAACGACAGTAACCTTACTGTCCTTCGAAATAGTCCCCTCCCATAACTATGCACTGATGTGATCAGCGATACATGTCCTGGAAACTTTGCAAGAAGGCTTCCTTTGGGATGGTGTTCAAAAGCCTCGTCACGTTTCGTTGATGTCAGGAATATCGTCAAATCTCTTTCCTTTCAAAGCGAGTTTGAGTCGTGGGAACAGGAAGAAGTCTGGAGGATTGAGATCTGGCCTTCCATGCTGTGCCGTTTCGTTTCAGGGTCGTACCTGAGACACCAGGTTTAATCCTCAGTGACAATACAGTACAAGAAATTTGGTGTCGCATCCGCCGTTTCGACAAAATCCTGTGAAGCCTCAAAACGTGCCTGCTGATCGTCAGTCAAGTGATGTAGCACAAGACAAGAACACGTTTTCCTCTTTCCTAACTTCTGGGTAACGATTTGTCGCACGGATTAACGGTTTATCTGATGTTTATCCGCTATCGTGCCCACAGTTAATCGCCGATCGTTCATGATTAATGTCCTCACCTTCTCAATGTTTTCGTCACTGACGGCGGTCGCCGGTCTTCCGCTACAGGGGTGGTCAGAAACACTTTCCCGGCTTCCCGAAATATTGGCGAACCACTCATACACACACTTCAAGGACAGTGCTTGATCTTCATAAACACGTACCATCATCGCATGCGTTTCTTTCGGTGTCTTGCCAAACTTAAAACAAAACTCTACATTGACCTTTTTGTCGTTCATGTCCCTGTTCGCAGTTCAGAACCAACGCACTAAACACGCACTGTGTCAAACAGGTCTTACACGGCACATACACGATGCTCAACTGAACAACGTTGGGAGCAGGTGGTCAAAACCTGCTGCTGCGCAGGTGCAGCGTTGCTTGTCGCCAGTGTTGCCGGATCGACCGTTCTGACTTTATTCAACGAACTTTATTGCCACAGGTTGTATATTAAGCATTGAAGAAAATCGGACTGTTTCACTGGATAAAGGAACATCAGCTTTGCGTTCTAAAATAATGTTCATAAGTATTTAGAAGGTATATTCTCTGGAAATTAAATATGTAAACATATTCATAATTTGAAAAAAGTGATAAAGTAAGTTATAGTTTTGAGACACTCATATACGCAGAAGATTTGTCTAAAAACGTACAAGCTATTACATTTCAATATACGGAAATAAAACAGGAAAAAGAGGAAGATACAAATTGATTTTTAAATAATAGTAACATAGTAGGGTGGATACCGTGGTTCAAATCCCGGTCACTCCATGTGAGACATGGACAAAGCGGAGGCGGGACAGGTTTTTCTCCGAGTACTCCGGTTTTCCCTGTCATCTTTCATTCGAGCAACACTCTCCATTATCATTTCATAACATTTATCAGTCATTACTAATCACCTTGGGAGTGGCGACCCCATTGTAAGAATAGCCTATATATGGTTCATTCATTACATCCCTGACCCGGTCAAAGACTGGAAAACAGGTTGTAGGTTATCATCATCAGTAACATAGTAGAGCGCATGGAATATCATTCTAGAAAGCCTGAATATTACTAGGGGGAAGAAAAGATGGAGCACATTCTCCGCCAATATATGCCAAATTATTATTCATTTCTGAACTAAGAGACAAATATTTTCAACTTACACCACACGTACCGCGTTGCCAAATTACTCTGTGCACTCACTCTCCCACACACGCAGAGAGATAGGCTACAGAGGGTCTCCGAATCGCCGCACTCTTCTAGAAGTTATATCTTGTAGTTATGCATGGCGCGCCGGTAATTTTGGTTGCATGGTAAAGCGATTTCATTGGTGGTAGAAATTACATTCTCTTAAGAGTTGCGTCTCCCTAACTGTAGAGGTGTGTTTTCGTCAAAAGAAATTGGGATGATGATGATGAATAGGACTAATGATAATACGTTATATTTCATCGATTAACATGGATATATACTGTATACTACTATAGTCCGGGGACATTCCTTGGAATTTCTAATGTTACATCGCCAACGTTAAATTTTATACTAATTCTTAACACCTTAAGAATAAAATCCAGGTACTAGAAGCGGTTTTATTTTCCTAATGGCATCATAATTTTTTCCTGCATATAGTCATTGAAACAACTCTTCACTGTAATCTGGATTTCCCTCCTTCGGCTTTCCCGTTTAGGGTGGTCGGGAGGAACTGGGCTTCCGTAGCCGGTGTTTCAGTATAATAATTTGTGGTTTCCTACAGCTGGTCCTTTCAGAGTCAGGGCTGTACAATCTGAGAATAATTATCAAGTACGTTGAGTTAGGAGATAACTCACATCTGTTTCAGACAATACCGACACAGCACGCTTTATATTTGCAGTTTCTCATCATTAATACATTCAGTGATTAAAAATCGCCAGTATTGGTCGTATAATTGAAGTGTATGTGCTTCCTAGTACGTTTCTGTGAGCGGGTACCCTTTAAAAATTCACCACGCCAATGTTGCTTAAATGTGTTTTCCTGTGTGTAAATGGTACGTCGGCATTGTACCAGTGTTGTATTTTGGGGTCTCTCGCACCGTCCCACATTGGTAGGGGTGAGAGATCTCAATATTCTCGTGTAATGAAGCGGTCACCCTTCCACCGAAATTACCGCTAATGTTGCTTAACTGTTGTAAGTCTGATTAATTAGAATTATCTCGTAAGAATGCTAGTTGCTTTACGTCGCACCGACACAGATAGGTCTTATGGCGACGATGGGAAAGGAAAGGGCTAGGAGTGGGAAGGAAGCGGCCGTGGCCTTAATTAAGGTACTCACCGGGCGAGTTGGCCGTGCGCGTAGAGGCGCGCGGCTGTTAGCTTGCATCCGGGAGATAGTAGGTTCGAATCCCACTATCGGCAGCCTTCAAAATGGTTTTCCGTGGTTTCCCATTTCCACACCAGGCAAATGCTGGGGCTGTACCTTAATTAAGGCCACGGCCGCTTCCTTCCAACTCCTAGGCCTTTCCTATCCCATCGTCGCCATAAGACCTATCTGTGTCAGCGCTACGTAAAGCCCCTAGCAAGAAGAAGAAGAATTAAGGTACAGCCCCAGCATTTCCCTGGTGTGGAAATGGGAAACCATGGAAAACCATTTTCAGGGCTGCCGACAGTGGGGTTCGAACCTACTATCTCCCGAATACTGGATACTGGCCGCACTTAAGCGACTGCAGCTATCGAGCTCGGTTCGTAAGAATGAAGAAGTTGCATCCAGCTCGATTTTCTGCTTATTTCCAGTGTACCAGAGATGTTTCCTCCAGCCTTACCAACTATCTGTACCATCCCTATGCGTTCTTCGTTTGTGTACCTATATCTTCGTTACGTTATTGTTGTAGGACGCCACCGTACGAGCTAACCATGACTTCTAAAACAATGGGAATATTCTGGAAATTCTGGAGCGTGGCATTGCACGGAAGTAAAACTTGGATAATAACTATATCGGAACGGCCAAGTGTAGAACATTTTGAAATGTAGTGTTACAGAAAAATGCTAAAGATGAGATGAGTAGATCGAATCACGAATGGAAATGTACTGTATCGAATTGTTGAGAGGATAACGTTTTGGCAGAATTTGAATAGGGGAAGAGGTAGAATGGAAAGACATAACTTAAGACACCCAGGACTTGTTCAGTTAGATGTGAGGGTAGTGTATGCGGTAAGATTGTTAGTGGTAGACCAAGGAATGGATATTACAAGCAGACTGAATGAATGAAAAATGTAGCAGCAATCCATAAGGGTGTATGCAATACTACAGTTTGTCCTCTTACCTTTTCAATGTTTATATAGAACATCCGGTAAAGGAAATCAGAGAGGAATTTGGAAAGGGATGTAATAGTAATGTAGAATTGAAAAGGTTAGCACAAAATGTGGTGGCATGCAGTTTATGGCTTCATCACCGAACAAGACGTACTTATACAGTAAGTATCGTTATTTTTGTTATTGAGGAATACTTAATTAGTATACATACTGTTAATATCAGAGTATTATACGGTTTAACAATAATAAACGTAGGTTACATAGAGTGATGTGATCATCAAGGCTACATGTTATTGTACCAAATACAATTGCTTCGTACTTACCTGCAATGCCAGAAAAACAGTTTTTTATTAAGGTTCTCGAAGGGAAGCTAGTATCCCTAGTTAACGTTAAAACAGTAGAAGTCTTATACCAATGACTATTCCCAACCATTTTGCTGAAATTCGGCTTGCCATTTCGGACAACATGGATGATGAGATTACCCGTGTATGAACTTGTCAGATTATTAAAATCACATTTTGTAATAAATTAAGGCTTCTTTTACATAATCTAGCAGAATAATAATAATACTTGTAGATCACTTAAATTATTTCGGTGACATTGTTTTTTACGGAGCTATCTGTACCTCAGTGTCAAAAAATCCATTTCTCTTTGTCCATTGTTTCCCAGGTGTATTTGCTTAACCTAACCGGGGAGAAGCAGGATATTCTAGAATTGTAAATAATGTCAACGGTCATTCATTAACTTCTGAATGTAATAATTAAACATATATTGAACATTGCCTATTATGTATGTTATTGTATAATAGGTGTAACTGTTCATTCGTTCTGAATTACAACACGTACCTTATATTGATGTTCCGGCACCGTTGTGTCTTACAGAATTGCACCTGTCGCACCAGCGAACTTCAGGCAAACGCCCACTGATATGGTGATCGGCGGCTACCTAGTTCCCAAAGGGGTAAGTAAAAATAAGCAGCCTATCTTCAACTTCAGACTGTTCATAAGTTGGATATAAATTGACCGGCAATGTTAATGGATTACTTGAATGTTCAAAGGGAAAAGCATATGTTAAATTGTGTAAACATTTGTTTCAATATAAGTTATACATTGATCACTTTCACGGAACAATATGTAAGTAACTAAAGGTAGCAATAACGTATTTCAAAACATATTTGTTTTTACTGTTCTGTATCAATTCTTGGTGTTTCGAAATAGTTGATATGTTGTGTATCTGTTGAGAAATGTCTAACTTCTTTCACTGAAATCAGAAGAAGCTGAGTGTTCGCATTGGAACAAATAATAATGTTATTTAACATCCGTAAAGCGGAGTTGAAATGGTTATAACCCAGCCGTGAGGCATGGCTTCTCACAAAGGCGGTCAAGGTTGAAAATCCTGTCATTGGATGCAGGATGTATGAATATTTTTATTTTTATTATTAACATATACATCGCAAATGGGAAATATCCCGGTGGCAATGGTCACTTACAGTAGTGTAATAATAAAGTAAAGTTAACATAATTACCCAACAAACAAACAAACAGACAGACAGACAAACAAACAAACAAACAAACAAACAAACAAACAAACAAACAAACAAAAACAAACAACAAGAATAAAACAAGCAATTCCATGGAAAGAAAATTTTACAAGAAATACTACTAGTTTAACTTTCTAAATCCAGCATCATCATATACAAATTCACACACAACTTAAGTATTTCCAGTACTTAACACTACTGCTTACAATACTATAGGTCGAGCTTACTACTACCTTAACACTACAAGTGATAATAAAGTAAACCTAAAACATAACTACCCAACATCAACAACTGGAGTACAACAATCAATTCCACGGAAAATGGGAATGGGAATGGGAATTTTCCGTGGGTTTGATTCCATGAATAATTAGAGGTATGGTAACTATGATTTCGGTATCGAGAGTCGCGTAAAACGTCAAGTTTGGTTGGCTGCCTGCCACGTCATGTGTGAGAAAATTGCTAACTTTTGTTCATGTATGACTAGAAGTTTGAAATGTTTAGACTGCGTGTAGCTCCTGTAGTAGGTTTCATCACCGTCATCAACAACATCATCATCATCATCATCATCATATTCTTGTCAAGTTAAAGAATGGTGGACAACATGGAAGTAGTGCATCGACTATCTCCCTTCCGCCAGTTGTTCGATTTCTTGACAATGTTGTCCTTGTCTTATGCTATAGAGCAATGCTGCTCCAGCATTTCCCCTGTCTTCAACACATTTTTCCTGTAGCGTGGCGCACTAATTGCAGTAGTTTGTCAGGAGTCTGGTAAGTTTAGTTTTACTTTCCTTAATGGCATTTAGGAATCAGTAACTCTCTCGTACTGTATTATAAGGAGTAGTGTCTGTTCACGTTCCTTTTCGCGCAAGGAATTCGCGACATACATCACCGGCACAGCATATCAAAATCACAAAATCAATTAGGTTATTTTTCTTAATCTTTTGGTAGAGGTTTATATTTCCGAGATAATGTAGCGACGATCCATACATATGAATACATATGATTTTTTCCGTGGTAGCGACATAGTTTTAGGTATTCGCAGGCGTTCCGTACTGTTAAGCACTCGTTTCGCTTGTACTATCCTGGTTGAGATTTCCTTTCGAAATCTTCCTTCTGACTGTTATAAAGCTGCCTAGATGAGTAAACGATTTCACTCGTTACAAACTTGTCATCTTCCAACCAAATCTTAGCCTTCTGATTGCCGTCATGGTTTCATTTTATGACTTTGGTTTCCTTTTTATTCATTTTTGATTTCAGATTTGTTCCAACTTCCCGCTCATAAAATCTAAGTTCCTCTGCAGGCATGTTCGTCTTTTCAAATAACGTTTATGTGATAATCAAATCGTACTGTGGAAAATGAACGCCATTATTACGTTGATTTCTTACCTTTTACCTTCAGCAAATTTCTTCATAGCCCATTGAATGTAAAGGTTACAGAATAGCTAGTGGTCGTAGGTTTGCTAAGATAAAATTAAGTGGCAATATTTGTGGGTTTACTAATGTCTCCTTTTGTTTTCTTACGATAAAAATGTTTAAGAACGTAGTATAAGTTTGTCAAATTCAGAAATTAAAATACATTTGCCTAAAATTCGATTTGATGGTTTCTCATAATTGTTTTATACCTCTCCCTTTCCTAGCGTGTATCCCGCAATCCAGGCTCGTATTGACTGGTGAAGGTTCGCCAGTTCCTTCTGTCGAGGGCAGCTTCAGATCTGAGGCCAGCCACTTAAATATCCTCTTTGATTCTGGCCGTTTTACACCCGAGGACCAATGCAGAATGGTTATCCCCATCACATGGAAGGCGCGGTTATGCTTTATTGATGCTGGCCAGCATTCTAAACCGGATAGGGTCACCGGGCGAAACATAGACTTGTAACTTCCCCTCTCCTGTGGTTGCTTAGTTTCTTATCACAGTGAATTGTTCCCAATTCATCCACGCAGCATTAAGCCGTGCTTGAACGTCTAGAATCGTCTGTCTATCCGAAATGATGAACGAACCGAGGTATCTCAGTTGTGTGGTCTAGGCGAGATATAACCTCCTATATCGATGGCACCATTTGTTGATTGATTAATACAACTTCCCCTATGAGGAGGATGCGACTACAAAGTATTTTATGTTCTAATGAATGAAATGGCGTATGGCTTTTAGTGCCGGGAGTGTCCGAGGACATGTTCGGCTCGCCAGGTAAAGGTCTTTTGATTTCACTCCCGTAGGCGACCTGCGCGTCGTGATGGGGATGAAATGATGATAAAGAGGACACATACACCCAGCTCCTGTGCCAGCGAAATTAACCTATGACGGTTAACATTCCCGACCCTGCCGGGAATCGAAACCGGGATCTTCGTGACCAAAGACCAGCACACTAACCATTTAGCCACGGAGCCGGACTTTCGTCTAATAATCTTACAGGTTCGATCGGCAAGAAAAATTCATCAGCACACAAGATTTGACACGTGTGAGGTGTCTGGACTTATCCATGCACAGGATGAATTGAACGGAGAGAAGTGCTGGTCCATGGCGGACTTGAAATATGGAAGGTGAAATTTCAATTGGACTACGGACCGGTCTTGACCCATTGTAGTGAAAATACACAGCCTGTTTACAGTCATTTGACAGGGTCAGGAATGGAGGATCTAAACACACTACAAATAGGCCTTCAGGCCTTCATGCTTACAAAGGGCTCTGTAGAAGAACTCATGCGGTACCATGTCAAAGAACATATCGTGATCGAGAATGTTTTCTTTCTTCATGCTTTCAGCAAGAAGGCGAGCGGTATGAATTACATCAGTTCTGCTGAGTCCACAAACGATTCCAAACCGGTTTAGGGAATGCTGTACATTGCTGAGAAACTGATAGTCCAGCATAAACTGAAAAAGTTTCATCTTGTGGCAGAGAGGAGAATTGGGTGATGGTAGTAGCTTTTCAACGGCGTCTCTTTTACCCTTATAAATATAGGTGGTAGTACTATGCTGGCATTCTGTTTATAAGCAGCCTTCAACAGAAATAGGCTACGATTGTAGAGTGCCGCAAGGATTTTGACTCCTCGTCGTCCAACCATTTTCACACTTTATTTTATTTATTTTATATTAGTAATGCCTTTCTGCACTGAACTCTTTGATGATGCATCAATTGGGGTGGCTTTTACGAAAGCATAGATCTACCGACTCTTGTATATCCCAAGGGTGCCTTTCCTCTTTTCTAAGTCAACGCTGAATAATCGGTGGGTACGAGAGAGAACTTCTACTTGAATTAAACAATTCCAATTGCACTGACTCAGATTTATTTATCGAAAATGGAACAAGGAATTTGTGTGAAACTTGAAATAAGTCGAGAATGTAATGTTAAATAGAGAAGATATCCAGAGTTCTAGCCCATCAGGCAAGCCACTGAATACTGAAAACATCCTAGGTATATGTGTTAGAATATTTAGGTAAATATAATAAAATTTGAGATTGTACTTTACTTATTTTAAAAAATCGGGCGAGTTGGCCGTGCAGTTAGGGGCACGCAGCTGTGAGTTCGCATCCGGGAGAAAGTGGGTTCGAACTCCACTGTCTGCAGTCTTGAAAATGGTTTTCCCTGTTTTCCCATTTCCACAACAGGAAAATGCCTTAATTAAGGCCAAGGCCGCTTCCTTCCCACTCCTAAGCCTTTCCCATCCCATCGTCGCCATAAAACCTATCTGTGTCGGTGCGATGTAAAGCCAATTGCAAAAAAAAAGAAATCCTAAAAATTACAATCATTTTTCTTAATCACCGTTATCCGGTCGATGAGATTAGCAGTTTGCCTTTTTCTACCACTACGAGCGCTAATGTGAGTCAATGCATAGTTTCATTTAAGCCCTTATAACTAAATTTTGCGTCCGGCCCCACGGCTAAATAGTTAGCGTGATGGCCTTTGGTCATCGGGGTTCCGGGTTCGATTCCCGGCAGGGTCGGTAATTTTAACCATAATTGGTTAATTTCTTTAGCTCGGAGGCTGGGTGTATATGTCGTCCTCATCATCATTTCATCCTCATCACGACGTACGGGTCGCCTGCGGGTGTCAAATCAAAAACCTGTATCTGGCGAGCCAAACTTGTCCTCGGACACTCCTGGCACTAAAGCCATATGCCACTTCATTTCATTTTTCTACATTCAGAGTGGATATGTTTCAAAAATCTAAAAATCCCTGAGGGTACTGAACTAAGGATCACATTACAGAAAAAATATGTAAATCATTTAATTTGGCTAGGATCTGAATAAAAAAGAAAACGAGTAAATAAGCAAGCAATTTTAGGCCTTTTTTTTTCTGAACTGCATTCAGGCCGGAAGTGATTATTGAAATTTGCTATTTTAGTTTGATAGAGCTATTCAGTACTCACAATACGAAACTTTTCCGGGCCCGTTAGCCCCGTATCCTTCAGCACAAGTGAGGAAATTGCTTAATTTCATCTTTCCGTAGTAAGGGGCCCCTATCTTGCTAAGAAATGTTTTCACAAAAGGAAATTAGAATAATGTACAATAGATTTACTTCGTCTTTCAAGGTTAAGGCTTGTTCTCTTCCACCTTACCAGAAAAAAAGAAATGCATTTTACATTACTGAATTAAAATAAATTGAATATAAATGAGATATCTTACAGTTAATAAAGAATACACTCATACGATAAAAATGAGAATAAAATACAAGAAAGAAGCTAATGATGGTGACGTACACAATTATAACGTTACTATAGTGTTCACAAAAATACAATAGACATTTAGTTAATTTTCACTAATCATTACTATCCAGAAAATGTTACTTTGTTTACTTATATCTATCTCTCACAGTACCTTCTTAGGCTTCCTTGCTTTTGAAATGAAATTCTATGAGCTTGTGGAATTTAAAGCATGGATTCCATGTTAAACCGTAGTTTGAAAATATTTCCTGTGGTGGAGATTTTGTTTACAATGGCATAGTGTAATAAAAATCTATTTATTGAAGTTTTAAACTATTAACTGTTACATTATGAAAAATTAACAGAGTTATCCACCAATCAAATATATTAATAGAGTTATCAAACGACTGTCAGTGAACGCAGTATAATGAAAATAAAGTTTAAATGAGACTTAGAACAAATGCGGAGATCGAACGAATACAGTTGCATACGAATTGACTCACTGAATGTTAAATATGTAATCATTTAATTGAGTAGTTAGTGAATCAACAGAGAAGTACACTGCTGGCCATTAAAACTGCTAAATCAGGAAGGTAAGCAGAGAGCAGAATCATATTTATTGCACACATATAGTATGATGGGCAGAAGGTATGATTTAGTTTACAGGCAATTTTGTGGTACGGCCAACAGAGCATGCACAAATTAGTACCCAGATTTGCCACCTCTGGCAGCCATAACAGCTGTAATTCGGCTGTGATAGGATGTCAGATACGAGTACCGGTACATCATTTCAATTGGCTTCAACTGAATGCCAGAGTTAATCATTCGTATCGGCTGGCGAGTGGTGGAGTGCCAGATTCCCGGCAACCAGACGTTCTCAATCGGTGACAGAACCGGAGAACGTGCCGACCAGGGCAACAGTCGAGCACGTTCTGTATCGAGAAAGTTCTGGACAGCAAGGTGCTGGGCCCGTATGAAGATGACTAATGCAAGCTGACAACGTTCGTTCTCCTCAGTGCCTGCACAAATAGATGCGTCCATCATGATGCTGTACGCACAACCAAGATTCGTCTGAAAAGACAACGTGACACCGTTTCTGTATTCATGGTCGATATTCAACGCACCACTGTAGGTGCACGTGACTCTTAGTGGCGTCAAGTGCCGGAACGGTGGTCACCGTGATGACAGTACGTGATGCTGCAGACGACGTCGCACTGTCCGTGCAGTCACTTCTTTTCCTACAAACGATCCAAGTTCCAGAATTAGGGCACGTGGCATGGCCCGTAGGATCTAGCAAGGCAGCGCGAACAATGTCTGTCATCTGGTACGTTAGTGGCCGGGAGCCGTCGAGATCCTGCATAGCGTTCTGTTTGGTCCTCCTTGACCCATCGATTTCATATTCGAATTACAGTCATGGCATGCCGACCAACGTAAGCAGCAATATGTCGGAACGATAAATCGCAGTCCGGGTGGGGCACGATACTACCGTAGTCAAATGCCGATACGTGCTGCTAAGCTTTCTCCTCCTTGCACGGGACATGACACGACTTTTACACTAAAAACCAATGTTCGAATAAGACTTCTGTCTGAGTAACCTGCTGCGAAATATTTCTTTCTACACGGGCTGTAGATGGCGTTACTCCTACCTGCTTTGTACACATGCGCTGACATGGTAATTATGTGCATATCCTAGCACATTGCACATTTAATAAAAAATCGACGTTTGCTGCAGGCTGCCTTCATGGTATATCAGTTTGAATGGCCATCAATGTAAGCTGAAGGTTCACTGAAAACTAAATAAATATATTTAATGATTTAAGTAAATGCTAAGAGAGTTAAATGATTGAATAGTAAGTTAAATAAGTAATTAAGAAATGTTAAGACTATTAATAAATATATTTGTGCTTCACAATTCAATTCGTGTAAATCACTTGGAAAAATAAAATCCAGGTAAGTTAAATAAAGTATGCAATTAAATTCATTAACTATATTAAGTTAAATATCGTAAGTCAATAAATAAATAATTGAATTACATAAATAAGTAGTGGTGAGTTCGTTTAAGTGATACAAATATCACTTCCCTGTCCGAGATCAATATATCTTCCTGGTCAATGACAATACTACCAATTTTTGAGTCGTTAAAAACATTCACATTTGAACAATTCGTTAAATTAACATCATCCATCTGTATAAATAAAGTTGTAGGCGGTTCGCTGTCTGTAATTTCGTTTCTTTTGCAAACTGTTCAGATATTTAACCGACTCAGGTCAACTCAAGACCGCATCGGTAGTTTCTTGGCTTTCGTGTTTGTTTGTCTGTTTGTCCGTCTATTCCACCATCAAGGCGAAAGGGCTGGATAGACCGCAACCAAACTTCATATATAGTGTATACTCATCCAGAGAAAGGTCCATGTTTGCATATGATTTAAAAATTGCTGAGTAGAATGGGGGTATATAGGGAAACCGCAACAGTTTCCTTCCATTTTCTCTTAAACTATTGACTTTCTGTAAAATCCGTGGACTACAGTACATGTGAAACGTCCCTTGATTTTAAACAACTTGTGTTTGAGCATAATTTCACTTACTCTTCAAATGACGGAGAAAATTACTACTTTCTGCGGGTTCCATGGTCTGCTTTGAGCGGCCGACAGAAAGACAACGAACCTACCGGTTACCATGGCAAGGTCTCTGGCTGCTTGCCAGCGTGGAAGTAACATAATCTCACTTTCGTGAGCATTCCTGTAAACTCGTGTTTATTCTTTGCGTAAAAGGCGAGAGGCGTCATGCTGTCATTCTGCGGAAAATTTGCGGAATACCCTTGGAGCTTACAATCGTATTCGAATAGCTCTAAAGGGGCTGTTAATACGTGAACAGTACCACCGAACGTAGCCCATGATTTCACAGCGTAAAGGGTTTTCTGGCATATGCTATAAATTTTACTGCTTTTCTCTTCTACTTCTGTTTTCCGCTTTAATTTCTTGCCTCTTTAGGCTTAAGTAATAACACCAAAAGTCAGCTTCTTATCTGTTTACATAAAAATCGCTGAGCCTATACTTCTCCTGTGTTACTGCCTTCTTATATCCGTAACTCATATCATCACTATTTAGTGAGGGACATTTCATTTTGCAATACATCCACTTGGTAGTTGCGTATTTGTCCTACACGGCTTTAAATAGTATCCGAAAAATAAAGCAATGTGTGAAATCTGTAGCCAAATTTCACCCTTTCTAATGTTTCTAACTCAATCAAACCCATAAATATATGAGATGCAATAACATGGTGTAGGACAAACCATGTAGAACACAAAAAGAGGAGTCTGATGGCGGAATCTTTTAGTTGATATGACGTACTGTTTAAAAGCAGTAAATCTCGAAATGAATGTCTGCACTTATTAACGCGCTCTTAGTCCGGCTCCATGGCTAAATGGTTAGCGTGCTGGCCTTTGGTCACAGGGGTCCCGGGTTCGATTCCTGGCAAGGTCGAGAATTTTAACCTTAATTGGTTAATTTCGCTGGCACGGGGGCTGGGTGTATGTGTCGTCTTCATCATCATTTCATCTTCATCACGACGCGCAGGTCGACTACGGGAGTCAAATCAAAAGACCTGCCTCTGGCGAGCCGAACTTGTCCTCGGACACTCCCGGCACGAAAAGCCATACGCCATTTCATTTTCAACGTGCCCTTAAAGTTGTAGGGGTCCGCTCTCTTTAATTTCATTTGCCAATTTTTCAGATATTTATCCGATTTAAGTCATCTCAAGACCGGATCAATGGTTTTTTGATTTCGTGTCTGTTTGTCCAGCTGTCTGTCTGTTTGTCCGTCTGTTCCACCATCACGGCTAAACGTCTGGATGGATCTCGACCAAACTTCATATATAGACAATACTCATCCAGGATAAGGTTAAGATATGCATGTGATTTAAAAATCGCTCAATAAATCGGGGGTTTATAGGGAAAACCCAGCATGTTTCTTCCGTTTTCTCTCATGCTATTGATTTCTGCAAAATCAGTGCGCTATATGTGAAACGCCGCTTTATATTACACATCTTTTGTTATGCACATAATTTCGCATGGTCACAGGACACTCTTTCGTTTGAGGGAAAGTTCCAGGCTGTTCAAATGTATTACTTTTAGGCCCCGGAAAATGTCGGTATATGGAGGCAATTTCAATGATTTGCCGCCCTTCGTTTCGTGGTAACTACTTTCTAAACGCTAAGTCATTTCACAAAGCCGATTACACAATCGCTGCTCAATTTGGAGAGATCTTGAACTTTTGTCCTACGCGTCATAGTCGTATCCCGATTCTTTATACTTTAGATAGCGCAGCATTTCTCTATTATAATCAAATCTCTCCAACTCGGTTGTGACTGGCGTTAGGATGTGGTACCTCTCATTTTATAGAAACTATGGCACTTGACAAGTGAGCCTGCCTTTATTGAAGAAACTTCCGAACTCGAATGGGTGTAGGAAATGTGACTTGCCATTACTATCAAAATTTTCCCAACGTGCACCTTAAGTCGAAAACAACGTATGGGGTCCTCCCCGTTTTGCTTCTCGGATAGCGCTAAGAGACATGCAGTTTAATACAATCTTACTCACGGGTACATTTGCTTGTTTATAATAAACAGGAAAAGCACAAAACTCAACTTGAAAGAGTCAACGCTGGTGTATTCATTTGACACGTAAACACAAAAGGTGTGCATAGAAAACACGACACCATGACAAGGGCATCATATCACAAAATACAATCAACCCCCAATGGCCCGTAAATCATAGAACAAATGCCTTCACTGTATGCATTGTAGGCATAAAAATGTAGCTAAATGGTCAGAAGCTCAGATGGTTGGTTGGAAAGGGGGGGGGGGGGGTTACGCGGGTGTCCTGGTTACCTCTGACTAGGTTGCACAATAAAACTCATAATGAATAACCAGGTCGATCTTCATTTTATCCACAGTGACTTACTTTAATTTCGACATTCATATGAAGCCACAATCACTTGGTCACTCCTCACACACGACTACAAACAGAAAAATAAACCCTCTAAGAGGCTGAAGTTCCTTAACTTATACAAATCGTAAGAATTACCCTACATGTGCCTGATATTTCTTATGCCTTACCAGCACCTCTATGTCCAGCCAGCTGAAGTAAGTTCCCTAATGGAGGGGTATGTAACACATCATTCTAAATGGTCATTAGTGAGGACTCAACCAGCCTACACTATGTAATGTGAAACCGTCTAAGTTCACGAAGAACATTCTTATTCTTATTCTTATTCTTATTACACTGACTGACAGAGCAAATGCAACACCAAGAAGGAGTGGTCAGAACTTTATGCCAATTGCAGGGTAAACTGACGTCATTGAGGTATGCTCATGATGTGAAATGCGCCGCTGTGCTGCGCACGTAGCGAACGATAAATGGGACACGGCGTTGGCGAATGGCCCACTTCGTACCGTGATTTCTCAGCCGACAGTCATTGTAGAACGTGTTGTCGTGTGTCACAGGACACGTGTATAGCTAAGAATGCCAGGCCGCCGTCAACGGAGGTATTTCCAGCAGACAGACGACTTTACGAGGGGTATGGTGATCGGGCTGAGAAGGGCAGGTTGGTCGCTTCGTCAAATCGCAGCCGATACCCATAGGGATGTGTCCACGGTGCAGCGCCTGTGGCGAAGATGGTTGGCGCAGGGACATGTGGCACGTGCGAGGGGTCCAGGCGCAGCCCGAGTAACGTCAGCACGCGAGGATCGGCGCATCCGCCGCCAAGCGGTAGCAGCCCCGCACGCCACGTCAACCGCCATTCTTCAGCATGTGCAAGACACCCTGGCTGTTCCAATATCGACCAGAACAATTTCCCGTCGATTGGTTGAAGGAGGCCTGCACTCCCGGCGTCCGCTCAGAAGACTACCATTGACTCCACAGCATAGACGTGCACGCCTGGCATGGTGCCGGGCTAGAGCGGCTTGGATGAGGGAATGGCGGAACGTCGTGTTCTCCGATGAGTCACGCTTCTGTTCTGTCAGTGATAGTCACCGCAGACGAGTGTGGCGTCGGCATGGAGAAAGGTCAAATCCGGCAGTAACTGTGGAGCGCCCTACCGCTAGACAACGCGGCATCATGGTTTGGGGCGCTATTGCGTATGATTCCACGTCACATCTAGTGCGTATTCAAGGCACGTTAAATGCCCACCGCTACGTGCAGCATGTGCTGCGGCCGGTGGCACTCCCGTACCTTCAGGGGCTGCCCAATGCTCTGTTTCAGCAGGATAATGCCCGCCCACACACTGCTCGCATCTCCCAACAGGCTCTACGAGGTGTACAGATGCTTCCGTGGCCAGCGTACTCTCCGGATCTCTCACCAATCGAACACGTGTGGGATCTCATTGGACGCCGTTTGCAAACTCTGCCCCAGCCTCGTACGGACGACCAACTGTGGCAAATGGTTGACAGAGAATGGAGAACCATCCCTCAGGACACCATCCGCACTCTTATTGACTCTGTACCTCGACGTGTTTCTGCGTGCATCGCCGCTCGCGGTGGACCTACATCCTACTGAGTCGATGCCGTGCGCATTGTGTAACCTGCATATCGGTTTGAAATAAACATCAATTATTCGTCCGTGCCGTCTCTGTTTTTTCCCCAACTTTCATCCCTTTCGAACCACTCCTTCTTGGTGTTGCATTTGCTCTGTCAGTCAGTGTATTATTATTATTATTATTATTATTATTATTATTATTATTATTATTATTATTATTATTATTATTATTATTATTATTGATTCGTTATGCACAACTAAGGGGTGCGTTTTAATTTATTAGCACTTTTTTGGTTTTACTCCTTCTCTTCGCAATATCTCTTCATCATCTCGCTGTGTTCCTCTTTATGTTGTTCAGTTCATACTGTATTTAGTCAGGTGGGCTTTACAGAAAATTATCGCTTGTGAATTAAAATTGTGAATTTTAGTCTATGTTCAATGGTTTTTTCGTTAATGCCGATTTCAGTTAGGTATTCAATGATTTCTTTTAGACAATTATTGTGATTTTTCATTGATGAGGTTAAGATAAAAAATTTCTTTGTGAGACTGTTATTTTCCATTCTATACAGGTGACCATAAAATTATAATCGCCATTTCCTCATTGTATCCGTGTTTTTTTCTGTAACTTGATAGATTTCATGTGATTTTTTTTTATTGAAATTCCATTTTCACATTTTGATCCTTGATTTTTCCTGAGGATTTTTCTTTCTTGTCTTTCGATCATCATTATTCGATATCTGCCACCAATTATAGTAATTTCTGATGCAAAAATGTGCTTCTGTTTTAACTAATGTGTTATAATGTTGTTATTTTGCTTTTTAGATGTAGTTATTTCATTGTATCTGTTCCAAGTAATTTTGAATGGTCTTTGAGGGTTAGCAATTCCTTCTTTCTTAGCTTGCTGATTTAACATTGCTGGTTCAATAATTTCACCTAAATACTTAAATTTATCTACTTGAGCGATATTTCCATATTTGATGATTAATGGTTGATTGTTGAAAAACTATTATTGTTATAATCATCATTATTATTAATATGGCTCGTAATCACAACTACAAAACTTTACTTTTCTCCTTTGCAAACTGTAGGGAGATAAAATATATTGATCGGTGAGCGCTCAAGCAAAGAAAATAACGCTCTGATGTAACCTGAGCTGCCCAACGACGTTGTACTATAGCGTTCTCTCTCTAGCAGCTCAGATAATGGGTTCAATACATAACAGGGCTGTTATTGTGCCCAATCATATAATTATAAATGTTCATAAACTGATTATATTGTGCATTGTAACTACGGGTGTATAACATCAGATGATACGTCGTATGGTCCTGTTGCTTTGCAATTCTTGGTCCGGCTCGCATTTTCTAACAGCTCTTCAATAGGAACTCGTGGAACTGGTCCACCAATAGGGACACTGCTCCATGTAGCTGGGTGAGAAAATACTTCATGGCAAATTTCATTTCATTGTTCTAAAATTGTTATTGGCTCTCAAAGGGGTCGGTGGTTATTTTTAATCCGTAGGACGTCTTCTATATCCTGGGCAGCTCGATGACGTGATTTTGTTTTATATCACTTCTTAGATTACACTGGTCAACAATGATTTTGTTAAATGTATAATTTATGGTGATTCTTATGTACTTTTGTGTGCTGATTACGAATATGAAACCAGAAACTTCCCATCACCCACAGTTTTTTTGTAATTTCAAATCTTTGTTTTCATATTTACGTGTTAGCATGCTACCATGAACAAAGATTAATAAACTATTATAATTGTTGGTTTATCATACTCTTTATATATTTCTTTTCTTTTTATTCTCTTAATAATGTACAGAATTCCATTTATTCATTGTTGCCACACAATTAGAAACTTTAAAACATTGCAGTTGTCAGTTGAATTAGAGATTTCTTTCATGCGACTGTCTGCATAGAGTTTTGCTTCCAAAGTCTATTGAAAGGAGATAGTTTGTGTTCAATATATAATACTGTTTTATTTTATTGTGTGAAAAATGCCTCGCAACTGTAAAAATAAACCAGATAATTTCTGTAATACATGTGGCGAGTTAACCTTAAAGCGCAGAGGCGAAGTGTTACTACTTTAATTAAGGAAGCTTATGAGTTGTATTTTGATTGCAAGATGGATCTGAATCAGAATTGGGCCCCTAACATATGTTGTGCTTCATGTGTAACTCTACTGACTGGATGGATGAAGGGGACTCGCCATATTCCTTTTGGAATTCCGATGCAGTGGAGGGAACCTACGGATCATTTGACCGATTGCTATTTTTGTGTGACTAATATCTCTGGTATATCTTCAAAGTCAAAACATACAGTTGTATATCCGTCTCTGAAATCAGCAACCAGACCGGTTCTACATGGTCCTGGGCTTCCTACACATTCTCCACCAGATAGATCGTTGATGCATGGATATGAAGGAGTTGATGTTGGTGAAGAGTTATGTGATGATAAAATGGATGATGACCAACCCTTTGTAGAAAGTTCTGCTGCTTCTTCTGAGCCTCATTTACTTACACAATCAGATCTAAATGATGTGGTTCGTGATCTTAATTTTCTAAAGCCAAATCAGAATTACTCGCTTCAAGGCTAAAAGGCTGGAACCTTATAGAGAAAGACACCAAAGTCTGCTTCTTCCGCCAACGTCAAAAGGAATTTGAGCATTTTTATTCTAAAAAGGAAGAACTAGTTTTCTGCAATGATGTTACAGGTCTCTTCGAGTTACTAGGGCAGCAGCATAATCCAGAAGAATGGCGTTTATTCATTGATTCTTCAAAAAGAAGTTTGAAAGCGGTACTGCTTAACAATGGAAATACATTTCCATCAGTTCCTGTAGCCCATGGTACTATCCGCTATCCAGTATGAAAAGTATTCCTGGCAGATATGTTCAGATTTGAAAGTTGTAGCTCTCTTACTTGGTTTGCAGTTAGGATATACGAAATTTTGCTGCTTTTTATGCAAGTGGGATAGTCGAGATAGAAATAATCACTGTATAAAAATGAACTGGCCAAAAAGACAGTCATTTACTCCAGGACAGGAAAATGTCGTTCATCAGCCTCTTGTTGCATCTGACAAAATCATACTGCCCCCATTACACATAAAACTAGGTTTGATTAAGAATTTTGTAAAAGCACTTGATCATAGTACGGATGCATTTGAATTTCTCCAAACCAAATTTTCAAAAATATCTGTAGCTAAACTAAAGGAAGGCATATTTGTTGGTCCTCAGATCAAAGAACTGATGAAAGGTACAGTGTTTGAAAGCAAGTTAAAAACATACGAACTAGTTGCATGGTCATCATTTAAGAAGGTGGTCACAAACTTTCTAGGAAACTAAAGGTCAGAAAATTACAGGGAACATATTAGTGAACTTCTACAAAACTATAAACGAATGGGATGTAATATGTCTCTTAAAATACACTTCTTGGACTCGCATCTTGACTTTTTCCCTGAAAATATCGGCGCTGTCTCAGACGAGCACGGGGAACGTTTCCAGCAAGACATCGCCGAATTTGAAAGCCGTTACCAGAGAAAATGGGGTCCAAATATGCTGGCTGACTACTGCTGGTCACTCAAAAGGGATGTTCCTCAAACTAAGTTCAGCCAAAAATCTACCTCTCATACTTTTTAGGTATGTAAATGAAATTTAAGTTTAGATAATAAATTTTAGTAGGAACAACAACATGATTTTTAATTTTTTGAAAATTACTCAAAAACTGTGAGTGATGAAAAAATTCTAAAAACGGATTTGAAATCAGCAGAAAAAAGTGTATGTAAATTAAAATGCATGTAAATTCAATTTAAGTGAAGATAATAAATTTTAGTAGGAATAACAATTTTTAACATTTTTTAATTTTTTGAAAATTACTCAAAAACTGTGCGTGATAGAAAAATTCTAAAAACAGATTTGAAATCAGCAGAAAAAAGTGTACCAGAAACACCCTTTCACTTCCATTTAACAATCAAAAATTTAAAATTTGTTGCCCAGTGTTATTAATGTGTAGCAGTTTGTGTAGGAGAGGGATATATTACATTCAAGGCATCAATTTCTACAGACTGAGGTCAAAATATTTCAGCATGGAAAATCACACCACTAAAGCAACAGTTATTTAAAAAAAACATTTCTGAGATCTGGGCAGCCAAACCTCTTATGACATTGCTACCAACTTGAAGAATCAAATATGCTTCACAATTTATTTTGTATAAACCAAAGTCTTCTATACCAAGTGATATTGCAAACCCATATGATTGAAAGTAGGCATGACGAATGACTAATTTTTAGATATTAAACTTGAAATACAATTCATGCTCCTTGAATGTTTCCATTCTTGAACAGGTCTTTAAAATTAATACTCTGATTAGGAATGTCTTCAATTAGATTTTAGAAAACTCCACATATTCAATATTTTCTACAATTCCATTCTTCTTCTCCTTCTTATGCAGTTTCTTCGTGAAGCATCCGTATATACTGTATAATCCGCAGGAAATAAATATGTCCTGCCATAATAGCTTCTGAATATAATTCAATCGCTTTTATATTATTTTCCTCACAGACGGACCTCATCATGGACCAGAAGATACTGTGTAATCTTGAAGAAAATTATCCAGAGCCTCAAAAGTTCCTTCCTGAAAGATGGCTGAAGGATGGTGATCAACTTCAGAAAGCGCATCCCTTCGCGTATTTGCCTTTTGGATTTGGACCGAGAATGTGTCTCGGAAGACGATTCGCTGAGCTAGAGTCAGGGATACTAACTGCAAACGTAAGTATTTTCATACTTTTTATGAGACTTTGAGACGAACATAGATTCCAATTCCTTGTATACTGGGGTTATGAACACAGTCAGTCTAATCTTAACCGTAATATTCGCAGTTCCTTATAGTAACTATTTTTACTATCGAGAGGAATTACACGAAAGCAGTGTATGAAATATTGAACTAACTGGGCAGAAGATAAGAAAAATTGATGACGGATTATTCATAGAGTATGTAAAATACACACAAATGGACATATTCAATACGCATCTATCCCTTCAGTTATTTGCTTTATAATTTGTGGTTAAAAATTGAAAGATACCTTAAAACAATCGAATTGACGTGTATAAGTACATATATAATTAAGAAACTCAATTACTTATTCTTAAACTTTTGAAGTTATTTCTCTGATGTACAAATAGTTGAAACAAAACTATGGGATATCAATTCACCAATCTGCAACTCAGAAAGAGAAATTGGAACATTTTGTGTTAACACAACGGAAGGTAATCATTGAAAAAAATGTTTATAATATTTCAAGTTCTGTACTAGGCCTTTACACTATAAGGGGTTAAAAGTGGAATTCATGGCCATAATAAAAGCTCTTCTGTTTTAATATTGTCGTCCTTACATAATCCAGTATAGTATTTGTGGGATATTACTAAGTATCATTGTTTCTTGTCTTTCAGATATTCCGCAATTTCCGTCTGGAGCATGATGAAGATTTGAAGGAAATAGTTTATGGTTTATCTTTTATTGGAAACAATCTGAACTTCAGAGTAGAAGACAGATCGTAGTCCTAGGAGCCATTCGTCCCGATGACCTTCCTAATGAAGCAATATATTGATTTGTACATATATTTTATTTCATACAATGTTATAATCGCCATCTTTCCTTACTCGAAGGATTGCGGAAAATGAGATTTTACGTTACGGTATTTACTTTCCCCACTCGCTTATTTGAAATCGTCTCGGACTGGTTGAGCTCCACATCGCAGTAATGTAAATACGGACAGTCTAGAGAAGCGAAAATTAACCTTGTTGAATTGTTTCTACGCCTGACTACGGCACTGTGGTTCCGTACCCACCTACACCCAAGATGGATTCTCCGCATTCCCAGCTCAAGACATCTGCCGCCATCACAATGGTGACTAATGTTTAGCTCAATTAATTTCCGATCGATAACTATCACATAATAAATTACAGTATATCATAATAGTACATTATGCAACAAGACTTTAATGGCAATAATCAAGACACGAGTATGTTTATAGACTGAGCGAAGCGAGTTTTATCATTTCCATACGAGTATCTTAATTACCATTATAGGCGAGTTGCACGAGACTGTTTATGCTCGACGATAATTATAACTCTATTCTTTTAATATTCATGAATTTCTGTCGAGATGTCGCTTGACAGCAGAGCACACATGCTGGGTTATCGATTTTGCGTGAGTGTATCCGAGACCTTGACAATGTCAAACGTTTTCAAAGCTTTGACAGAAGGCTATCATAACCTAACTTTATTTCAAATACAGATTGCTTATTGTACAGCTGGTGAAGTGAATTTGCGGGAATGTGCCGTGTGGTTGTGGAATGCTGGAAGTAGAAGATGCATTGATGTTAATATATGAGTCCGACATGTTTGATTTTGGAAACAAGTGCGGAGGTAGTGCTTTGAGCGTAGGTGCGATAGTATCCTTACCTAATTGGTCAAACAGTTGTATCATAATGAAAATCTGAACTCTGATTGGTGGAGAACCTGTACTATAATAAAAATCTTAACTCTGATTGGTGGAGAACCTGCATCATTATGAAGCTTGAACTATAGTACGCGAACCTTTTCTTGAGCCCTGAACTCCATAGTGATGAATGGGAACTAGGGCTCAAGAAAAGTTTCGCGTACTACAATGAGCCTCATATAGATTCAGTTTTCTGGCATACAATACTTATATTTCGGCATCGTCGAACATAAAGTTAGTATTACCATCATTAAACCATGGCCGAGGGATCATATTTACGACCCTGGTTGTTTAGTGACTGTTAATTACTTCAAATAACATTAATTCGATGTTTTATTAAGACATAACTCCATTTTTAATTTGACAATTTGCTTCATACCGCGCCGGAACAGACAGGCCTTATGGCAAATTTGGGATAGGAAAGGGCTACGAGAGGGGAGGAAGTGACCGTTGCATTCATTAAGGTAAGTCGCAGAATTTGCCTGATGTAAATATGAAAAACCACGTAAAACTGTTTTGAAGACTGCCAACAGTTGCGCTCGAACCCACTGTCTCCAGAAAGCAAGCTGGTTGCTACATGACCCAAACCATGCTGTTAGTCGGTCAGTGCGTAAATCCATTTACACACCTATCATATATTTCATTGCAACACAAACACACAAAACAACAACCAAAAAAAACAACGTTATTGCATGAATCAAACATCGATGAATTGAGTGATGACGTGTCAGTGTTACTGATAATAATATATTCAATTTAAATTAATTCAATTCACCATAGTACCGGTATGAAATAAAATATTGTACGCAACAGGCAATTACTCGTTTCAAAATTCCTTGAACATCTCACTGTTAAAGTAAAAGATCACTTTCCGTAGTCGTTGAGTATATAAATTTTATAAAATTTTGTATAAAATAAAACAAAATTTGTCACCACAAGCTTGTAATTAAATTACTTTCCCCCTCATAAGCACATTCTTTAAGAAATACTGTATTGTATATCTCGCTAGCTTCATCAGTGACAGAGTATCATTCTTCAGAGCTCATTCAAAGGTAAGTGATATCTGAAAGGAAGAATGAATGTGCATTCAGGCTCCATGTCATACGTTATCGTACTGTACCGTAGAATATCTCTGGTGACATATTTAATGTTTACCAGACAAAATACATTACAACTCGCACGTCACAAACTGGAAGATTGGTTCTTGATCATCCAGTACAGCAAAACGAAAAGCCGAAATCAAAATGCCTGCAGTCGGTAACTAAGATCATATGTGGTAATAATGGTATAATATTAATTTCGCTTTACTGTTGATAACCTGGTGCAGTCCTTGTAATACAGAGCCCCTAAAAAAGGTGAGCGGCAGCGACTGTGAATAAGAAACTGCGTGTTCGTGTGGTGGAGAATAACGAACTATGGATCATATAGCTGTTCAATGCCGCCTCTGGATTTGTTAAAGCACAAAAGGAGACCTGAATAGTGTCCCAGTTGATGACCTTACAAACTAGGGAAAATGTATTTGATGACTTGTCTGGTGTGTGCATAATATTGTGGCGGGTTATTAGGGTATTAAAAACTGCAAGAAACCTACACAAAGTGATAGCGTGTTCTGTTATACACTAAATTTCTTGACCTACCATTTACAGTAAATATCAAGTTCACTCGCGCTTTGAGTTTTCCACTCAACACAGTATTCCTTTACTCACACACACACACTCAAACCCACGTACTTACTCCGGATGATCAAGCTATATGCCCAGCCCATCGAACTCATGTTCTCCACACGGCTTCTCACAGTGCAGTATCGTGTCCGACAAGTTCACAAGCCTGGAAGAACTCCGTGTAGCAATCAAACCCGAATCACTCACGAGCAATGACTCGTCACGGACTCGCGACCCTCTCGTGAGTGCTCGTGCGAATCACGCACTCAAAACTGACTCACTTGAGATGATTGGCGTGTGCCAGTTGATCTGTTTATATAGGCCCGCTGAAGATTCTGCTAACTTCCACTTCCAGGTAATTCTTGGCGCATCGTCCATTTTAATCAGCTTACACCTTATTCTAGGAGCTTCCTTATCGCGAGTTCAATAATTCGACGGCGCAATTGTATTTCTCGTTGCTGGCTGACCCACATTATCACTGCCCCGCTTATATTATCACCCCCGTTGGCCTTATTGCGATCTGCCAGCTGCCCTGCGCCTCAAATATCCGCGCATGCCGGATTGCCGACAGATGTTTTCTCTGGGACTTCGTCGTCTCTGCGGCAGTAAGTGTCACTCAGGTGGTAAGGGGAGTATTTCCAGGATTTTACACCTATGTAAGCTGGTACCTTAACCGATGACGTCGAATTTGTTGTCATCGTCGCCACTTCCATCCCTAGGGCGATAGTAAGAGCATACTTAAGGCAAAGTTCCCCACTGGGTAATAGGAGTTGGTTAGATCTTGGCGTCGCGATGCCCATCGACAATGTTGTAGACAGCCTCTTTATGTATATGCTCCGGTTGTAATTCGCCTAACGACTTGTGGTAATTTGTTATACCTACGCGGTGAATTCCAGCAGCGATTTACCCGTGCGCTGTACCCTCTTCTTCAGTTAAATTTGGTAGAGTGCTGCCAGCTGATGATCGCTGCAGCGTCCCTCCAGCGTCACAACGATTTATTCGTATACTGCACCCGATCAGACACTGTGTAGCACCCCTCCATGCAGCCCGACGATGATTTTCGCGGCCCTCTCCTTCATCGTTCACCTTTGGCCAGATTATCGAACTGGGTAGACAACATCATCCAAGCTTTCGTCCCGTCGAAGCATGGGGGTCCCACATTAGGACTCTGGTTCCGTCGTCACTAATTGCAGGACTCGGTCTGGTCTCTAAGGCCATCAGCATTCCTCGTAAATCACTCAACAAACTCTACCCGATTGTTGGAATGGCTCCCCCAACTATCAGAAGGGCTGTTGCTGCTGATACAGAGAGGACGAAGCAGACTAATGATTCTCGCCATCCACTGCATGATCACCAGGCTGTAGTCTGTCGACTGAAGTCGAGAAAGAGCTTCATCACCAGGACTCAACCACTGATAGGAACATCGGAGTCTAACCGCATCACCAGGTGGAAAGTCCGACTCGTTGGCTGAACGGTCTGCGTACTGGGCTTCGGTTCAGAGGGTCTCGGGTCCGATTCCCGGCCGGGTCGGGGATTTTAACCTTAATTGGTTAATTCCAATGGCCCGGGGGCTGGGTGTATGTGTTGTCTTCATCATCATTTCATCCTCATCACGACGCGCAGGTCGCCTACAGGTGTCAAATAGAAAGACCTGCACCTGGCGAGCCGAACCCGTTCTGTGTTATCCCAGCACTGAAAGCCATACGACATTTCATTACCAGGTGGAAGAGCATGCTGCCATCTGATACCCCTGCAAAGGAAGAACTAGATCCAGGGAATGACCTGCCCTACCCTATTTGGAAATCACTTAATCGTCTTAGGGTGGGCGTTCCTCTTTGCAAGATCAACATGCAAAAATGGGGCATACTTCCAGCTGATGGAGACGTATCCTGCGAGTGTGGTTTAACACAAGATGCGAACCACCTGCTCATCTGTCCTCTACTAGAACAACGCTGCACTATACAGGACCTGATCCAGGCGAACAACAAGGCCATCGGAATTGCTACATTTTGGAAATGCTGACCGGACACGGAATGATGATGATGACTCAAAAATTACCGCAAGTCCCGAACACCCAAATCTGCCTGATGTATTGTCTCTTGCCTTAAATTTCGCATATTGTCCTGAACTGTGTATCGACCATTTCATTCACCTCTTGTTTGAAGTCACGAACACTGCACTACACAACTTGCGATATTGTCTCGAAATGTTTTTCTACTATTTCACTTACGCTACATCCTGCATACTGTCACGTTTTTCATCTTACTTAAAGGGGTATACACCTCTTCCGCAAACTGTACGGTCCACCCGTAGGTTCTTTCAATTTAGCTTAAATCTCATCCTGACTGGCCATATATATGTTATGACAGGATTTAAATTATAACTCAAACTCACCCTGTTTAGCTTTAAGTTCAGCCTGGCTGGACTGTCGTTGCAATGTAAGTTCATCCCTACTGAACTGTAGTTGTGACTATGGCACAAGGCTTATCTAAGACGATCTGAAATCCAGACTTAATTTCGTCAATTATTCTAGAAATTTACTCCCATTAAACACGCTATCGTTTAACTCCCGCTTCTGACACCAGTTACATATAACAGATACAGTATATATAACAGACACATAATAACCCACAGAGAGGTAGTGTGTTTCCCTATCAGGTAGATTTCTCACACTACTATTTACAGCTAATTTCAAGTTCCTCGTACTGTATTTTTTGAGTTCTATCCCTCTCGTTGGCATTAGCGTGTTCCGCCGGCCCTCTCGCTCTCGGCCATTATTGCCTTCAAGTATCTATTTGTCCGTCTGTTCCGTGTTGATGGATGAATTGTATTTTAACATAGCACGCCACATTTTAACGGCAACACTGAATAGGGGTGGCGTGCTCATGTAGCGGTTTGTAGGTTACACACATGATTGGTTATGCCATAATATGCTGAGTGATTAGTCCAATGTCACACGTAGAATGGAATTTCAATTTAATTATTAATAATACACTCTGTACATGAACACTAGTTACACTTCAAAAATTATATGAATTGCCTGAATGTCTACTGATAAGACTAACTAGCCTCGTTCCGTGAAGACGGCATGATGTTCTCACTTTATTTTTGAGATGCCGGAAACCAGTTGCACTCTAGTCTTGCTTACGCGAGCTGCTGCTAAGAGCGTGCTCTGAATACTGCTGTCAATTAAAAAGAGCGCTGCTAACACAAACGTGGTTAATGCTATCACCTTCTTCATAGAACTTCTCTTAAAGGAGGACACATTCTCCCCAGTGTTGATTGAATTCAATCGAGATAAAATACAATTACAAAGAAATTGACACTAATATGGAATTATGAACATCTCAAGTGAATTCAGGTAGATGAAATATGTTACACTGAACTTGGATTACTAGTTAATAAACATAGATAAATAGGAAAAACACGTAATTCCCTACCAGTGCGCAGATTGATGGGTGCATTATTGTCCAGACCTGCATATCTAAAAGTTTTGGATTGTTCATTGCGCTGAAAAACTGACCAAACAATGAAATTATATCTCATTGCCTATACAAAGGAATAGAAACGCAACTTTATACATAAATTGACACAAGAGAGTCATTCTTGATATAAATGTCTATGTAAGGCAATCACATTGTCATTAAAAACATTGCTCAATGGGAAGGGGACACAATTGCACTGTTAGTCACTTGAAGTTTCCATAGGCAGCTCTTATGGTGACTGCACGTATAAGTACAGAACATGGGTGAAGTTCCACAACTACACCTAGTCTCCATTGACGCAGGGGTAGATATTGTCCTCCTTGATGATTACCTCGGCTCCAACTTGTATACTGAGTTGCTTCGAGGACCAGGTTTGTCTGTTTTGAAGTTGGGTTAGGTACCCCTTATACCATCTAGCCCAAAAGTGTAAACCCATCTGTTGCAACCTTTTGCACAATGAAAGTTTATTAATATCAACAAGAGTCAAATTACATTCAAGAATGGAATTTAAGCTCTATCCAATTAGAAAATGACCTGGAGTTTGAACTTGAGGGTCAGTAGGTTCCGAGGATATAACTATAAGTGGACGACAATTTAGAGAGGCTTCAAATTATGTGAGCAAAGTGCTAAGATCTTCAAATTTTAAAGATGACTTTCCGATAACACAATACGAGTGATATTTGACTGACTTGATGCCGGGCTCCATAATCCTCCGACATGGGGTGAGTGGGCTGGAGAGTAGCGCCAGTTGGTACGCTTGTTTTCCAGATTGCTTACTCTCTTCATGCTGCTGTGTTGCCATTTTGTAAAACAGCATTGTCGCTGTAGATATCTGCAGGATTTCCTCTTATACCGTTGAAACAGTGTACAGCGGCTAAGAATGCATCTGTAGTAAGACTTAACTACTTCCGAATGTGCAGAGTTAGTTGTAAAGCGAACAAATACTGCAATGTATGCCTCGATACGGGCATTGCTACTCTGTTAGTTGGGCGAAGTAGAATTGGACTCCTATAATCAATGCTACATACGCTGAATGTACCTGCTGTTTGAACTCAATGCTTAGGACAGTCACCCATGATCTGATGATTAGATATGCCTTTCAATTTGCAACATTTATGCACTTGATGTCTGGCGAAATCTATGTCATACAGAATCCAAACAACTTGACGAAGGTTTGCCAGCAACAATTCCGATCTTGCATGGGATTTTCTGCAATTGTTCATTTTTGACAATGAGTGTCGTTAGCTGAAGTTTTAATGGTAATAAAATGCGGTGTTTTGTTGAGAATGGGAGTGACTTGTTCCTCAATACACTAACAAATATAAGTACATTTACGATTTCATTATTTTATTGGCCCTTCATTGTAGACATGATAATAACGTTTTGGGATTAGGCTGTGTCAGCAGAACAAGGTGAAATTCTTTACGTTTCGCGAGAAGTCTATTGCAGGTCTTCAGAGGGAGACTTCTCTAATTATGAAGGCTTTAATTTAAGAATGCTTTACCGTTAGTCTATAGCAGGGATGGCGAACCTATGCCACGCGTGTCACTAGGTGACACGGAAACACGATTTCGGTGGCACACCACATGAACATAATAACGCACCAACTGTGATTTGTGATTGCATCCAATAGCACCCCACACCATAAGACCTTAATTTGGTGATGTATGTCTTGTGCTACTGCAGTCAATGTGATGCTTCTTCCTCTGTCTGAGGCAAACCAAAATGTGGCCATCATTCTCAAATAATGAGAACATTGATTCGTCCGAAAACACTATTTGCTGTAATTCCTGTCCCCAGTGATATTGATCCATACACCATTGCAGTCTAGCATGTCTATGCACATAAGTCAAAGATAGGCGGAGAAGTGGGCGATGCGCCGGTAACCCAGACCGTAATAAACGGCGATTGACTATCACTCCTGGTAGTGTACGATTTGTTACACTGTTCCACTGTTGCACCAGAGCCGAGGGGGACGCAGATCTGTTCTGCAATGCCATTCGAATGAGGTGTCGATCTGCTCGGGGTGGGGGGAGGGGTTGGTCTGGGTGGTGCGACCAAACCCATCTCGTCATGTTCTATGGCCCTCTGTGAACCATTCTGTAGACACCCGGTGAACTGCCGACACACTTCGTCCCACAAGAGCAGCAATCTCCCGGATGGATGCATCACTTTCTCTCATGCCAACAATGCGCCCTCTTTCAAACTCATTCATCTGACGGTACGGTTCTCGCATACGTCTGCGATGCATCCTGCACGACTGATCAAGTCACACTGATCCATTACCTTCGGTTTATAGCGACAACGAAAGCCACAGGCACATTTTACCGGTGGGTGGTTGTGTGCTGAGATATCGATGTGGACCTTGAACCTGACGGCCGGCATTGTTTCGATGCTAATCATTTCTTCAAAACATACTAGTGCACATGTCAAGTGAATATGAACTTCCTATGTCTATTCTTTCGAGGTGTTCTGGCTTTTATGAACATGATGTCTTTATTTCTTCTAGCGCATTCGTTCCTGATTCGTCTGATGACCTTGTTGCTATTTCGTAACTCACATACTCGCTAAGAGGAAATAATTAGAGCTAAGATTATCTAGTCAGCTCCCACTTGAAAGGCTACCGTACAATGATCCATCTATTGACCCACCTCACCATACACAGGTGACACAACGAACTACCAAGTAGGGAGAAACACAACAGTGACAAAAATCGCATCCAAAGCAAACCAGAGCCAAGTCCATATCTCTCACAGATTTTGCAATCGTGATCCCATCAGGGTGAGAAAAAAAAGTTGGTAGAAAATGAAGAAAAAGAAGAAACATCACGTCAACTGATATCTGAAAGAAATGATGGAAGAGAACAAGAATATTCTCCTTAGGGAGAATTATTAATCCTTGAACAGGACTCATAATTTCTTATGGAAACGTGTATATGGAAGGGACTTAGATCAGGTTTTAGAAGTCAAATTCACAGATACAATCAGTAAACGGCGATTACTATTTTGTGGCAACTTATATAGAATGGATAATGACAGACTCAAAAAGAAAATTTTTAACTTAGCCTCGTTCTTGTTTGATTCATCAGTCCATAGACTGGTTTGATGCAGTTCCCCAGCCACCCTACTCTGTGCTAACCTTTTCATTTCTACATAACTGCTGCATCTTACATCTGCTCTAATTTGCTTGTCATACTCATACATCTGTCTACACCTACCGTACTTACCACCTACATTTCGCTAAAAACACCAACTGAACAAGTCCAGGGTCTCTTAACATATGTCCTATCATTCTATCTCTTCATCGTGTCAAATGTAGCCAAATCGATCTCCTCTCACCAATTCGATTCAGTACTTCTTAATTCGTTACTCGATCTATCCATCTCACCTTCAGCATTCTTCTGAAACACTACATTTCAAAAGCTTCTATTCTCCTTCTTTCTGAGCTAGTTATCGTCCATGTTTCACTTCCATAAAATGCCACGCTCCAGATGAACTTCAAAAACCTCTTTCTTATTCCTAAATCAATGTTCGAAGTGAGCAAATTTCTCTCCTTAAGATATGCCTTCTTTGATTGCGCTTGTCTACATTTTATGACCTCCTTATTTCTGTCACCGTTAGTTATTTTACTACCCAAGTAACAATATTCACGCGCTTCCTTTAAGAGTTCATTTCCTAATCTAATATTACTTGCATCACATAACTTCGTTCATCTGCACCCAAAGTCTTTTGTGTCGGTCTTATTTATTTACATCTTGTAGGCTACTTCTTATCCAAGACTCTATCGATACCATTCAGCACTTTCTTTAGATCTTCTGCAGTCTCGGATAAAATAACAAGATCATCGGCATATATCAGGGTTTTGAATTACTCTCCTTGGATTGAGATTCCCTTTACAAATTCCTCTTTGATTTTCTTTACTGCCTATTTTATACAAACAATGAAAAGGAGGGGGGTACAACCTGCAGCCCTGTCTCATTCCTTTCTAGATTGCTGCTTCTTTTTCAAAGCCGGTATCAATGAAAAATCACAATATCTGGCCAAAAAAAATTAGTGAAAACCTAAATGATTTTGGCATTAATAAGAAACCATTCAAGTTAGACTAAAATTCAGAAACTTCATTCACAAACCAAATATTTTTTAAAACCCAACCGACTAAATACAAGATGGACTGAACACACGTAATAAGTAACACAGCGAGGGAATGCAGAGGTATTGGGACGAGAAGAAGAAAACAGAAGAAGTGTTAAAAAGTTCAAACGTGCTCCTTGGCTGGGCATAACGAATTAAGAAACAAATCTAATAATAATAATAATAATAATAATAATAATAATAATAATAATAATAATAATAATAATAATCGTATGGCCTGGTCTACCCTGTGATGGTATTTTAATTTGGCTACCTGCTCGTCAATTTAGACATTCTATTTCGCTCTCGGCCAGCTAGATGTAAGAGTAAACCGAGTCTCTCTTGCTCGTCTATGGCAGAGTTTTAATTAATTTTATCGGAAAAGCACGATGCGTTTTAAAGACAAAACTAGAGTGAAACAAATTTATTCAGAAAGAAAATAGAACTGTTCCATTCCATTCAAGAAATGCAATGATGCACAGCTTACCGATACGATTTTTTGGTTGTTGCTTTACGTCGCACCGACAAAGATATGTCTTATAGCGACGATGGGATAGGGAGGACCTAGGAGTGGGAAGGAAGCGGTCGTGGCTTTAATTACGGTACAGGCCCAGCATTTGTTTGGTGTGAAAATGGGAAAAGACGGAAAACCATCTTCAGGGCCGCCGACAGTGGCGTTCGAACCCACTATCTCCCGAATACTGTATACTCTCCGCACTTAAGCGACTTCAGGTGTCGAGCTCGTTACCGCTCAGTTAGAGGTCTAACAATAAAGATAATAGTACAAATAAAGTTACATTTTTACAAATTATTTATTATTATTATTATTATTATTATTATTATTATTATTATTATTACCTATATATTAAAAGAGTTTACTAAGAACATCTTTGACAAATCCGTCCATCCGTTCTACTGGACGGGCTTGCTTCATTTCTTTATTCTCTCTGGAATTAACTGCCCGTGAATCATGCTACATTGGTAGGTCTCTAAGTTCATCCAACTTCGAGTAATCATAAAATCAAATCATCTAATGATCACTCCAAGAACTGCAGGCGAAGGCTTACCATAACTTAGCAGGTTGTTAAGCGACTAACACTTTCAATAATATTCTGATATACGTGATTTTCATCCTTAGTAATGTCATTTTATGCAGCCATGTTTGATTACTACCGGTCAAGGCAGAGTGTACACACGATCACGGAAGAATACCATTCCCCGCTATATACTCTCAGATTCTCTAAACTTTCCCAGCTTCCAAATGTATTCAACAGATGGCAGAGCGTTCTTAATAACTTACAGGCTGCTAAGAGAAAAAAGTCTACGCACAAACAGACCCCATCATAACATTGCCCTTTGCGGCACAATACCAAGCTTTACATCTACAAGGGCAGGATAAAAGAGCAAATATATGCATATATTTTAAAAGCAGACTGAATGATGAGGTTAGAATGGATGAATTCTGATAACGAACTGCGGCATACCATAACCCGCTTCGTATTAGTTGTTTATAAAACCATTGAAGAGAGCACGCAATACAATATGAAAGTTTTACTTGCCTAGGATAGAAAATGAAGTGTCGTATGGCTTTTAGTGCCGGGATATCCCTGGACGGGTTCGGCTCGCCAGATGCAGATCTTTCTATTTGACTCCCGTAGGCGACCTGCGCGTCGTGATGAGGATGAAATGATGATGAAGACAACACATACACCCAGCCCCCGTGCCGTAGGAATTAACCTTAACCAATTAAGGTTAAAATCCCCGACCCGGCCGGGAATCGAACCCGGGACCCTCTAAACCGAAGGCCAGTACGCTGACCGTTCAGCCAACGAGTCGGACATAGAAAATAACAGAGGTGGATGCACCACTAGAGTTAAATGCCTTATTGCTCCGAGGAAGGTGGCTTTTATGCAGATAGGAGATTGCTGTGTACCTTTTTTTTTTTTTTTTTTTTTTTTTTTTTTTTTTTTGCTACTTGCTTTACGTCGCACCGACACAGATATGTCTTACGGCGACGATGGGATAGGAAAGGTCTAAGAATTGGAAGGAAGCGCCGTGGGCTTAATTAAGGTACAGCCCCGGCATTTGCCTGGTGTGAAATTGGGAAACCACGGAAAACCCTCTTCAGGGCTGCCAACAGTGGGGCTCGAACCCACTATCTCCCGATTACTGGATACTGGCCGCACTTAAGCGACTGCAGCTATCGAGCTCGGTTTACTGTGTGCCAGTCGACTTCGTCTTCCCCTTCGAATGAGGATGCTACATGCCTTTATTTGTATGGACAGTGGCATTGTATGCCTGTGAAACGTGGGCACTAAATAAAAACGAAGCCTCTAAGATGCGGCGCTATAGTCAGATATTAAATGTGACGTGGAAAGGTAAGATGTCAAACACCAGAGTCCTAGTCACTGAGAAAAAACGGAGATCAATCCTCCGCGCCATCCGTCGTCTTGCATTTTGGAGGTCACACAATACGTCATTCCATTTTAATGAGAACTGTGGCAGAATGTTCCATTGAAAGAAAACATCCACGAGGAAGACCTAACAATACATTCCTTAAACAAAGTCTATTTTTATCCAGACAAAGAGTTTTGTTTCAATGAAGGAAGGGGCATAACATAGCATAATCTGGAAATGATTTATGGAAATTGATCAATCTTTGGACTGTAAACCAATGATGATCTTCACAGTTTGTAATTACAAGTAGGTTTATATTTCATCTCAAGAGTTGGTGTTACATCCCGTATAAGATGATGGCCTCTTGGGGTAGAAGTAACGTGCCCTCCCTTTTACCCTGTGGTCCCGGGTTCAATTTTCGGACAGGACGGTAATTTTGCCTGGTTCTGTGGCCTGGTTCGTGGTCCAATTTAGTAATGTTTTTTACGTCGCACCGACACAGATAGGTCTTATGACGACGATGGGACAGGAAAAGACTAGGAGTGAGAAGGAAGCGGCCGTGGCCTTAATTAAGGTACAGCCCCAGCTTTTGCCTGGTGTGAAAATGGTAAACCTCGGATAATATCTCCAGAGCTGCCGACAGTGGGGTCCAATTTAGTCTACAACTGAGAAAGTATCTGACCGTGAGAAAGCGGACTTTGTCTACTAATCCAAGAATAAGGGCCGAGAGGATTCGTTACACCGACTACACGGCACCTCGAAATCTGAAGGCCTTCGGGCTGAGGAACGGTCGCTTAGTAGACCAATGCCCTTCGAGACTGTTGCACCATAGTGTTCGGTTGTTATATATGGCCATTTATAACAAACCAAATATCATGTCAGGTAACTACTCAATGCCTGTATCTGAAAACGCTGAATCTATTGATATAAATAAAATCGTAACGATCGTGTGTCTGTACATTGACTATTTTGGCGAAATTTCTGTACAGTTATCCGTTTCAGGTGTCTTAATGGAAATCAATTTCTAAAACTTTTTTATCATGTGCATCATTTCGATACGAGGATTAAAAGGGCGATATCATTAACGGACCCTTTTTCAGTCTAACTTCGAGCGGACATTTTTCAGGCTTTTCTGTAGATTTGTCCGTTCGTTTGTTAAGTTCTTCTAAATGGGAAACTACTCTATATATTGTACCTAACTTTATAACTGTCCTTGGGTAGGTATTGGGGTGAATATTATTTTAAAATTCCGGATTGGTTTGGGGGTTTATAGGAAGTCAAAACAGTAATATTTCCCTTCCACAAAACATACATGGTCAACCTTAATGGAAAACTACCAGCCTTAGTGGAAATGAATTTCGAATTTTTTTCTCCTGTGCACCTTTTCGATAGGAGGATTATCATTAATGGACTGTTTTACAGGTTGTCATGTAATTTCAAGTTCAGTTAAATGGTTTAACTCAGGGCCTCTCAGGGTGTATGCGCTTGGTGCATGCACTGTGCACGGTGCAAAAGACGACTTCCCTTCGTTGACCAGAGTGCAGACCTCCCACTCCTCGATTGGGAGCAATAGCGCTTACTCTCTCTTTCCTCACGCCTGTCTCGCTTGCTCCTCCTGTCTCCCTCTACCACACTTGCTCCGTAGCACCCTAAATCCGAGCTGACTTGAGCCGAGTAGAGCCGAGGTTAGCCGAGCTTAGTCAAGCAGCCTAGAGACGAAGCGTTGGTCCGAGCTGAACCGAGCGGTACCGATGCACAGTGCACGGGGCTCTTGCGCCTCGATTTGCACGCGTGAGATTTTGGGCGTTCGAGAGGCCTTGGTTTAACTAAAGAGTCATTTTATTCTTTTCTACAGACCAGATAACACGGAAGGTTATCGTCAACGATTGGTTTCACGAGTCTTCAGCCATAGTGCCACTCCCGGTTTCAGATGAACAACAATATGTAACTGAGAAATAAGGAGAATTACGCACTACTTCGGACCAGGCACTGTATCGTTCAATAAACTCTGATCTATCCCATTCTGTCTCTGCTTTGTTCAGCTTTATCGTACTTCACGTTACTACCACGTGCTTTCGTAGAAGAATATCAGTTTAAAATGCCGTATTAAACGTTTCAATACAGGCATGTAACTTCGCATAAATTCATTAAGCAACCGTGAAATCGATAACCAATTACAGTGAATTGTTCTCTACTAAGTCTTAGTACTTAATATTCTATCTATTTTTTTCAGAATATATTGAAATTGTACTGTATTTTATAACGTAGCTTTAAATACAGTACAAACAAGACACAAATGATGAATTTTCTTCAAAGAAATTATTTTTACCTAATTAACCCCATATTTCATAAAATGAACAACCTCATGCACAATCTCAATACTTCATTAATAACAATGTTTTCACGAACATCGTTGACAAGAATCTTACTTTTTAATTTTTAAATGCTATTTGTTGGGGCGTCGACCTATGGAGATTTTTTGCCCCTACTTGCAACATATGACATGAACGTGTGTGAAATGGGAATTGCGCAAGTGTAGAGTGCTCAATGTGAGGAAAGGAACGTTAAAGACGACACAAATACTCAGTCCCCAGGCCAGGGATATTAATCATTTACAATTAAAAACCTCTGACCCGGCTGGTAATCGAACCCGGGGCCACCAAGTGACATGCGGACGCGTTGCCCCCTACACCGCGGGGCCCGCGGAGCCTGACCAAGAATATCTTACTCCGAATAACTAATAACTGAATGAACATAGGCGAACATTTATGATATTCATGATACTGAAAAGGTGTAGGGTTTGAAATATAAAGATATACCAAGTCTAATTTCTTAGTGTCCATATATTCTGCTTCTTAGTATAATTATGCGTTTTGGGGGCAAACCCGAGTTAACGCACATTCTTTTACGTTAGTGTTGGCGCAGTAAATATCATCATCATCATCTGTTTACCCTCCAGGTTCGGTTTTTCCCTCGGACTGAGCGAGGGATCCCACCTCTACCACCTCAAGGGCAGTGTCCTGGAGCTTCAGACTCTTGGTCGGGGGATACAACTGGGGAGTATGGCCAGCACCTCGCCCAGGCGGCCTCACCTGCTATGCTGAACAGGGGCCTTGTGGAGGGATGGGAAGATTGGAAGGGATAGGCAAGGAAGAGGGAAGGAAGCGGCCGTGGCCTTAAGTTAGGTACCATCCCGGCATTCGCCTGGAGGAGAAGTGGGAAACCACGGAAAACCACTTCGAGGATGGCTGAGGTGGGAATCGAACCCACCTCTACTCAGTTGACCTCCCGAGGCTGAGTGGACCCCGTTCCAGCCCTCGTACCACTTTTCAAATTTCGTGGCAGAGCCGGGAATCGAACCCGGGCCTCCGGGGGTGGCAGCTAATCACGCTAACCACTACACCACAGAGGCGGACATGACTTTAATTACGGCAGAAAAAATGACATAAAATGCAGAATGCCACAAGCAAAGAAGCCTTACTTAAGAAAAGAAATTTGCTCGCTTCGAGCATTGATGTAGGCTATATTAATATAAAGACGTTTTTGAACACTTGCATGGCATTGAATGGAGGTGAAACAAGGACGATAACTAGCTCAAAAAACTGAATAGAAGCTTTTAAAATTTTGTGTTACAGATGAAGTGAGATGAATAGATGGAATCACGAATGAAGAGGTACTGCGTTAAATTGTTGAGGGAAGAACGATTTTGGTGAAATTTAACCCGAGGAAGAGATAGGATGATAGGACACATCTTAAGACATCCAGGACTTGCTCAGTGACTTTTTGACGGAAGTGTAAGGGGTAAAAATGGCAAGGGGTAGTCTAGGTATGAACATGAAAAACGGATTAGAGCAGATGTAGGATGTTGTAGTTACGCAGAAATGAAAATATTAGCACAGAATAGGGTAGCATGGAGACCTGCATCAAACCAATTTATGGATTAATGACCCAAACAACACCACCCTAGTAGTCTATCCTGTTCACCTGAACTAGTACAACCAAATGCAAAAATTTTTAGGTGTAAGTCAAATTCTTGGAGACCGATAACCTCCCCTAATTTGCATCAAAGCTCCATGCTCCCACAACGGCAACCAACAATTTAGCATACCCATGAACTCAACTAGAAAGGTGGGTAATATAATATTGTAAAAGCAACAGATACCAGGTCATAGGAAACGAAATGTTATCGACTGTCAAAATTCGTAGCCGATGGTATGGTGACTTCGTTAACACTGGCCTAGGGAACACCACTCTAAGAAACCCAGAGGGAGATCGTCATAACGACTAAGTAGCCCAATTCAGTATCACAAACGTCTTCTTTGCTTCGTACCGCACATAAAGCGTCCTTAAATATTTTTCAATGTCGTGAGTGTCGTTTAGTCGGAAACGAACATCCCTCATGTCCGCTTTAACCGTATTTTGCCAATTTAATTTTTGTCCAGCTGGGCGGTCACCGTTTACGCAAAAATGGAAGGGGAGGTTGACGACTGTGGTAGGTGCTGCACGCAGAACATGACATTACTAACGGGGATGCTTTTCTTGCCTTTTATACGCAGTTGGCGCGGTGCCCAGTTTCTGGAAAATTGTCTCTTTCCTTATGTGTCAGATTAAGGATATGCCCCTTCGAGCGGAAGAACATGCGCTAGAAGATTACCTTACAAACGCAGACGCTTCTCCCGCATTTTATGAGCAATTCTCGTGATGCCCAATTTCTGGCGAATTTTGTCTTTCCTGATGTGGTTCACTAAGTGGATGCCCTTTCGACGGGTACAACATACACTGTTGGCATTCAGTCTTCTTGTTGGACTGCCTGCTTTCAGCTATACACCGGGGCAACTAGGGGTCATGTTCGCTATAACACAGACTAGTAATGAGAATCCTATCATCATAATGAATTCAGTTTGCGCAACAATATATCGAACTTCTCATCAAAATGTCTTGAAGTCGTAAATAAATAGAGAAGCCACCGCGACCACTGACGTGGAGGAAGCATTTTTGTTTCAATTTGTATTATAAAAGGGTAATACTTGCCGAAAAAATAACACGCACACCAAAAGACTCAGTTTTCACACACACGGAGGAAGCGGGACGAACTGTAAAGTCATGAAGCTTCTATTATTAAAAACTGAAGATGTTTCTACTACAGTCGGACAGTGGTAAGAGGACAGACATGTGTACCAATTATCATATCAAGCTACTTGCACCAGTCACCGTATCAAGCTACTTTACACGCTTACTCTGGTTGACATAATATTTCATCACATTATATTTATAATGGGCACGATGGCTAATCTTTTAATGACTGATAACTTTATCGCTGAGCTGCCGTTATCTCTTCAGTATGATATTATCATTATATATTCTAAATTTGTACCAAGTGAGCGTCTAAAGCATTTGTACTCTTATCGACAGTAAATGAAATGAAATGGCGTATGGCTTTTAGTGCCGGGAGTGTCCGAGGACATGTTCGGCTCGCCAGGTGCAGGTCTTTCGATTTGACACCCGTAGGTGACCTGCGCGTCGTGATGAGGATGAAATGATAATGAAGACGACACATACACCCAGCCCCAGTGCCAGTGAAATTAACCAATGATGGTTAAAATTACCGACCCTACCGGGAATCGAACCCGGGACCCCTGTGACCAAAGGCCAGCACGCTAACCATTTAGCCATGGAGCCGGACATCGACAGTAAATAACGACAATGAATAAATTATGATCAAAAGGGCTAGAAATGCTGAATTTCTGAGTTTGTTGTAGAACACATTTAGTACCAAAATGCTACAGAACAGGTTAGCTCAGTATGTTGCTAGCTCTGTACTCGTGAGGCAGGTTAGTTCGAATCCACATTGCCAATCCTCAAAATGGGTTTCATGCTTTCCCATTTTAACTCGAGGAAAATGCTGGGACAGTACCACGGCCTTAAGGGTTTACTGGGAAAAGCAGATAAAGAACTGGCAAACTGAATATGTCCCCATATAGTCCTAGCACTGAAACTCTACAGTACACTAAAAGATCCGAATGCCGAAAACCACAATATTCGTTTATGAAACATCACGTTTCTCACTACAAACACAAGACGTATTTTTAGTCAAAAAAGAGGAGATTACTTTATGCGGACAGTGCCTTTATCACGGAATCTGGGAAACAAAGTTTTTGGATGTGCTGTGTACGTGAAAAATTCGAAAATACATTATGGATGCCAGGAAGATACCTTTCCGAATAAATATAACGATAAAATACAAGATAAAATACGTCACTATTTAAGTTAATTATCTCAAGCCATGCCAATGATCGATTTTCTATGCATTCTCTTAATTCACCCACACCTAAAAAAATGCGTTTCAGCATTTGTAAACTGATTACTAATAAGTAAAACGAACTCATCAACATCATGATCAATAATCAATGATCTGCATATAGGACTGTCGCCAAGGTGGCAGATTCTCTATCAGTTGTTTACCTACCATTTCCTTAAACATTTTCAAAGAAAAAAATCGAACATTTCCCGTGATAAGTTATTCCAATCGCTTATTCCTTGACCTGTAAATGAGCATTTGTTCGAATTTGTCCTCTTGAGTTCCAACTTGATTTTCATATAGGGCCTATTATGATATTTCGTACATTTAAAAGCTCCACTGAAAGTTATTCTTCTACTTATGTCATTCCATACTGTACCCTGATGAGATAGGCTCTATCTTTCATGATTTGATTTTGATATGAGAAATACAGATATATAGAAATATTAAATGAAATACAGTGTCAGTTAAGTGTGGACGGGATGAATTTCGACATAAGCTAGACATATCGCGACTGTCAGACGCCACAGTAAGCTTGTCATTAAGGGGAAAAGGTTTCCTGGTCAAAAGATAAGAGGATTAAATCTAGAGCTCACAACAACAGAATAATGACTTCGAGGAAGTGAAAGAATATATATTTCGGACCAAGGGCGAGTAGATGTATCACCAATACCGAGAATGTGACGTGCCAGTTTTCCCACGCCCGAGGCGTTTGGTGTTGTCAACGTTACAAGGGAGAGATTTCAAACTGACCGAAGCGGTGTTGACCAATGAGAAAATTTATCGTAGGCCCGCAGATAAACCAACATAAGAAAAACTCAGAGTGAACTCCAGTTAGCTTCTCCGATAACAATAATTAAATTATTCCAACCACATGATTGAATAGAGGGGATTTTTGTGATATCATCCCCATGTTGATTAATTGTAATCATAATAAATTCAAGTAATGAATTCGTGGAAATGACCCACGCTATCTCGCCATTGGTCGAGATGGGCACGCCATCAGGGACGCCGAGTTAGCGCGCGAAAGGTGGAGGACAGAAATTAAGTGATATTTCCATGATCACCGAACGATAGGAGTTCAGAATACGACACATGAATGTGTATCGCCAGTGTATTAAGTAGGATAAAGCAAGAGATCCAAATCCGCCTGCATATGCCGATTTAGGATAACCAACCCCCCTCTCCAGGAGTTGACCGCGGATGACCCCGGCGGGAAATCATATCGTCCATAAAAGTCCAGTAGCGAACCTCACATCACTCAGTTCTTACCAGTCACCAGTCGTGTCAGTCGTATGAAGTAGTTGAGACTCTGACACGTTGACTCTGTAAGTCAGTACCTCGGCACGCATTCGAAGTCAGTTAGAGCTGAAAGTACGTAAATTATTCGGAGAATGAATACGAACAGTGAAATTATCCATAGTACCGAGTGTGTATAATCAGTACAATTATTAGGAGTTGAATTTAATGAATGTCATGTGTTTAAATAATAAATAACTAACGGAACGCCGATAGTACTTTTGGAAGGCAGTGTGCGGAGCCTGAAGTAAACAACTCAAGATAGACGGTGAATAACTATCCGAGCAGGGAACCATAGGAGCTAGGCAATTATCAAGACGGCTTAGAAATAAACCAGGAAGTGCCGGTTGAAGACGCGCTACGCGCCGGTTCAAATGAACGACATTTCGTCGTAATGTGTCACGACGTGTGTTTCGGGCGTATATGAAGAGTATATTGTGCGAGTGTCAGGGGTCTAGGAGCACCTATAAGTGTCTTTTTGTTATTAGTTTTTTTTGTGTAAAATAGTGTAATAAGGTATTAATCATGGGTAGTCACCCAGAAGTGTTTTATTGAGTTAAATTTGTATTGTGCGACATGATGGACGAGTAAATCACCATGGGGCCGTAAGGCCTATATTTCATCCGCCACGAGACAATGGAATTCTACATAGGAATGAGTACACAATTTTGATATTTGGGAGATGTTATCGCGACTAAACGGGGTTCAGTGTAAATTAATTATGATTACTTAACATGGTCCGCCTCCCGAGTCCATGATTTTATTTTTTTGTTAGACGGACGAACTAATTTATATTAACGTAATAATGGGTTAGATTAATTAATTTGAGTATTTCTTTGTTGTATATAATGTAAATATGGGATATATTTCTTTCAATTAATGCATGCCGTTTGTAATACTTTGACTTAAGTTCATTTCAAGTGTTAAATTCGTTTTTGTGCTAACCCATTTATTTGAATTTCATTCACTGCGGTGATCATTTGTATTTTAATTAGGAATAATTTCTATTAGACAGCCAGATTATGAAAGAGCCAGAGTTTGTAAGATTTGTGTCGCGTACGGAAGGTCATTAAAATACTAATAATAATAATGTTTGTGAGTTGACAAAGGAAAGTAAAGTAATAATAATAATAATATTTATGCGTTTGCGAGTTAGAGTATAATAATAATAATGACAGTGCCTCGTGAGTTAGCCAGTGCAAATATAATAATCAATGTGGAGATGACATGTAGCGTTAAAGACTTTCATTCGCGTAATCAGTTTGATTTTACGTAAATTTTTGATTTTACGTTTTTGGACTTTGTTTTAACCATTAAAAATTTGTTTAAAAGCGATAAAGGCACGTGAATTAGAATGGTCACGATATGTTAAAAGCCCAGAATGATTTGAGCCCATATTTAGAGTTGGAAGTCATGAGGGACGAATATCCGGCGTAAAATAAATTGAGCCGTATTGTTTGTAATGATGAAATAGATGAATCTCAAGGCCTAAGATGATATAAATGCATATGCCGGTGTTATTAGTGGTAGAATCCACGCACCGAGGATTAATTTATGAATTAAATGTTTGAAGAGTTCCGATGAAAGGAAATGGACTTCAAATTGGAAGGAATAGTTTAGCAATCGCCGGCATTGGAGGTATTTGCCCAGCCGCGATGTGCCATAGGTTGTGAGATGTGTCTTGGGAGGACGTGTGTCCCCATATAAATTTAACGGCAGTACGAAACTGAAGGTACGGTCCCGAATACCGTGTTGTCCCGACCGATATAAAGCAGATATTAGTGGTTCATAACGGGATTTAACATATGTGACTCAATTCTAAAGAGTGGAAATTAAAATATCATCTTTCCATTTTTTTAATAATAATAATAACAATAATCATACTCCAAGTGAATCTTGTCTTAAATCAAATGCTTAGTGCCAAGATAAATCGGAATTGTAAAAGGGGTTATGCGTTAAACATATTAAGAGTGAACTACCGTGTAACAGGCGAAATTAAGTTTTTTTTAAATAATAATAATAATAATAATAATAATAATAATAATAATAATAATAATAATAATAATAATAATAAATATTAAGAAAACTACTTTTTTTTAAGAATTCATTTTTTTAAAATTTGGACATAATAATGATGTTGGGAGTAGAAATGAAAGATTTGAGATTTTTAACTAATAATAATAATAATAAATAAAATATTTGAAGAAGGAGAAGAAGAATAACGAATGAAGCTACTTTTTTTATTTTTTGATGAAAATAATAAGAGCGAGAAGTTGAAGTATTATAGCGAGGATGATTACGGGTTACGATAATCACGATATCCACTATTATTATTATTAATAATAATTTGTCCAACCCTTGTCCCGTTTCCCTACGGGGTCGGGTATGAGGTGAGATGAATTTGTCGTGGCGGTTTTTTATGACCGGATGCCCTTCCTGACGTCAACCTCATCAGAGGAGTTAATGGGAGATGAAATGAATGACGTGATATATGATAGTAGGGAGAGGGTGAAACCCGGTGCCGGCACATAGCCTACTCCTGTCGAATAGCACCAAGGGGTCTGCTCAAGGCTTAACGTCCCCATCCGACGGACGAATCACCATCAACAGCGTCATATGCCCTCACTCCATATGAGCACTGCGGAGAGGTTTGGAATTTAATCCAGGCTTTTGGCACGCAATCTAGTGATTAGAAATTGTATACCACCACCTCCCCTACCCTGCCGGCCAACATTCAGATGGTGAAAATTTTTTCGACCAACGGGACTCGAACCGGCTAACCTCGGTGTTAGACCGTCTTAGACTTCAGCGCCTTAACGATCATGGCCACCAGGCGGGCTCTATTATTAATAATAATAATAATAATAATAATAATAATAATAATAATAATAATAATAATAATAATAATAATAATAATAAAATATTTATGAGGAAGCTGATCATTATATTGTGCGGATAAATTAGGAGGAAGAACTAACCTTCGTTTGAAACGTCGGCAAGGGTTGGCATATAATCATCCCGGATGACAAATGATAATAATCAAAATAGGATTATAATTGAAATTAATGATAATAATAAAATTAATTGATGGTAGTCAAAGAATATGATAATGATGAGATAAAGAATGGTTAAGATATTATTTAATAATCATAGGAGGATATGATAGGGACAGTCATCCTGTGTCGAACTGCTCCGAACCACATGTTGGGTTTTCACGGGGAGACTGGTAGCTGTAGATACGTAAATAACCCACGGACGGCACATATCTTCAGGGTCAGAGCATAGTAATGAACCTTTCCGTACGTCTTGTCGTATTGACAAGTGTAAATATTAAAGTAGCTTTGAGTTAATGAACTCTACCTGGTGTGTTTATGAATCTGGAAATAATAGGCTAGAGTTTGTCCGTATTATAAATTCCCGTTTTTTCGAGGCGATAACATTTTTCACGGTGGGTGTCCGGCTCACCAGAATGTACATACCGGAAGTGTCTCATGTCCAAACGGAACGAGGAGACGACAGTAAAAAGTTACTGTCGTGCCTTCGTCTCCGAAAAAAGATCTCCAGCGGTGAAACGTCCAATCATACGGATGTGAATTCGATCCCCAGTAACCAATTGGGACGAATTCACCAGATGTTTTACACTACCAAATTAGTGAGGTAAAATCCAAGTATTATGTCATTTATTTTTCAGGATTAAAGTGTCCCAATGTAAATTTGTCATCATGTGTAGTATGCAAATTAAGTGAATAAATTGCTCCTCATTGCAATTTCAATAGGAAACAGCTTCCATATCTTTTCATTGTAGTTAGTCTAGTATGCCCATGGAATTTAAGTTGTCACTTCCCAGTCCTATTGTGGAGTCAAAAATTTGTATCCATGAATGAGTCGTCCCCCGTAACCTTAAATTTTCATGCCCCGTTCATCCCTGAGTTCATTTGATGCGCCGATAGATATATTTTTTTGATTTTCTTTATATAAATTTTTTTATCGTTTTTCGAACTGATCACCCCTGAGATAAATGCTAGTCTGGGACTCAGGAGGTGGGCGGGTGCAATACCATCTCTCCCCTGACAGCTCGGAACATTCCACTTAATTGATCATCTATTTTTACACCCAAACCTTTCCAACTAAAAGTTTGCAACTTTTTCTTAACACAACTACTTTGTCGGAAATCCACTATAACAAATGGTGCTGGTCTCCTTTGGACCTTCTTCAGTTCTCGTAGCATTAAGTCCTGCTGTGGGTCACATAAACTGGAACCACTCTCTAATTTGGAGTCTTACCAGAGACTTATAGGCCCTCTGCTTTACATCCTTACTTCAAATCTAATTAATGTCATAACCCTACGGAAGATAATTCTTTATAATATCCCCCAGTTGTGGGGGAAATTAGAATAATACCCACGGTATCCCCTGCCTGTCGTAAGAGGCGACTAAAAGTGGCCTCAGGGGTTCTTAACTTGGAAGTGTGGGATAGTGACCACGGAGCCCTTAACTGAGTCCCTGAAATTTTCCCACTTACTTGTGCTCACTTTCATCTATCCTATCTGACCTCGCTTGGTCAACCCTTGTTCTTTTCTGACCCATTGTGTATTAGGTTTCCGATGCGTAGGGAGTTTTTCATTTTTACCCCGATACCTTCACTTTTCAAAGTGTTAGGCCCCTTCCATTTTTCTCTATGAATCATATTAGTAGATGATGGTTGCCCACAGTTGTACTCTCTCTTAAAACAATGATCACCGCCACCTCCACCATGATTATCCTTATAGTAACTAGGTACTTACAGTGAACTCCACGATGTACTACCACCCCATCAACACTGCAATTAAAACTGAGAGGACTTTCCTAATGTTCAAACTTACATCCTGACTCTTCGTCCCGTTCACCGTTGTCTACCGTCCATCTCACAGCATTTTATAGGTCGCTCCCAATCCTCTAACATATTTACTACTTTATAGAGTATAACATTATCCGCACATAGCATTATCTGGGATTCCAGTTATTTACTCACATAATTTATATCCCGCGAGTGGTCTCTATATGAGATTTTTTCTCACATTATTTTGAATTTTGAAGTGACGAGGGTAATCCCTCAAATAAGGTCTCCTATTTTGTTATAAATATTTTGTATTTTGAAGTGACGAGGGTAATCCCTCAAATAAGGTCTCCTATTCTGTTACAAATATTTTGTATTTTGAAGTGACGAGGGTAATCCCTCAAATAAGGTCTCCTATTCTGTTACAACTATTTTGTATTTTGAAGTGACGAGGATAATCCCTCAAATAAGGTCTCCTATTCTGTTATAAATATTTTGTATTTTGAAGTGACGAGGGTAATCCCTCAAATAAGGTCTCCTATTTTGTTATAAATATTTTGTATTTTGAAGTGACGAGGGTAATCCCTCAAATAAGGTCTCCTATTCTGTTATAAATATTTTGTATTTTGAAGTGACGAGGGTAATCCCTCAAATAAGGTCTCCTATTCTGTTACAAATATTTTGTATTTTGAAGTGACGAGGGTAATCCCTCAAATTGGGTCTCCTATTCTGTTACAAATATTTTGTATTTTAAAGTGACGAGGGTAATCCCTCAAATAAGGTCTCCTATTTTGTTATAAATATTTTGTATTTTGAAGTGACGAGGGTAATCCCTCAAATAAGGTCTCCTATTCTGTTATAAATACAGAAGTCTGTTCATGTGGTTGTTGGTCACAATATTGTGAAGAGTGTTTCCAGCGCCACTCACAGAATTTTAACGGAAAAGTTGAAATATCGATTGGTGTGCGCAAGATGGGTGCCAGCACCGACGACGAGGTGAAAGATGAGGTTCACAACTTCCTGAACAGCATGGCGGTGAGCTGGTGTGACATGAGCATACAAAAACTGTCACAGCGTCTACAAAAATGCATCGACCAAAATTGTGTTTACGTATAAAAATAGCTAAATGTTCAAGCTGTAAAATGATGTAAACCATTGTAGAAATATACAGGTCTATTAATTTATAAAAAAAGTATGCGGCCTCATTTTTGGGATTACTTTCGTACTTGCCAGCGATGCAAGGTAGGTGACTGTTCCCTCTACTCGTACTAGCTGAGTTGATAACTGCCTTGAGTAAGGCGATTCACATTTGAAGGGTGAGCATCCCCTCCTCTAGTCGAAACATTTGCATGAGATCGTGCACCCTGTGTGGGTGGTTCTCTCATCGCGCGACCAGTGGCGTTGGTTGTTATGTTGAAATCGAGAGGGAAACTTTCTCCTACGCGTTGGTATTTGACTTAAGTCGCACGCGTAACGTTCACCATTTGTAATTACTGATAAACGAGTCTTCAAAAATTATGATTCGGCGACTAAACGCTGTTACAAACTCCAGCAAACTCAAATGTTAGAGTGAAGACCTATTGTACTTTATTCTTGCTTTTGTAGTGCGACTGTCAGAAAGTTCTATATTAATAACAATGTTATTGGTTTTACGTCTCAATAACTACTTTTTAAGGTTTCCGCAGATGCCGAGGTGCTGAAATATTGTCCCACACAGGAGATCTTTTACATGCCGGTAAAGCTACGGCTGACGTATCTGAGCACCTTCGAATACTGAGCCAGGATAAAACCTGCCAACTTGGTCTCGGCATAGCCCTAGTGTAGGCACTCCACTCACTTCGCTTGCTGTACACAGAAGCTCCGCGGCCGGTGATGCTCTTTTATTTTTAGTTCACGGGATTGCCGATAGAAGCGTACTTTACGATCTGCCAGCGATCTACGAACTGTTGCCAACTGTTAAGGAAATGTCCACCGGACTGTTGTGAAATTTGTTTTAGGTACAACCACTAAATTACTTTTTTTCTTGCCGTGCGGGCAGTATGCGCCGCGGCGATATTTAAGAGCCTCTCGAAGGGAGTGTGGCCCCCTTCTCATGACAGAGCTTGGCCTGGATTTGGAAAGATAGGTATACAGCTACTAAATTACATATTTTTCTTGGTGTGTTTCTTGCTGCGTTTTCATTCTGCGCGGGTTGGTAACGGAACTAGCGAGTTACGAATTATGGGAATGACGTCACGTCGGCCAATGGCCGTGCTCGTAGCTGGCTGGCTAATGATCGATGGCGCGTGAAAACTTTCGTTCTGTTAAAAAAGTAAACATACATTTTTGGGCGGGTTGGTGGGCCCCTGGCATTGGTAATGAACACATCTCTCTTCTAAAAGGATTTTAAGGTACAATTCATATATAATTCTTCGCGAAGTTGTGTGTTATATACTGGAGTGCCTAGGGTAGGGCGCTACCCTTGGTCTCAGACAGCCATCGCCTTAACCGTCTGAGCCATTCAGCCCGGCACTCTTAAGAATATAACGTACTTACATGTGACTGAACTAATGACTAACTTCCATTAAGGAGTAATTTGTTTCTGTAATATACGGATAATAATATTTTTAATCTAAATTTTACGTCCTTACGTCTCATTTCCGTAATTCGTTTCACTTTTACGCCGCGAAAATTGTAGAAGATATAATTAAATGAAGTTTAATGTGAGAGAAAGTCTCACGTCCGACCATCCGTGTTACAATTCGGCTAGCGACCACACGCGGTTCAATAATTCTGCCGTGTGGGACCCACCTGCCCCTTTACCATTACACAGTGAGGGGTACTAACTCGTACTTCAGACGAGCATATACTTAAATAAATATGCGTTACTCATTGAATGAAATTGACCAACATGCGATACGCTGACATATTCTTCCGCAACCCCGGCAGGAGTTATACAGGGTGGCGCACGAATAGTTGACACTTTTGAAAAGCCAATATAAAATGCAACTTATGTACTATGTTGTTAAAATTTCGTTCACACCTTCCCTGTTTCATGGAAATATCTCTACAGGTGACACTGCTGCTTTGTCTCCAAATGCCTGCATTCCAGTGAGCTTTCTGCCATGGCCGACCACGGCCGACTCTGCGTTCTACAGCGCGCCAAAATAGGTATCTTTTATTGCGAATCAAAAAAGGTTACGGCGACACAAAGGAAATTTCGAGCTGTATTTCAGATTAGGTGGACACCAGCAAGGAACACCATCCTTCGCTTATACAGAAACTTGGAAGAACAAGGCAGTGTGAAGAAAGAAAAGCGACCACGTGTACCAGCAGTTCGGTCTCCTGTGGGTCGCCATGTAGCGCAGCCCACACAAGTCAACACGGGGAGCTTCAAGAGGAAGTGGAATATCGCGCCATTCAGTTCAAAGAATGTTACACGGTGAACATCAGTTGTACCCGTGCAAAATGACTGTACTACACAAGCTCACAGATCTTCACAGGCAGAAGAGATTGCAGTGCCCCTTATCGACTCAATAAAAAGATGAAGTACTGTGCCCGTCCTAGTCAGTCATCGAACACGAGACACCCCAGGGGTGCTCAGTTCGGTGGCTGTAGGCTTATAAAATAGATGAATGTGGCAGGATTTAGCATAGGGTTCATCAAATGAGTGCGTTCCAAGTTGAAAACAAATATGACACTTTTATTCAATTAAATGCAGTATTGGCCATCCTGAAATCTATGATTATGATTATGATCGTTACGTTAAGGAATTTTAATCTGGCTCTTGAGGTAACAAACCTAGGCACACACACAAATGGGATGGTACACGGCAGTTGTTTCCCTGACATTCTAACAGAGTATTTACATTGCAAAAATTCTTTTTATCGTCTTCAAAGTTATTAAGTTATTTGTTTAAAGTTGAATTAAAAATTTTCATTCAGAAAAATGAGGTCTGGGCCAAGCCTTCATCGATAATCTGGAAAAAATGCAGTAATTGTAAGAACGAATTTAATAAAGAAATAACCAAGATTCAAAAAGTTAACACTTATGACAAAATAATAAAATTTACACTCGTTATCTTAACGATAAAATGAAAAGTTGAATTTGCCTTGGTTTTCTCTAAGTTAATCCGAGACGTCGGATATACCTGTTCACGTCGTCTCACATTTCCTTTCGTGAGAATTTATATTGAACATTAAGTATTTGACCAATGATTAAACTAAATAAAACGCCTCCTGGGCTTGCAAACGTAAATAAATGGGGATAATACCATCCATGTGGAGATCCTGTCCACTATCAATCGATAATATCAGTGTCACATGTTTCAGAATAGAACACATAAAAGAAATAACCCTCTAAATACTAATAAATCACTACTTCTACAGCTAACTACGGAAATTGGTAAGAAGACTGTGAGTACTAAGAAGAAAATATCTACACTATGTACATGTCGACGAGTGTCGATCAACCGTTTTACTCTCTTATTAACAAATTTATTGAGTTACAGCAAGATTGAGTTATCACATGAGAGTAAAATTACATCAACGAATGAGCTGGTATAATCATGAATCGGACATTATTCAGATATTTCGTCGAAGACTTGTTCTTTAGACCTAAGGCCTTCTCGAACATTCATCTGTACCTTGAGATTGAAATTACTGGATTACTTGAGAAAATTTGGGATATTCCCACGAATTAAAAGTACATCGATAAACATGGACTTTCATTTTCTTCATCTGAAGACACTAATATTAGGCTACACTGCATTTATCGCGAATAATCAATAAACATGTGAAAAGCTCAGTTTCGCGAAGATTCATGCCAATTATTCCATATACTCTATACGTACAATATACCACAATGACGACTTTAGCGTGTCGCATCTTAATCTCAAATATGTAGCCGTGAAAAATCAGGACCTACCATCGTCCTACAAATACACAATATCCACTTAAGAGTGTCTCGATGATTAATTACATCCAATTAATTATCACATGCTTCCAATGCACATGTCCACATTAAATTCGCACATAGAATTCGGACTCAATATCCCGATGACACGTTGTCTCAGACACGAGGTACAAGTAGAAGTTCAAATACAAGGAAAATATAGAAAATACAGACGAAATATCCTACCATTAAATCCATCAAACATAAACTAATTCATATTCGTGACGAAATTTACTCAATAAGCAAAGATGGTGTCGATAACACATGGATAACTCTATCAGAACCCTCATTGTCAAATTCATGGCCACATGGTCATTAAATAATCACATGTGTCAGTTGTATGACGTATTCGAGCAAATAAACTGCCATAAAAAAGTGTCAAAATAGCTTACTAAGAAAAGAAAAGGATAGAACAAAACTACATAGAACAGATATAAATGAGACGTAATCGACTTAACTTATAGATGAATCTTCATGTCTGGAAGTCTGGGTTCTCAATCAGCCATGCCAGGAAGAAAGAATCTGCATCCCGGCGCTGCCAACGATGGTCAAAGGTTTAGAACCTCATGGTGAAGCACTGGTAATCCATGATGTGAGATTTCGTCCTCTTCTGGAATTTATTCACGTCCACGTCTTCCGCGTCCACTCGTAAGAAAGCTGAAACTTACACAAAATGTTTTAGAGTAGGCTCCAAGCACACACGTAACAGTATTTTAGAAATGACACGTACTTTAAGGGATTAATGTCTGCACATCCGACGTCTGATCACAGCACTGTTCTAAATTATATCCACTTTTCAGACGTGTAGAGCACAGGAGTGAAGCGACGTTCCACGCTGAGCGACTGAGGTGATAGTCCAAGCCACGCCAGAGGGTGTGTGAGAGCGAGTATTCGTATCACATGACTTAAATGTCATGTCTGGTGCACATGCACGGAAGTAAAGTCAATTGAGGGGCTAAATTCTTCTACTGTACGAATCTACAACTTCATCACCATCTTAGCCACAAGGTCGTGCAAATTATTCCAAAATTTCAGTTTTTAATTTATATCCTCCAAATGTGCTATTCTTTTATCCAGTTTATTTTACTTGAATCCTTGAGCCTTCCGTAAATTATGCACGTCGCCACCAAAGATATTACAAATATTTCATTCCTATCATTCCTCGCAATTACAAGTGACACGCGCTGGCTTCCTTCTTCCAGTCACCAACCTTCATTTTTTTTATTTTTATTCCGTTAGCCAGTCGGCCGCTCTCTGCACAAAAAAACTCGTTCTCGCCCCTGCCAAGGTCGCGCGCACCAATCTCGCCGACAAGCAGACACAAGCCGCACCAACACCTGTTCTCTCATTTGTGGCCTCACGGTCACAGTACTGTTTAACACTTGGTTCTCTGACGAAGCCTATTTTCATCTCAACGGGGCAGTTAATAAACAAAATGTGCGGTTTTGGGCTACAGAAAACCAGACATTATTCACGGAAAAAAAACACGTACGGAGAAAAAGTGAGTCTGTGGGTAGCTCTGTCAAGTCATGGGTTAATTGGACCACTTTTCTTCAGTCAGGCAGTTAATGCACAGCGATACAAGGACATGCTGGGGGAATGAATTCATGACTCAAATTCTCGCTATCCCTAATCATATCAGTGGTTTATGCAAGATGTTGCAACACCTCACGCAGCTAGCCGTGTTCTTGAGATTTTGAGGGGAGTATTTGGTGATCGTGTAATGTCTCTTCGTTACCCACAGTACAACAATAATGGCGGATTCTCATGGCCTCCTTAAAGCCCTGATTTAAGTGCTAGTGATTTCTTTTTATGGGGCTATTTGAAAGAAAAACTCTTCGCTTCAAGACCTCAAAGCAGCATGGGAATGCGTGGTCGGATTGTGCAGCTCTGCAGTGAAATTCATGAAGACATGTGCCGCAAGGTCGTCAGAAACATGCGTACTCGTCTCGAAGAGGTTATCCGCCGCAGTGGAGGCCACGTTGAACCTGTGATATAGTGAAATGTATTTCCAGAGTCCACGCTGCCTGTGTCTAAAATTCCATTAGTGTTCTGTGAAAAATGAAGTTGTTATTCTAAAATTAAATGTGTCAACTATTCGTGCGCCACCCTGTACTCCTCGAGCCACTCCTCTCCCTCCAGTACAATGGGTGTGGTACTGCAAAACCTGTACATCTGGGTATGCGAAAGTAGTCAATATGGCAATATTCGCCTGTACTCCTCCTCCTACAGTACAGGAATGTAGAAACTAATGGTTTTCTTTTATCATCGCATGGGCCGGTAAGAGAAATATTCTAACGATAAAACAATACCGCATATATAGACTCCGTGTTACGTGGCCACTTTTAAAAATAGGATATACCTATGCAGTTGGTCCGGCGACAATCAAGCCCTCTCACTCCCAGGGATAACTAGCACAATCAGGGTTTTTCTTCATCTTGCCAGACAATTCATGGTAATTGAGAATTGACAGTTTAACAAAATACTGACAATCAATGAACTGAGAAAGCTGCTAATATTCCCCTAATAAGAAACATCGTTTTGGAATTCTTAAAAGTGATGCAAAATATCCCCTTAGAACCTTAGATTCACCTCAGCTTGGTTGTCGTTCTTGGTCCACTTGACGATTTCATCTTGAAGTTGGTGAATTACACGTGCCATTTTTTTTCACAAGTTGCCTTACGTCGCACCGTTACAGATAGGTATTATGGCGACGATGGGGTAGGAAAGTGCTAGGAGTGGGAAGGAAGCAGCCGTGGCCTTAATTTAGGTACAGCCCCAGGATTTGTCTGATGTGAAAATGGTGAACCATGGAAAACCATTTTCAGACCTGCCAACAGTGGGCTTCGAAACCACTATCTCCCGAATACCGGGTACTGCCCGCACTTTAGCGACTCCAGCTATCGAGCTCAGTCGTGCCACTTGTAATTGAGCGAACGTTTGTCCTTAAAATGGTGATAACCACCACAGCAAACTTTTGGCATTGTTGGACATAACCACTAATATCTCTGGGACCATGCAATTGACAGTCAACAAATTTTAACCATTTACGGAGAAACTGATAGCTTCATTCTTGAAGTTGTATCTTTACAATGTCTCTCTTATAAATATTTATTTCCATTGCTCGATACACTTCGCGGCCGGCCCTGCGGTGTAGGGGGCAATGCATCCGCCTGTCACACGCCAGCTCCGGGTTCGATTCACGGCTGGGTCAGGGGATTTTAATTGTAAATGATTAATATCCCTGGCCTGGGGACTGGGTGATTGTGTCGTCCTTAATGTTCCTTTCCTCACATTCAACACTCCCGCCATTTCCAAATACACGCAGGTTCACAACATATGGTGCAAAGTACGGATGAAAGATCTTAGGTCGACGCCCAAAATAAATAGCACTTTAACTTTTTAATAACTATTTCCTCTGGTGATGCGAACCTTATTTCATTATCTCTGTATCCACTCATCCTACTGATCTAAATCCTTATTCCTATTTCCTCAGAGTGTAGGGAGGTAAACTTTTTTTAGAAAATAGTAATTTCCTCAAGTAATATTTTTAATGAAACCGTTTTTGAGATTTACAAGAAGAAAAAATATATTTTTGGTTATTTATACTTCGCTTTTACGTCTCACCGACACAGACAGGTCTTACGGTGACGATGGCATAGGAAAGTGATAGGAGAGGGAAGGAAGAGGCTGAGGCCTTAATTACGGTATAGCACCAGCATTTGCGTGGTGTGAAAATGGGAAAACAGGTAAACCCTCGTATCCATTGTAGAAAAAGTGATACAGTTCAATTTTAAAATTACAAGGAATATTTTATACTGAAAACGAGGTTTTAACTACAAGTATAGAATTTAACATTCAAGAAACATATTTTGCTAACACGTACGGTGGTATGAAAATATCTGAATATGAGAATAATATGCAATGTAAAATCTTGGCCATGTATTTGAATACATGTACGCTAATTATATAAACTTTCATTAGCACAAGAATCAGAATCACTAATTTAGCCATGTTGCGAACAGCCCATTTAAGAGTAATATCCCCAACCCGACAGGAAATCCAACCCGGGACCCTCTGAACCAAAGGCCACTAGGCGGACAATTCACGTGAGTAGCAGCACTGCAGTGTAGCAAACAATATAATAAATATAGGTGACCTCTTAAAAATGAATGACTAAATCATAAGTAAAACCAACACGAAAATAACTTTTCCCTTATATTCAATGTCATTTTACTCATTTGATTTAGAATGGTTAGACTACAATTATTTGATTTTTGGTTCCCACCCCGCACCGTGGCATGCAGGTCTCGGGAGAGCTGCCTATCCAGTCACCTACGGCTGAGTTTTCCATGTATGTCCTATCCTGTTGACCTACGTATAAGATATATACACTTCTTCATATTGAGGTATTAACAAGGACATGTATAAGGTTATCAATCACCTTTCATTGTGTATTCACTGAACAATGTGTTTTATAGAGTGGACCAGCCAAGGTCAGTTCTGCCCTTGCCAGGTGCGCGGCCTTTCTCAGGAAGAGTTAATCGTTCAAATTAGTGTTGGGCACTGCGTGTGGCCTTGGAGCGGATTTCATTTTTTGTCAAGTCATCAGTCTCGAGTAAAAAAACATCATCTGATGACGTGATTCCTTCCCCATACAAGCAAGAGACCACTCCTTAATATTTACGGAGTAACCACAGTTATATTTCAGCTTCTGTGGGTGATTGTCGTAGCTCCTGCTCTGAACCAGAAAGATTGCAGTTCTGATTGAAGTAGGAGTTTGAGGTAAGGTTATCATATTCTAATCGATTTTTTTGCTAGTTGCTTTACATCGCACCGACACAGATAGGTCTCATGGCGACGATGGGACAGGAAAGGGCTGGAGTGGGAAGGAAGCGGCCGTGGCCTAATTAAGGTACAGCCCCAGCATTTGCCTGGTGTGAAAATGGGAAACCACGGAAAACCATCTTCAGGGCTGCCGACAGTGGGGTTCGAACCTACTATCTCCCGAATACTGGATACTGACCGCACTTAAGCGACTGCATTTATCGAGCTCGGTTCTAATAGATTTAGTCAGAAAGAAGATGCACTATGATGTTGTTAGGTTCAGTTGGGTGGTACTTCTAATGATACATTGATGATCTCTTTTTACCGCCAATTCAGCTGAAAGCATCATAATGTATGTGAATAGTGTAGCTTGAACATCAATGTTTATAATTCTAAGAGAATGTGGAGAATACCACGAATTTGAAACCCAAACCCCAAACCCCATGGCACTACAGCCCTTGAAGGGCCTTGGCCTACCCAGCGACCGCTGCTCTGCCCGGAGGCCTGCAGATTGCAAGTGTCGTGTGGTCAGCACGTTGAAACCTATCGGCCGTTATTCTTCGCTGTCGAGACCGGGGCCGCTATCTCACCGTCAGATAGCTCCTCAATTCTAATCACGTAGGCTGAGTGGACCTCGAACCAGCCCTCAGGACCAGGAAAAAACCCTCCGGGTACGAGGCAGGCACGCTACACCTACAACACGGGGCCGACACGAATTTGAAAGTTTAGTGAGAATTACTAAATGCAATTCGTTGACCAATTTGTGATTGTGTTGCTTTGTATGCTTAGTAAATAGTTTTGCCAGAATTCGAACGAAGACGTACAGAAGCTAAGAAAGTGAGTTACACTTCTATTACACTTCTTTTACATTTTGCAATATGAAGGTCAGTTTTAGGATGCATTGACCATTTGTTCATGCCCTTCTCTCGCCTCATTCTGCACAGTAGCAAAAAGTGGGCGATATACAGTTTTGTAGCTTAAATTTAATAAATTAAAATTCCTTTAACTCAGCAAGTAGAAAAGTTTTTAATTTTACACATGCTTAAAAACCCGTAACTGCCCACTGTACCGTTTTCGGGACATAAAAAGAACGGTGTCTGCCTCTGTGGTGTAGTGGATAGCGTGATTAGCTGCCACCCCCGGAGGCCCGGGTCCGATTCCCGGCTCTGACACAATATTTGAAAAGTGGTACGAGTGCTGGAACGGCGTCCACTCAGCCTCGGAGGTCAACTGAGTAGAGGGGGGTACGATTCCCACCTCAGCCATCCTCGAAGTGGCCTTCCGTGGTTTCCCACTTCTCCTCCAGGAAAATGCTGGGATGAAACCTAACTTAAGGTCACGGCCAATTCCTCCCCTCTTCCTTATCTATCCCTTCCAATCTTCCAATCCACACCACAAGGCTCGTGTTCAGCATTGCAGTATTGCCACCTTGGCGAGGTACTTGTCATCCTCCCCAGTTGTATTCCCCTAGGTAACGAAATGCGTACACCAGCGAATCATATGGGGGACACTTTCATACTTTCACGGCGACTGGCAGCATAAGTAATTGGCATTAGCATTACTAGCAATACACATATCTCAGTTACTTTCATGTCGTCAAAACCAAGGATGAGCCAGAGAGAGGCAGACCAATGACAGAACTCATGCCAGAAGATAAAACACATACGGAAACATTACTCTTCGCCGGAGATAGAGCTGAGCTTGCCTTCGGGGTTAGCGATAGAAATAACCCGTTATACATAATAACTGTGTTTAATATTTCAATTTACGAATTCCTTCAGTCTCTTTACCCAATTCTTCTTGAAAGAAGAATATTGTAAGAATGACATTTCTGTCAGCGAACATTTTCAAGCTGCATTAAGGGGCTTTAAATAAGCTTTACTATTATTATTATTTTATTAGTATTACACACATGTTCATAAAACTAGAACACCTTAAGTGACAAGAGATAAGAAGTTCATGTTCACAGGACATGTGCATCAGTACGTTCTGAAGAAATGATTAGCATTTGAACCGCGGTGGCCCTCAGGTTCAAGGTCCACATCGATATCTCGGCGCACCATCACCGACTGCTAAAATGTGCCTGCGGCTCTCGTTGTCCTTATAAACCCACGGTCATGTGTCAGTGTGACTTGAGCAGACGTGCAAGATGCCTGGCAGACGTATGCGGGAACCGTACCGTCAAATGAGTGACTTTGAACGAGAGCGCATTATTGGCATGAGAGAACGTGATGAACTCATCCGCGAAATTGCTGCCCGTGTGGGGCGAAGTGTGTCGGCAGTGCAACGGGTGTGTGTACAAAATAGTTCACAGAAGGCCGTAGAACACGTCGAGATGGGTCTTGTCGCACCACCCAGACCACCCCCCGAGAAGGTCGACACCTCATCCAAATGCCATTGCAGGACAGATCTGCGTCCTCCTCGGCTCTGGCACAATAGCGGAAGAGTGTAACACACCGAACACTACCAGGAGTGACAGTCCATCGCCGTTTATTACGACCTGGGTTACCGGCGTGTCGTCCACTTCTCCGCGTACATTTGACTACTGTGCATAAACATGTTAGAGTGCAATGGTTGTTGGAACGACTTCACTGGCGACAGGGATGGCAGCAGATAGTGTTTTCGGACGAATCCAGGTTTTGCTTGTTTGAAAATGATGGCCGCTTTTTGGTTCGCCGCAGACATGTGGAGAGGCATCACATCGACTGCATTCGCACAAGACATACAGCGCCAACTCAAGGTCATATGGTGTGGGGTGCTATTGGGTAGAACCGTAAATCACAGTTGGTGCGAGTCCAGTGCACTGTAACCAGTTTGACCTACGTGAATGACATCCTACTACCCGTAGCCACACCCTTCCTGCACGTCACCCCAGGTGCCATATTTCAGCAGGACAATGCGCGACCATATGTTGCTGCACGAACACGTGCCTTCTTGTTGTTACAGGATGTGAGACTGTTGCCCTGGCCCGTCCAATCAATGGATTTGTCGCCAATCGAAAATGTGTGGGGTATGGTGAAACGTCGGGTGCGGCGTTGTGACTAGTGCCAACCACCAAAGATGAGCTGTGGAACCAGGTGAATGCAGCATGGATGGCTATACCACAGGACGCAACTCGCGCCTTATACGCGTCGATGTCATCACGCATGGAACAAGTTATCAGTGCTCATTGAAGTCAACTGCCTACTGTGCAACATACACACGCTGAACCTAGGTGATTGAAATGCTAATCGTTTCTGCAGAACATACTAATGAACATGTTCTGTGAATATGCACTTCCTATCTCCAGTCTCTCAAGGTGTTCTGTTTTTATGACCATGAGTGTATTATAATTACGCCTTCATTTACATGGCCAAACCATGTCTTATAATGCACATACATTTTAACATATATTACTGATAACTTACCACACATACACACACACTACAATATTAAACTGTACATATTCTTACATGTGGTGTTGTTTGAGTCATCAGTCTTTATACTGGATTGATGAAGCTCTCCATGCCACCCTATCATGTGTTAACTTTTTTATTTATATGTAACCACTACATCCTACATCTGTTCTAATCTGCTTGCCATATTCATGCCTTGGTCTTACCTGTACCGTTCTTACCGCCTACATTCCCTCAAAAACCAACTGTACAAGTCCTGGGTGTCCCAAGATGTGTCCTATCATTCTATCCCTTCTTCTCGTCAAATTTAGCCTAATCGATCTCCACTCACCAGTTCGATTCAGTATACCCCATTCGTGATCCTACCTATCCATCTCGCCTTCAGCATTTTTCGGTAACACCACATTTCAAAAGCTTTTATCTTCTTTCTTTCTGAGCTAGTTATCGTCCATGTTTCACTTTCATGCAATGCCATACTCCAGTTGAAAGTCTTCAAAGACATCTTCCTAATTCCTATATCAATGTTGAAAGTGAGCAAATTTCTTCTCCTAAGGAAGGCCTTCGTTGCTTGTGCTAGTTTGCATTTAATGTCCTCCTTACTTCTGCCATCGCTAGTTATTTTACTACCCAAGTAACAATACACATCTACTTCCTTTAAGTCTTCATTTCTTAATCTAATGTTTCCTGCATCACCTGACTTCGTCCGACTGCACTCCATTACTTTCATTTTGGACTTTTTTTATTTTCATCTTGTACTCCATACCCAAGACTGTCCACACAATTCAGTAATTTCCTCAGATTTTCTGCTGTATCGGATAAAATAACAATATCATCAGCAAATCTCAGGGCTTTGATTTCCTCTCCTTGGATGGTAAATCACATTTATCTTTCATTTCCTTTAATGAATGTTCTAAACTTTGAAAAGGTGGGGCGACAAGCTGCAACCTTGCCTCACTCCCTTATGGATTGCTGCTTCTTTTTCAAAACCCTGGATTCTTAACACTGCAGATTGATTTTTATACAGATTGCAAATAATTTTCGTTCTCTGTATCTGATCCAGGTTGGTCCAATCAACATTGTCAAATGCCTTTTCTAGATCTACGAACGCCATGTACGTGAGCATGTCCTTCCTTACTTGATCCTCTAAGATCGGACGTAAATTCAGGATTGCTTCACGTCTTCCTACGTTTCTTCTGTATCCAAACTGATCTTCTCCCAGCTCAGTTTCAACTTGTCTTTCTACTCTTCTGTAAATAATGTGTTAAAATTTTTCAGGCATGAGATACTTAACTAATGGTGCGGTAGTTTTCACACTTGTCAGTAGCGTTGGCTACTGAGTGCATGATTCGAAGAAGTGTATCGATTCATTCAAGTGTCCGAGTGAATCGATTCGCAGGAACGGCGGGCTCACGGCACACGATTCACCTGACTCGCAGCGGACAGTGCTGAGTGGCTCACTCACGGCTCACTAGCGGGACACTGGACATTGGCGGGAAGCCGAGCTTCAGCTGCAGCGAGACACGGTGGATCATGGCACACTGAAAGAATCGTACGGAATCACGGCTCAGTGAGGTACAAGACACACACTGCTCCTTATCGGCACACTGGACACTGGCGGGGAGCCGAGCTTCCGCTGCAGCGAGACATACAGCGAGCCATGGCACACCGAAAGAATCGTACGCAGTTACGGATCAGACACAACACACACACGGTTGATTATCGGTACACTGGACATTGGCAGGGAGCCGAACTTCCTCTGAAGAAATACATGCAGAGACATGGTACACTGAAAGAATCGTACGCTATAATGAACTCTCGAGCTCAGCTCATTTGAAAATAATACCCACTTGCATTCACTGCCCTCTTCTTACATGAGTTTTAAATAATAGATGGATTTATTTGCAGTGTTAAAAAGGTAGTCAACACATAGAAGGTTCTTCTATTTACCGTATTAGATTAATCAATCAGTACTTTTATAACTAGTTGACGTTCGACAGTCACATAAACTCAGCTCTCTACCTTCACCGCCTGGCTGAGTGGCTCAGACGGTTGAGGCGCTGGCCTTCTGAACCCAACTTGGCAGGTTCGATCCTGGCTCAGTGCGATGGTATTTGAAGGTGCTCAGCCTCGTGTCGGTATTTTTACTGGCACGTACAAGAGCTCCTGTGGTACTAAATTCCGACATCTCTGCGTCTCCAAAAACCATAAAAGTTGTTAGTGTGACATAAAGCCAATAACATTATTATCTAGCCTACCTTATGAATATGACCACCCGAAAACTGTCTGTCTTACATTCGGAAGAACCGCTCGGTATTCTCTCAGTTCGTATGTCGCATCATTTAACAATATTTGTACTTCAATAATCGAATCACGAGATCACCGGTGTACGTGTACAGTGAAGCGAGCAGACTGATGCAATAGCTTAAATAAAAAGATGTTTAATCAGAAAACCAGTGGGCTGCTGTATTTCTCGTGTAGCTTATACAAAATATGACGATTTAAAAAATCCTCTGCTTATAGAAAAATACATTTTCAAAGATGGCCGAGCTATTTGACCGTGCGTTTGGGGTCACGTAGCTATGAGCTTGCATTCGGGGGATGGTGGGTTCGAATCCTACCGTCGACAGCCGTTAAGATGGTTTTCCGTGGTTTCCTATTTTCACACCAGGCACATGCTGGTGCTGTACCTTAATGAAGGCCACGACCGCTTCCTTCCCACTTCTAGCCTTTTCCTATCTCTTCGTTGCCGTAAGTCCTATCTGTGTCGGTGCGACGTAAAGCAACTTATTTGATTTATATTTAATATGCGGGCTACTTATTGTGGACACAGGTATTTTTGCGTCTAATTGTGTGTATATATTATATATAAGAGTTGTGACTTTCAGAAAACTGTCAAAAACCATTAGGTAGTTTATAAAATTTGAGTTATGCCAGTTATTATTATTATTAACTACGTAAGTTTTGTGCTGTAATATAATACGCAAGTATAGTACTGAATCTGAAAGATGACGCATAGGAAAGCAGTTCATAGAATGAAGACCAGATGGCAGCAGCAAGCATTGAATGTTATTGCTGCTGTCTTTTCAGTTCACACTATACAGATCAATAGGATCGATGACTCTAATGAGCCGTGAATCGGATCACTGTATCGAATCAGTAACGTGAACGGAATCAATATATCCCATCACTACTTGTCAGCACCGGCTTTCTTGGGAATAGGTATAACGACATTATACCAGAAATCGGATGACACTTCTCCAGTCTCATACATCTTACACACTAAATAGAACAACCTCGCCATGCTGGTTTCTCCCAAGGCAGTCAATAATTCAGGGGGAATGTTATCAATTCCAGGTGCCTTGTTCATATTTAGGTATCTTAAAGCTCTATCGAATTCTGACCACAAAATTGTGTCCCACATTTCATCAGCATCAACAGCCACTTCTTGTTCCAGAGCTATACCATCTACGTCATCACCTTGATATAACTGTTGGATATGTTCCTGCCATCTTTCTGCCTTGTCTTCTTTCCCTAGGAGTGGTTTCCCACCTGCGATATTAATATTCATACACCTAGATTTCCTTTCTCCAAGGGTTTCCTTGACTTCCCTGTATGCAGCATCTACCAATCCTACGGCCATACAACCTTCAACATCCTTGCACTTCTCCTTCAGCCATTCTTCCTTAGCTGTCCTGTACTTTCTATCCACTTCATTCCTTATTCGCCTATATTCTTTCTGCCCTCTATATGTTTTCCATTCTTGTACTTTCATCGTTCGTCAATCAGGTCCAGTATATCCTGAGTTATCCATTGATTCTTAGCTAATACTTTCTTCCTAAAATTTCTTCAGCAGCCCTAGAGTCCTCATTCTTCACGACTGTCCGTTCTTCCTCCATTATGTTTCCTTCAGCCTTGAGCAACATGTTCCTTGAAACTGCCCCTTACACTCTTTTCTTTCAACTTATCTAGATCCCATCTTCATGCATTCCTTTCTTTCTTCAATTTCTTCAACTTCAGATGGCATTTCATGATTAACAAATTGTGGTCAGAGTCCACGTCTGCTCCTGGGAAAGATCTACAATCCAATACCTGGTTTCTGAATCTCTACCTAATCATAATGAAGTCTATTTGGTAACTTTCAGTGTCTCCAGGTCTCATCCACGTATACAGACGTCGTTTGTGGTGTTTGAACTGATGTATTCACAAAGACGCACACCAAATGATGTGACTTGCATACACTAACTTATTTACAACTATTTACACACCACACATCAATAAACCACCATTTTTAACAACTGCCTATCACGAAGAATCAGAAGACTAAGACTGCCATATTGAAACAGCTGACTGCTATTTTAGCATGTCGGCACAAGCACAACACGAGTTCACAAAATCAACTCATGTTAAACAATAACTCCACTAAACCATCAAGTCCGCCTCCTTATATGTGTACCTGGCCGGGATTCTCGAAGGGTATGTCACAACTATCATCTCGTAAATTCTAGAGTGTTCAATAGCTTAGTTACAATGTAAGGAAAGTTCTACATAGTTCTCGTCGTACATTCTGGATATTACGGTGTGTTCCTTAATGTTGTAGTGGATTACACATCACATGTGCAAGTAATAATAAATTATATACTATTAATTACGGATTCTTACATTAACTAAACTCATATTAATATATTTATATATATATATATATACAGCACATGTTGACATAACCTCACAAATAATATGATCGTCCGTACCTAACTACGTAAATAATAATAATGCTAATACTAATAAATTAATAATAATAAATGGATGTAAACACTTCATAGCCACACCTCACAACCCAACATAATAATAATGATAATAATAATAATAATAATAATAATAATAATAATAATAATAATAATAATAATAATAATAATAATAATAATAATAATAATAATAATAATAATAATAATAATAATATTAATAATAGGTACCCTGTGCAGGCATTTTAATTTGGCTGTGTGGTCGTCAAATTCGACGTTCCGTTTCAGTCTAGGCCTACTGGGTGGAAGAGTCTCTCTTGGTCGTCTGTGGCAGAGTTTTAATTAATTTTATCGGAAAAGCACGATATGTTTCCAAGACAGAACTTGAGCGAAACAACTTAATTCGGAAAGAAAATGCAACTGTTGCATTCCACTCAGGATATGCAATGATGCACAGCGACTCTGGGATGGGTTTAAAGAAATTGTTGAGGAATGCGAAAACAGGTTTGTACCTTTAAGGGTGGTAAGGAATGGTAAAGACCCACCTTATTATAATAGAGAAATAAAGAGACTAAGAAGGAGGTGCAGACTGGAAAGAAATAGAGTTAGAAATGGCTGTGGAAGTAAGGAGAAATTGAAGGAACTTACTAGAAAATTGAATCTAGCAAAGAAGGCAGCTAAGGATAACATGACGGCAAGCATAACTGGCAGTCATAAAAATTTTAGTGATAAATGGAAGGGTATGTATAGGTATTTTAAGGCAGAAACAGGTTCCAAGAAGGACATTCCAGGAATAATTAATGAACAAGGGGAGTGTGTATGTGAGGATCTTCAAAAGGCAGAAGTATTCAGTCAGCAGTATGTAAAGATTGTTGGTTACAAGGATAATGTCGAGATAGAGGAGGAGACTAAGGCCAAAGAAGTAATAAAATTTACATATGATAACAATGACATTTACAATAAGATACAAAAGTTGAAAACTAGAAAAGCGGCTGGAATTGATCAGATTTCTGGGGATATACTAAAGACAATGGGTTGGAATATAGTACCATATCTGAAGTACTTATTTGATTATTGTTTGGTCGAAGGAGCTATATCAGATGAATGGAGAGTTGCTATAGTAGCCCCTGTGTATAAAGGAAAGGGTGATAGACATAAAGCTGAAAATTACAGGCCAGTAAGTTTGACATGCATTGTAGGTAAGCTTTGGGAAGGCATTCTTTCTGATTATATTAGACATATTTGTGAAATTAATAACTGGTTCGATAGAAGGCAATTCGGTTTTAGGAAAGTTTATTCCACTGAAGCTCAACTTGTAGGATTCCAGCAAGATATAGCAGATATCTTGGATTCTGGTGGTCAAATGGACTGTATCGCGATTGACATGTCTAAAGCATTTGATAGGGTGGATCATGGGAGACTACTGGCAAAAATGAGTGCAATTGGACTAGACAAAAGAGTGACTGAATGGGTTGCTATATTTCTAGAAAATAGATCTCAGAGAGTTAGAGTAGGTGAAGCTTTGTCTGACCCTGTAATAGTTGAGAGGGGAGTTCCTCAGGGCAGTGTTATCGGACCTTTATGTTTTCTTATATATATAAATGATATGAGTAACGGAGTGGAATCGGAGGTAAGGCTTTTTGCGGATGATGTTATTCTCTATAGAGTGATAAATAACTTACAAGATTGTGAGCAACTGCAACGTGACCTCGAAAATGTTGTGAGATGGACAGCAGGCTAAACGGGGCTAAAAGTCAGGTTGTGAGTTTCACAAATAGGAAAAGTCCTCTCAGTTTTAATTACTGCGTAGATGGGGTGAAAATTCCTTTTGGGGATCATTGTAAGTATCTAGGTGTTAATATAAGGAAGGATCTTCACTGGGGATTTTAAATAAAGGGTACCGATCTCTGCATATGGTTATGAGGGTGTTTAGGGGTTGTAGTAAGGATGTAAAGGAGAGTGCATATAAGTCTCTGGTAAGACCCCAACTTGAGTATGGTTCCAGTGTATGGGACCGTCACCAGGATTACCTGATTCAAGAACTGGAAAAAATCCAAAGAAAAGCAGCTCGATTTGTTCTGGGTGATTTCCGACAAAAGAGTAGCGTTACAAAAATGTTGCAATGTTTGGTTTGGGAAGAATTGAGAGAAAGAAGAAGAGCTGCTCGACTAAGTGGTATGTTCCGAGCTGTCAGCGGAGAGATGGCGTGGAATGACATTAGTAGACGAATAAGTTTGAATGGCGTTTATAAAAGTAGGAAAGATCACAATATGAAGATAAAGTTGGAATTCAAGAGGACAAACTGGGGCAAATATTCATTTATAGGAAGGGGAGTTAGGGATTGGAATAACTTACCAAGGGAGATGTTCAATAAATTTCTAATTTCTTTGAAATCATTTCGGAAAAGGCTAGGAAAGCAACAGATAGGGAATCTGCCACCTGGGCGACTGCCCTAAATGCAGATCAGTATTGATTGATTGATTGATTGATTGATTGATTGATTGATTGATTGATTGATTGATTGATTGATTGATTGATTGATTGATTGATTGATTGATTGATTGATTGATTGATTGATTGATTGATTGATTGATTGATTACCGATCAGTTACAAGTCTAACAATAAAGAGAATACTACAACTAAATTTACATTTTGTTACAAATTCCATGACAATCTCGAAATTTCAAAAACCGAACCGCTTAATATTGATGATTCAGATAAAGAACAAGTCAAGCCTTTCACTTGCCTAGGTCCGAAAATTTCAGAGGATGGAACGTGCACCACTGAAGTTAACTGCCGAATTGCTCAGGTGTTGGTGGTGGTAATTAATGTTTAGGAGGAAGTACACTTGAGCAACTAGCCTGTAACGTGCCTTGTCAATCGACATGGCATGCGACGAAGGATATTATTATGCGTAGAAGAGGAAAGGGTAGTCTGTCGAAAGTTTTTGGTGCAACCCGTTAATGAATGAATCGAAAATTACAATGTTTTTGGATGAACTACGAGAGGACGATAACAAATTAATTTCACTGATATACGGTACTTTCCCTAAACTGTTCAGATATGCAATCATCATTACAGGGTTTTTGTAACCGATATCTGGTGTCAACTTCAGCCTTCTATATATTGCAGTAATCAGGCTGCCTACGTTGCACATGCATGAAAAGAAATGCCTCGAACACCCAGAGGAGACAAGACGTAATTCCAGGTTTCTTCACAGTTTTGTCTCAAACAGTTATTTTTTCCCTCTAAGTGAGGATGCTACATGCATTTGTATGAACAGCTGCATTGTATGCCTGTGAAAGGTGGACACTAGAAAAACGAAAATAATTGCCTTGAAGCCTCTGCGATGCGGTGCTATCGTCAGATATTAAATGTGACGTGGAAGGATAAGATGTCAAACATCGGAGTCCCAGACGGTGTCGTGGCAGATACGACCGTGCTGCATGCGACCCGTCCCATTAGCGACCGGCGTTGACAACCTAGTTTTAATTTAACAAGCAATGTCATCATCCAAGATAAGGTAAGCTAAATCAGAAGAAGAAATGTTTACAAATTAGGGCAAACATTTATAGCACTGCTTCCCAGGTTGGAAATTGCATTTTTCTGTTCAAATAGCGGACTACTATAACCACAAACCGTGCACAATATTTAGTTATGTACACTGAATTAGTCGTCGGTAAAAAATATATTTAAAAAAATGCGTATGACTTTTAGTGCCGGGAGTGTCCGAGGACATGTTCGGCTCGCCAGTGATTTGACTCCTGTAGGCGACCTGCGCGTCGTGATGAGGATAATATGATGGAGACGACACATAATCGCAGCCCCTGTGGCAGCGGAATTAACCAATGATGGTTAACATTCCCGAACCTACCGGGAATCGAAACCCTGCGACTAAAAGCCAGCACGCTAATCATCTAACCATGGAACTGGATTCGTCGGTAAATACAGCTGATATATATCTTTACGAAGAACAATACCAACGACTGCGTGAAAGGTTTATAATGAATAATAATTAATGAGTACATTTCTATGATGAAAGTTCAAATAAAGCATGCATACATTATATCACACACAAAGGTAATATCTAAAATCAACTCAAGAACTCATCGTTGAAAACTAAATCACTGTAATGTATAGTTTGGAATGCCATTAATACAGATATTCCTCCCCAAGAGTAAACATAGAAGGGTCATAAATAATGCAAGAGGTATTTAAGGCCAAAACCCTAAGAATGCGGAAGAAAATGTACAGTCAGGTAATTCTATTCTGAATACTACAATAACACAAGTTCAGTTAAATTTTAACGAAGATTATGTTTGTAAATAATAATAATAATAATTTGGCTTTACGTCCCACTGACTCATTTTACGGTTTCCGGAGACATCGAGATGCTGGAATTTAGGCCCGCATGAGTTATTTTACAGGCCAGTAAATCTACCGACACGATGCTGACGTATTTGAGCACCTTCAAATACCACCGGACTGAGCCAAAATCGAACCTGCCATGTTGGGATCAGAAGGCCAGCGCCTCAACCGCCTGAACCACTCAGCCCGGTAATTATATTTCTTTTACAGTAACTTATCTATAAACACAGTTCTTGGGGATGATGAAGTTCAGTCCCTGGATTTTCGAGAAACAGAAATGACAGAAATGACAAAGTTGCTTCTGAAAAAATTACTGTGGGAAAGTAGTAGTTTTTTAGAACATGAAATATGGTGAAGCGTTTACGTCGTTGTTATCCTCTCTCCAAGATCTACTCTGTTCATCTGGTGCATAAGTTACCTTCCGTGCTGTATATGCTGGAATGTGGTTTGATTTTGTAACACGATCTCACAAAACTTCAAAGTATCTGAATAAATGCTACCACTTCTTATGATTCCTTGAACGTTTCCAAATTTTATTTTTAAGTGCATGACTCTTAGTGCCGGTAGGTACGAGGACATATTCGGCTTACAGATCTGTACCTCCTTTACCCGGTACACCCCGCGGGAGTATTACTGTGTGAGGGTGTTGTATGTGGGTGTAATTGTACGGGCTAGGAATGGGAAGGAAGTGGTCGTGGCCATGCGAAAGGTACCATCCCGGCGTTTGGCTGGAAATAAAAATTTTCGAGGATGGCCGACGGGGGATTCGAACGCAGCCGCCTCCCGAAATAGCCGTAATAGGCAGTGCCGTAACGCACTGATATAACTCGTTTGGTAACTTCTCCCAGACATGGAAACGCATCTCTATATATGGGCATGTTGTAGGATAAAACGTCGTTGTGAGGTACACAGACTACTGCGGTCATTTGAGCACGTTGTACGTAAACTAGCACATCCCATGAGACATCTTAACGAGATTCAAGTCGCAAGAGCCGTCACTTTGATCCAGGAAAGATGGACTTTTCGTCGTGTTGCTGTGGATGTTAATATCTCTTCGTCAGTTATTCAACGCTTGTGGAATCGCTACAAGGAGACGGCCAGTTCACAAGTAGGGTTCGATAAGGTCGTGGACGCATGACACCCCCACAGGATGACCGATATCTGACCATCTGTGCGTTGCGGCGTCGTTCAGCAACTGCGAGAGAACTGTAACAAGACCTCAGGAGTCACGGTGTCCGACCAGACAATGGAGACCTGTGCTGATCACAGACGAGTCCACATTTCCCCTGACAGAGCGTGATGGACGTCAACGTGTATGGAGACGCCGTGGTGAGCAGTACACGCCAAATGTTGTCCAGGAAGGTGACCGATTCGGACAAGGTTCTTTGATGGTGTGGGGTGGCATCAGTATTGATGGCCGTACGGATCTTGTCGTCGTCCGTCGAGCAGATACTGCTAGAGCATGTGTTGGTTGCTGCATACAGTGTTGGTCCTGAATTCATACTCATGTACGAAAATGCCAGGGCTCATGCAGTGCACATTTTGCGAGAACTGGACATTCAAGAGATGGAATGGCCAACAGTGAGTCCCGACCTTAATCCCATCGAGCATGTGTGGGATAGGCTTGGCAGAAGTGTTCGTAGGCGTCCTGTTCCATCACAGACTCTCCAAGACCTCGAAAAGGCTCCCATTGAAGAATGGGTCCTGATACCGCAACGTGACCTCCATCGACTTATACGGAGCATGCCACGTAGGTGCCAGGCTGTGATGAATGCTCGTGGACGACATATACCATACTGAAGCTCTCCAACTGTGATAAAAATTCACCCTGGGGGACTGTTATCACTTTGTTTTCACCCATGTTCGGACATTTCCGTTTGTGTTCTCAAAATGAACGCGAATCCGTGGATGTTCTTTTGTATACTTCAACGGTAAAGATTTAGTGTTTAGTTGGTAATATACCTGGGAGTGAGGTATTGTTTTGTGGAGCATGGCATAGTTCAAAAACACGTTCCCCTATTTTTTGACCTGTTTATTTCACCTCAGGTGTTGATGTTATAACCCGTAAAAGGTTAAGGCCCCATAGTGTACGAGTAGTATGCTGCCGGAGGTCCCGGGTTCTATTTTCGAAGGGTCAGTGATTTTTGGCTGGATCTTTGGACTGGTTCGAGGTCTAATTTAGTCTACAATTGAGGGACTATCTATCCGTGAGGTAGCGGCCCCGGTCTAGGAAACCAAGAATAAGGTCCGAGAGGATACGTCCCACCGACCACACGACACCTCGTAATCTGAAGGCCTTCGAGCTGAGAAGCGGTCGCTTACTAGCCCAATGCCATTCGAGACTGTTGCCCCATAGTGTTTGGTCGTTACATATGATCACTGATAAGAAATCAAAGACAACATGCTTATAAAACAACTCAATGCCCATATCTGAAAACGCTGACTACTTAATAAGATAACAAGAAAGAACACGTGGGCTCGTAGACTTGTCATCCATTTTGAGGTACGGTTTGTGATAACGAAATGATCACTTAAATGTTGGTAATGTGAATTATTATTAGAAACTAGCAAATGTACCCGTGCTTCGCTACGGTATTCTGCATTGTATACGAATATTGAAGTAAATACTGTACATGCAGTAAATAAGATTGTTTTAAAATAGCATGTCTCTTAGCGTTATCCGAGAAACAATATGCAGAGGTCCCCATACGTTGTTTCCAGTGTAAAGTGCTTGTTACGGATTTGTGATGATAACGACAGGCTCACTTCCCTACTGCGATTCACAATCGAGTTGGGAAGTTTACATTATAATTGCAGGCCCCATTGCCTACTGCGCGGTCACAATCTATTTGGGGAGTTTCCGTTACAATTGCAGGCCCCCTTTCCTACCTCCAGACATATTACAAATTGAAGAGTTTTTATTATAATGGCAGGAAACTTCCCTACAACCAGTCAAAATTGAGTTGTGCAGTTATCATTATAATGATAGGCCCCTTTTCCAACTGCCAGCCAGCTTCCTGCCAGTCACACCAAGTTGATGAGTTTCCATCAAAATAGCAGGCCAGTATGCATAATGCCAGTCACATTTTAGATGGGTACATCTGTTTATAACTGCGGGAACGCTTGCCTACAGCCAAAGACTGTATGCTGCATGCTCCCTTGCCTTCTGAAAGTCAAATCGAGAAGTGAATTATTCATTACAATGGTAGGCCTGCCTCATTAATGCCAGTTACACAGGAATTGGAGAAGGACTCCATTCCTACTGCCAGTCATAGTCGGTGTGCGGAGTACTGATTACAATAGCAGACACACCCTTTCTCGATCGCTACAAAATCGACATCAGTGAATATATATAGTTCGACATACGAAAGTATGTGCTTGTTTACAATATTGCAGACCTTCATTTACAGATTAACTGCTTCTAAACGGTACATCATATCGAGAAAAGATTGTACCATAAGACGCCGGATTTAGCGGCCTAAATTGCTGGTCATATGATATCTCATCTATTCATGGGTCAGATTGAGTTAGAAACTTGGGTAAAATTTGTGTAAGATTATCTCACATTGCATTGCTTTTCGGATAATTAAGTGACAGCTACATACATAGCATTTGGCTCACATATGGCTACTGGGTGGACCAATTTTCGTGTAGAGTATGATGATTCTATCTTTCCTCTAAGTGATGGAAGGTATGAATTATGTATGTGAAAAGTACTACTTTACTTAAGATCGAGAAATAGAGAAAAGTCAAACGTAAAATGGATATAAATACGACAAAAAGTCGTACGACCAAGGTTGTAGATCACTCCAAATTGAACGGGGATTGTGCCATCCGTTATGTGATGATACTTCCCGAAGGTCTGCACCATCATTAAAATTGCCTCCATATTTCGATATTCTTCGGGATAGAAAGGGAAAAATTTAAAGCTCTTGGAAGTTTTCCGCCCGTTACAGGCTAAGTCGTAAAATTTTGCCAAATTTCAGTTTTCTTTCTCGACTGGCAGATTATGCCGCAATCTGGGTTTTCAGTGAGAAGTGTAAAAAGTAGAACTTTCAAGATACTAAACCAAAAAATATGCAGATGATCATTATTACCCCTTAAGCGTGTAGCTGTACGAAAATTTCGACAAAATAGTCTATGTACAGGCACACAGTAGTTACGATTTTATTTACATAGATAAATAAGGAACCTGCTCCACGTACAACACCTTTTGGGCTATATCCGCTGGACTTAACCGGAAAAACGGACCGTTTATGATATCTCCCTTATTAATCCTCCTGTCGAAAAAATGCACATGAAAAAAAGTTTTAGAGATGGAATTCCATCATGTTTGGTCGATTTCCAGTCAGGTTGGTCTTGTACTGTATATATTCTGGAAGAGTAAAATCACCATTTCGGTTCCCTATAAACCGCCAGTCCATTCCAGGAACATGAAATGTTATTGACGATTAACACCTACCGTTGGACAGGTGGATGTTAATATAAAGTTTGACTCAAATATCTTCAGTAGTTTTCAAGTTGTAAAACATACGCTTTACACGCACCCGCTCTTGAGTTAAGTCCGGTGGGACTTGTACCGGAAAACGGTCCGTTAATGATATCTCCCTTATTAATCCTCGTATTGAAATGATGCACACGAGGAAAAAGGCCTAGAAATGAATTTCCATTACGGCAGCTAAATTTACATTAAGTTTGGTTGCAAAATGACGGTTTCGGTTTCGTATAATCCCCCAGTCAATTCAGGGATTCAGAAACAATACTTGCCCTAAAACCTACCAAAGGACAGATGGATTCTAAATATCAAGTTTGGTGGAAATATATCCAGTAGTTTCCAAGTTTTAGACAAACAGACAAACAAACAAACAGACAGACACCAAAACAGAATATATGCAGATGGTCATTATTACACCTGAAACGGATAACTGTACGGAAATTTCGCCAAAATTGTCAATGTACAGACATACTCTAGAAGTGTAGACCTTTATTTCGATAGTTACTGCTTTGCAACTGTACGACGTATCTACAAACGGACTTCACCATCAGACGCCCCTTTCAGTGCTCTACATGGTTGGTCCTATGACATCTTCTCGTATCTCCTTTATTTATGGGTTAGATTGAGTTAGAGTCATTGAATGGGGTGAAATCTTGTACAGTTTTTGAATGCTACTTTATATTTTTGATTCTCATGTGACAGCTAGAATCATAAAATTTGGCTATAACATTGCCAATGGTCATGTCAATGTGCGTGCCGAATGTCATGATTCTACCTTTCCTATAAGTGTGCCAAATGATAACATATACGTGTAAAAGTACAAAATCAACTTGTGTTTAATGTATTAGGGATAGAAATACGACGAAAAGTCACAGGACAAAAGTTGTAGATCTCTCCAAAATGAAACGCAATTTGCTTTGTGACTTTTGATACGACTTACTGATTAGCCACCAATTACCCCGAAACGAAGGTCTGCACCGCCGTTAAAATTGCATCCATATTTCGGAATTTTCCTGGGCCAGAAGTTATACATTTGCATAGCTTAGAATATTTCCTCAAAGGAAAGAGTGTACAGCATTCGGGATTAGCACTCGCATACATACGTGGTAATTAAGGAAGAAAGTAATACAGTTTAGTAAGTTGAAATTAATAGAAAATAGATTATAACAGAGGACATCCGGATGACGACAAATATATAAATACCAAGTGAATGTATTGGAAAATCAAATGCTCCTCAATAAATTATTCCGGAGTGAGTTATGGATATAAGAAAGCGGTAATCGGAGAGAAATTTAGGCGCAGGGATTCTTAGGTAATCAGATAAGAAGATGAATATTTGTGTTATTACTTATGCTATTCGAGGACGGTTATAACCTCCAATGATATTCCGCCAATATCCCGCAGAATGGCCGATTGACGACTCTCTTGCTTTCTACCCAAGGAACAACCACGAATTTAAAGGAATGATGAGGAAAATGACAATACGTTACTTCCCTGCTGGCAAGCAGTCAGAGACGTTGCCATGGTAACCCATATATTCGTTATCGCTCTGTCGGTCCCTCAATGCCGAGCATGGTATCGGCAGAAAATAGTAAATTTCTCCGTCATTTGAAGAGTAAGGTAAATTATGAACACAACGAAAGTTGTTTGTGATGAAGAGACCTTTCACATACGGTCCACAGAGTTTGCAGAAAATCAATAGTATAAGAGAAAATGGAGGAAGACCGTTGTGGTTTTCCTATAGACCCCCGTCTTTTCAAAGATTTTAAAATGATATGCATATCGAAACCTTCCCCGGGGTGAGTATACTCTAAATATGAAGTTTGGTTGAGATCTATCCAGCCCTTTCGACGTGATGGTGGAACAAACAAACATTTTTATTCTTTTTATTTTGCTAGTTGCTTTACGTCGCACCGACACAGATAGGTCTTATTGCGACGATGGGACAGGGAAGGGATAGGAGTTGGAAGGAATCGGCCGTGGCCTTAATTAAGGTACAGCCCCAGCATTTGCCTGGTGTGAAAATGGGAAACCACGGAAAACCATTTTCAGAGCTGCCGACAGTGGGGTTCGAACCTACTATCTCCCGAATACTGGATATTGGCCGCACTTAAGCCAAACAAACAAACAAACAAACAAACAAACAAACAAACAAACAAACAAACAAACAGACAAACAGAAACGAACAACTTTATTTATAAGATTATTTTTATACCACTCCCCTCGCCCCCTGCCAAAAGGGTGCTAGGGGTGTCTTACCCTCACGCGGTTTGTCTCCTGATACTAATTGATAAGTGTACCACGTTTGGTGAAATTGCTCCAGTGGTTTAGGAGGAGATGTGTCATATACACACCCACACCCACACACCCACGCACACACATACATCAATTTTTATATATAGTAAGAAGAAGAAGATAATATTTTTATATGTAGTTTTTCGATTAATTTTATATCTCACCCCCTTCGCTCCCCACTTGGATTTGCAAAAAATCCGGAGTAATACTATTCATCTCAGAGACCCTGAAATCTATGGATTCGAAACTGTTTTTAATTATTTCTATATCTTACCCCACCCCCCCACCCTTTGCTCCCAACCTAAAAGGGGGCTGGATTTTAAAAAAATTCTAGAGTATCACTTTTCAACTCAGCGACCCCGAAAACTATGAATTCGACACTATTCTCGATTATTATTGTAACTACCACCCCCCTGACCCTCTCCCTTAAGGGCGCTAGGGATGGCTTACCCCCCACAGTGATTGTCTCCCGATAGTAAGTGATTCGTGTACCAAGTTTGGTTGAAATTGCTCCAGTGGTTTAGTTGGAGATGTGTCATTTACACACACACTTCCATTTCTATATATAGTAAGATTTTTACACTCGTTCTTCACCCCCTTTCCATCCCCGCCCAAAGGAGTCCTATGAGTGCCTTACACAACAGTATATTTTTTTCCCAGATATTAAGTCTTATTTGTACCTATTTTGGTTGACAGCTATGCCCAAACGTACATGCATAATCTCACTGCTCTAGAATCCTGGAGCTGACGTTGCCATGGTTACGGCAGTTCATTTCTTTATCCGATTCCTAGAGCAGGGGTAGTGTGGTGCCAATATCTCCGTAACGGTTGGTTTTAGGGCCTTAAAACATGGTTTTCGGGCCCGCAGGGCTTACCGAGTTTTGTTCTTTGCGTCAAGAGGATTAAATTGAGCTTTGTCTCGTCCTTATACGACAAATTCGATATTTTGCCTATAATAGTATAAGAGAAAATGGAGGAAAACCGTTTTTCCTATAAAACCCCCGTCTTTTCAAAGATTTTAAAATGATATGCATATCGAAACCTTCCCCGGGGTCAGTATACTCTAAATATGAAGTTTGGTTGAGATCTATCCAGCCGTTTCGACGTGATGGTGGAACAGACAAACAGACAGACAAACAGACAAACAGAAACAATTTTATTTATATAGATGACAAGGAATCGATCGTTGCCTTACTTAAAGTAGCCTATAGCTTTGCCTGAAGTGAAAATGTGAAAAGACGAAAATTACCTTTAGGGCTGAGGGCAGCCTAGCTCGAACTGAATATATCCCGAAAGTAAGCTCTGAGTGGCTCAGACGATTGAGACGCTGGCCTTCTGACCCCAACTTGGCAGGTTTGATCCTGGCTCAGACCGATGGTATTTGAAGGTGCTCAATTAAGTCAGATGTTGATGTTATAACCCGTACAAGGTTAAGGCCCCATAGTGTACGAGTAGTATGCTGCCGGAGGTCCCGGGTTATATTTTCGAAGGGTCAGTGATTTTTGGCTGGATCTTTGGACTGGTTCGAGGTCTAATTTAGTCTGCAATTGAGGGACTATCTATCCAATATCATCTTTCTCTGAATCACTATCGACGTAATGAATATCATTTGCTTTGGACAAATATTTATGATATTTATGATACTGAAAAGATGTGCAGTTTGAAGTATAAAATATACCTGGTCTACTTTCTTGGTCTCCATGTTTTATGACTGGTAGCAGACTGATATGTAATAGCAACTCCTGGCTCGGTGAGGAAAGCAATGGGAAACTACCTCGGTAGATTTACTGGCACCTAAAATAATTCCTCGGGACTAAATTCCGGCAACTCGGCGTCTCCTAAAGCCGTAAAAGTAGTTAGTGGGACATGAAACAAATAACATCATCATCATCATCATCATCATCATCATGATTATTATTATTATTATTATTATTATTATTATTATTATTATTATTATTATTATTATTATTATTATTACTAAGACCCACATATCCCGAGCTGCACAGCAAATCAAGCTAACAGCTGAAAGAAAGTAAGCTCGTAGCCAACTCTCTTGGTCTACGTCTATATCCAATGTATAGATACCGATACTACTACTGCTACTGCAGGTAATGATAATAATAATGACCGTCAAACAATTTTCATGAAAATAACGGGCGTGGAAGAAGTCGATTTATAACAATGAAGTGCAAAAGAAAACAATTAAACCCGCCACGAGAAGGAAACTGACGTAACTCAATGAAGCAGTGTTTACGGCGGTGAATTTTGAAGTTTAAAAACTTCCAGTCAAATAACAGAGTCGATTTTCCTCCAGAGTTTGTTAGTTTGTGGAAGCATATATATTTCCTTGTGTTTAAATGGTGTTTGCCTGAAATAATGTTTCATTTCCCTTTAGAGCATGTCTTTGAAAGTTACGACTGTTTACAGCTGAAGACGTTGGTAAGAAATGCTTGGAAGTACCACGCATTCATACATACAATTGTTTTCTAATAAGTCACAGTACTATATCTTCTATCCATTTTTGTTTTTCCCTGAATTTATTGAAATGACCCTGTATTTTTATAACGTAGCTTAAAATATAAATAACACAAAATAGAGGAATTATGTTAAAAGATAGGGAATTTTTGTAACTAAAACATATTTTATAAATTACACAAGTTATTGCATAATCTCAAAACTTGATCTATAACATTTTTATTATTAACAAAGCCAATATCATCTTACTCTGAATCACTATCGACGTAAGGAATATCATTTGCTTTGGACAAATATTTATGATATTTATGATACTGTAAAGATGTGCAGTTTGAAGTATAACGTTATACCTGGTCTACTTTCTTGGTCTTCATGTTTTATGACTGTTAGCAGACTGATATGTAATAGCAACTTCGGGCTCGGTGAGGAAAGCAACGGGAAACTACCTCACTCCTCATTTCCCTAGTACGCCTCTTCAGTGATTCGTAGGTCATCTATGAGAGATGATGGCGGACCTGTTGAGGATCCAACCGGCTGAGGACTAAACATACATAATAACTTATATGCTTTTGAGGACTTACCTGAGAAACGTATATTCTTTCACGTTAAAGATAAAGAACATGCACTCCTTGTACATTACAAAATCGTGCTCTATCTTATAAAACAGACGGTAATGATAATGAAACAGGAATTGGTAAAGGAAAACGAAATCCAAGGAGAGGAAATGGAAACTCTGCCATTTTCAGAAGATTTTGTTATTTTATCTGAGTCTGCAGAAGACCTCTGTAAGTAGTGAATGGTATTGGACATAGTCATGGAGAAGAAGTGCAAGAGGAAATTATATAAATCAAAAACAAAAGTAATGGAGTGCAGTCGAATGAAGTCAGGTGACGCAGGAAATATTAGATAAGGAAATGTAGTCTTAAAGGTAGTAGCTAAATATTGTCACTTCGGTAGTGGAATAACCAATAATGGGAGGGCATAATATTCAGAATGGCACAAGCTAGGAAGGTCTTTCTTAAGAAAAGAAATGTTCTCACTTCGAGCATTGGTATAGGAATTGGTAAGACGTTTTTCGAGACATGAGTCTGGAGCGTGGCATTGTATGGAAGTGAAACATGGACGATAACTAGCTTAGAAGGAAGGTGAATAGAAGTTTTCTAAATGCGGTGTTACAGAATAACGCTGAAGGTAAGAGGGGTAAATTGAACAACGGATGAAAAATCGAATTGGTGAGAGAATGAGTTGTAGGATGTTGTAGTTATGTAGAAATAAATATATATATGAGCACAGAATAGGGTGACATGGAGAGCTGAATCAAACCAGTTTCTGAACTGATGACCCAAATAACGTCCCCTTTAGAGTCCATCCGTTTCACTTCAACTGGTACTACGAAGTACAAAATTTCGAGGTGTAGGTAAAAATCCATTATAACCGATAAACTCACCTAAGGTGCATTAAAGCTGCGTGCCCCCATAATGGAAGTCGCAAGAGATTGTTTTTCAGAAAGGCAGATAATGTAGGTAATACCATAATACCAACAGTTACCAGGTCGTAGGAAACGAAATGTTATCAACTCTCAAAATTTGCAGCCGATGAAATGACTGGCTTTGAGGGCACAGCTGTAGGAATTCACGAGGGGGATCATCATAACGATTACTTAGCTTCGTACCCCGAGGTGCAGCGTTCTTGAGCATTTTTCACGGTCGTGGGCGTCATTCGGATCCAATCCAAAGTCCCTTATGTCCACTTTTAAGGTATCATGCTAGTTTTTCCCCAGCTGGACGATCACGGTTTACGTAAAAGTGGAAGATGAGGTTGACTACTGCGGAAGGTGCTTCACGTAAAATATGACCATCCCAACTGAGACCTTAATTAAGGTATAGCCCCGACATTTGCCTGGTGTGGAAATGGGAAACCACGGAAAACCATCTTCAGGGCTGCCGACAGTGGGACTCGAATCCAGCATTTTATCCGCAATTGGTACGGTGCACATTTTCTGGTGAATAGTCTCTTTCCTGATCCGGCAGATTAATGAGTTGCTACTTCGAACAGAAGAGCATAAGACAGAAGGATGACCTTTCCCACGGAGAGTCATTTACCCCAATTTACGCTCAATTGGCGTGATGTCCAATTTCCGGCGAATTTTGTCTTTACTGATGTGGCTGATTAAGAAGATACCCTTTCGATCAGCAGAGCATACGCACTTCATGACGTGAAATCGGTGTTAAATGCTTTCGCTGGACGACCTGCTTTCAGGGTCATATTCGCTATAACACAGACTAGTAATGAGAATTCCGTCACCATAATGAATTCAATTTGCGTAACAGTACATCGAACTTCTGATCAAAATGTCTTGAAGTCCTAGAATAATACAGAAGCTACGAGCTGAATCGCTAATCACTGTGACCACTAACGTAAAGGAGGCTTTTCGTTTCAATTTACGTTATAAAGCAGCAATTTTTGCCGCTAAAATAACACGCAAACGACCCAGTTTACACACACACGGAGGATGCGGGGCATAAAAGTTATGTATCCCCTAGATTCAAAAATACCCACAAAACTGAAGATGTTCCTTGTTCAGTCGTACAACGATAAGAGGATAGACATGTGTACCAGTCATCATATCAAAATACTTGCACCAGTCATCGTATCAAGGTATTTTAAATGTTTACTCTGTCTGAAAAAAATATTTTCTCACATTACATGTGTAATGTGCACGGAGGCGGATCTTTTAATGACCGAGCTCGATAGCTGCAGTCGCTTAAGTGCGGCCAGTATCCAGTATTCGGGAGATAGTAGGTTCGAATCCCACTGTCGGCAGCCCTAAAAATGGTTTTCCGTGGTTTCCCATTTTCACACCAGGCAAATGTTGGGGCTGTACCTTAATTAAGGCCACGGCCGCTTCCTTCCCACTCCTAGCCGTTTCCTGTCCCATTGTCGCCGTAAGACCTATCTGTGTCAGTGCGACGTAAAACAACTAGCAAAAAAAAAGAAGATCTTTTAATGATTCATAACTTTATGGCTCGGTTGCCGTTATCCCTTCAGTAGAATATTATCATTACATTTTCTAAATTAGTACCGAGCCAGTCTCTAAAGCGTTTGTACTGTTATCGTCAGTATATAACGACAATGAATAAATTAAGACCAAAAGCGCATAAAATCAATGAATATCTGAAAGTTGTGTGTTACACTCTTATGTTGATAACAGGGTACTCGGGAGGGAGGTGAGTTCCAGTTGACAGCTTAATTCTTGAAGTTTTACCTTTACGTGTACAATGTCTCTCTTAATCATGGTTTCATCTGGTGTTCCAATCCTTATTTAGTTATCTCTGAATCCACTCATCCTACTGATCTAAATGTTTCTTCCTATTTCTTCAGAGTGTGGGGAGTAATCTGACCTAATAAATTATAATTTCCTGAAGTAGTACTTTGGGAAACCTTTTTTGAGATTTCCAAGAAAAAAAATGTTTTTTTTATTTTTTACAATTTGCATTACGTCACACGGACACAGATAGGTCTTACGGCGAGGATGGTGGAGGGACGTACTGGGAGGGGGAAGGAAGCGGACGAAGCCTTAATTACGATATAGCCTCTTTGCCTGATGTGAAAATGGGAAAGCAGATAAACCTTCGTGTCCGTTTTAGATAAATAGCGATAGTTCAATATCAAAACAAGAAATATTTTATACTGAAAATGATGTTTTAACTACATGAACTGAATTTTAAATTCTACAAACCTATTTTGCTAACACGTATAGTGTATGAAAATAGCTTTATATTAGGATTTCAGAAATCCTGAATCATTTATAATTGAAGCTGAAATACTACTCAGTGTAAAATCTTGGTCACGTATTTGAATACAAGCACGCTAATCATATATTCCTTCATTAGCACAAACGAACAAACTGGCGATTTCCTTACCAGAACCACAAATTTTGTCATGTTGCGAACAAGCCATTTAAGAGTAATATCACCGACCCGACCGGATATCTAACCCGAGACCCTCTGAATAGAAAGCCACTAGGCTGAAAATTCACGTGAGTTCACGTGCTAATTAGTACAACGTAAGTAAATATAGATTATCTCGTAAGAATGAATGACTAAATCATAAGTAAAATCAACACGAAACTAACTTTTTCCCTTTTATTCATCGTCATTTTACTCATTTGGTTTGGACTGATTAGAATCTAAATTTCTTTGACTCTTCGGTTTCCACCATTCACTGCATTATGTAGGTTTCAGGTGAGCTGCCTATGAAATCACTTATGGCTGACTTTTCCATGTCTGTACTGTCTTGTTGACCTACGTTTATGAAATACTAATTTTCAAATTGTGGTATTAATAAGGGAAGGTATAAGGCAGGGATGGCGAACCTTTTCTAAACAGTGTGCCATTTTAAGTCTGGTTTATTATTATCAACTGTCTACTGTGCCACTAGTTATTTTCCTTGATGATGATAATGCTTGTTGTTTTAAGGAGCCTGACATCGAATGTCATCGGCCCAGTTATTTTCCTTTGGAGTAGGTACAATCCACGCTCTTCCCCACCCCCGACTTCCATCCCTAATTTCAAATTATATTTCATAATACGTTATTACTTTATTACATATATCTTGTAAGATAATACTTTTGCTTGCATGTTCCTTGGTCGTATTTGCCAATACTGCAAAAATATATTTTTAAATATGTAAGTTTTTAGAATACCTAACATAAGCGCCCATTGTAACACACCAATGCTTCATCAATTTGTACGAATTTGTTCACCCATGTACTGCTTTCTTGAAACTCTGTCAACTCCATTTCTAACTACTCAAAAAAATTGACCTTAATATTACTCATTTGTGCAATATGAGGGTTTGAAATAAAGTGTGATATTTTCTCCAAATCTCGTAATTAGGATAACTCTCTTGGCAACTATTCGTCTTACAAAATTAAAAACAGTTAAGTTACACACTAAGAAAACGTATGCGCTGCTGGCAACCACACAAACGTCGAACTTCGCTAATTGACTGATGTGGGAGAGCGGATGTATCGCCGACCGCATCTGACATTTATCTCACTTGATTTCCGGACCTATCAGTGTTGCAGTCTTGCCATAACGAGCGTCCGAATGGAACTATATTTAGATTTTAGATATTTATTTCTTAAGTCTGAAACACTATGACTATACGATGCAAGAGATATGTATAGACTATAGTACAAGACGTACATAAAAAGCGTTATTATGTTCATGTGGTGTGCCACCGAAATCGTGTTTCCGTGTCACCTAGTGACACGCGTGGCATATGTTCGCCATCCCTGGTATAAGGTTATCAATCGCCGTTAATCTTGTGTATTTACTGCACAATGTATTTTGTAGAGTGGACTAGCCAAAGGTAAGTACAAGTTGTACGGCGTTTGTCAAAAACGGACAATCATTGAAATTAATCTTCGCACTCGCGTGGCCTTGGAGAGGATTTCGATTTTAGTCAAGTCATCATTCTCGAGTACAAATAAAAATCATCTACGGATGATGTAATTCACTGTCCAGATAAGCAAGAGACCACACCTGGATATTTATAGAGTAGCCGCAGTTGTATTTTAGCATCTGTCAGTGATTGCCGTTGGTCCTGCTCTGAGCCAGAACGATTGCAGTTTTGACTGACATAGGAGTTTGAGGTAAGATTTTCATAATATGCAAATCGATTCAGTCGGAAATAAGATGTAGTATTGATGCAGATTGAGTTGGATGGTAGTTCATTTGATAGCCTGTACTGATGACCTGTTTTTACCGGTAATTTCAGTTAAAAGCATTGTAGTCTATGAAACTTTGTGAGATCTGTGAATAATGTAGCATGAACATCAGTGTTTATATTTCTAAGGGTACATAGAGAAGACCACAAATTTGAAAGCGTGGTGAGAATGACTACAGAGGAATTATTGGCCAGTTTGTTAGTATATAGCGTTGTATGCTTAGCATAGTAAATAGTAATGACAGAAATCAAACGAAGACGTACAGAAGCTAACAAAATGAGTTCAGGAGCCAGGATCGAACCTGTCAAGTTCGGGTCAGAAAGCCAGCGCCTTAACCGTCTGACCCACTCTGCCCGGCTTGCCAATATATGGAATAACATGCATTCATTAACATTTTCTTAGGAAGGAAGTTAAATTTCTCCTGCAAATTTCATCGAATTCTCAAGTCAACATTTTGCGGTTAAATAGTATTTGAGCAGATAAGTGGTACAGTGTCGGCTTCGGTAGGCACCGATATTATGGGTTCAAAACGGAAGAAGGACTCGTGTATCTGAAAAGCGGGAATGGGTCCATTCCATCTTTCTGTCTCATACGCTTCTTTTGCTAATTGCTTTACGTCGCACCGACACAGATATGTCTTATGGCGACGATAGGACAAGGAAGGGTTAGGAGTGGGAAGGAAGCGACCGTGGCATTAATTAAGGTACAGCCCCAGCATTTGCCTGGCGTGAAAATGGGAAACCACGGAAAAACATTTTCAGACCTGCCGACAGTGGGGTTCGAACCTACTATCTCCCAAATACTGGATACTGGCCGCACTTTAGCTACTGCAGCTATCGAGCTCGGTCCGTCTCATACGATGGTAGCATGTAATATATCACTAGATACTCCTTTGACGTTTACCTTAAAAAATACTCAGGCATAGGCCACTCAAGAGTGATCATTGTTACAGTTAAACGGAAACTGACAGTCAGGCAGCCTAATAATGTGAAATTAAAATGCCTGCACACAGTAAGTGAGGCACATTATGATAATCATTACAATTCATGTTTTTTAAGTTGAAATGATTCAAATAATTTTACCAACAATATAATCAAGAACATCTGAGATATTCCTTCAGAAAACATACTTTTGTTTATAATTAATCTCTCCTTTCTGTTTTGCTCATTTTTACTAAACTACCTATTTTTTAAATAACTTGTGTCAATGAAAAGACCCTAGACGATATTTTTAGCATGAATAAAAATACTACCATGTAAAATCTCAGCAAATTTCTAAAACTGATTTTAAAATTTTGATGAAAACTCGGCTTTAAAGATGATAGAATATTAGTGGCAATTTTAACATGACAAAGTGGAATATATCAATTTTTTATGGTCGTGTCCGCCTCTGTGGTGTAGTGGTTAGCGTGATTAGCTGCCACCCCTCGAAGGCCCAGGTTCGATTCCCGGCTCTGCCACGAAATTTGTAAAGTGATACGTGGGCTGGAACGGGGTCCACTCAGCCTCGAGAGGTCAAATGAATAGAGGTGGGTTCAATTCCCACCTCAGCCATCCTGGAAGTGGTTTCCCGTAGTTTCCCACTTCCCCTCCAGGCGAGAGGTACCTAACTTAAGGCCACTGCCGCTTCCTTCCCTCTTCCTTTTCTATCCCTTCCAATCTTCCCATCCCCCCACAAGGCCCCTGTTCAGCATAGTAGGTGAGGCCACCTAGGCGAGGTACTGGTCATTCTCTCCAGTTGTAACCTTCGACCCAATGTCTCACGCACCAGGACACTGCCCTTGAGGCGGTAGAGGTGGGATCCCTCTCAGAGTCAGAGGGAAAAACCAAACCTGGAAGGTAAACAGATTAGGATAGGTAGATAGATAGATATATGGACGTTTATAAAATATATATTTAATAGTACTCGGGTTTTTCGCAGTAATACGGAGAAAATATCTTTTGACATAAATATGTTTCAGAGCTGCAGTTCATCCGAAAATCTGTGTAACGAAATAGTGTCATGAAACAAAATATCACGGAAGCGTAACCTAGCAACCGTGCAGGCTGTGATGTATTTGTGGATGTTTGGCCAGACAGTGTTACCTAGCAACCGTGCAGGCTGACTGGCGGTCATCAAACATTAGAAACCGTTGGTGGATTGGTGTGACCAAGAGACATGTAAGGCATACTTATGGTCATTTTCCACTTATGAAAAATCTGATACCATTTTATAAAAGGGAATTCAATTAAAATATATATTTTTACCATAAAATTTGTATCTGCTAGCCTCGCGGTCTAGAGCTAGAGAACCCATCCCTCACTGAGAGGGTCGCAGATGCGATTCTCGGCCAGGTCTGGTAATTTAACCTGAACACGAGGGCCGGTTTGAGGCCCTGTCTGTCTGGTAGAGAATACTTGAAGAGCTATTTTCTGTTAGCTGCACTGTGGGATAAAGTGTAGATTATTGAAAGCAATCAAGGGCATTTATGTTGACAATTACGCTGCGGTAAGAACTGATGGTAGAATGAGTACTTGTTTCAAGGTACTTATTGGGGTTAGAAAAGCCTGCAATTTTTCACCTTTTTTTGTTCATAGTTTATGTATGCATGTATGTATGTATGTTCAGTCTTCAGCCCTAAGGCTGGTTGGATCCTCAACAGCACCGCCATCAGCTGTCATAGAAGGCCTAGGCATCAGTGAAGAGGCGTACTAGGGAAATGAGGAGTGAGGTAGTTTCCCGTTGCTTTTCTCACCGAGCCAGACGTTGCTATTACATAACAGTCTGCCAAGCTCACTGAAATGCATGCACCAACCGACCCTATGAGCAACGTTTTCACACCATTCATAGCAGGGATTGGCTCCATAAATAATGGCATTACTAGCATCGCTCATACCTCAGTCACTTTCATATTGTCAAAGCCAAGGACAAGACAGAGACAGATCAATGAAAGTAACAAAATTGTTCTAGCCCTTTCCAGAAGACATAGTGGACTGTAAACACTAGGTCCTGCCAGCAAAGGCACTCATAGTTTATATGGATCAAATACTAAGGGGTATATAATAGCAGGAAGGGATTCAGTTAGGTAAAAATGTAGTAAGCAGTTTGGTTGTTGCCCAAAGTTTGGACTTAATGCCAGACTGTCCCGAAAGCTTGCAATGTAATGTATTGGAACATGAAAATAATTGAGTGGAAATTACCTTTCCAACAGTAAACTGATCCCAGTAGGGAAGAAAAGAAAATTGAATGTGACGTTGGGAATACGAAACTGGAACATGATGGTCATTCGAGTACTTAGGATATGTAGTATAATAAATGAGATTGAATCAAGGTGCAGCAAAGCTGTGAGCTCGCAGTTGCTATCAATTCTAATCTGAAAGTGAGCTCCCGGACGAAACTAACTTCACACCGGACAGTTTTCAGACCAACTTTATTTTACGAAAGTGAAATTTGAGTGGAGCCCGGAATTCCTATTTATAAGCCAGAAGTAAAGGATATGAAATTAGCAAGAATGATCCCTGGTACAAACAGAAGGAAACAACGGCAGGAGAGTACTTGGATTGAGGAGATAAAGGCCAAGTTGGGAATGAACTCGATTGATGAAGCTTTTGCGACGGTGGTGGGTCATGTGAGGCGAACGGAGGAGGATAGGTCACCTAGCAGAATAATGGACGCGATCATGGAAGGTAAGAGAAGTAGCGGAAGAACAAGATGGTGATTATATGACTGATACACTAATGACTTCAAACGAAGCCACAGGGCTGGTTACGAATGCGGGATTGTGGTAGCGTTTAATAAATTCGCACATTCTTGCAGAATGTACGCTGAAATTATATTTTAACATGTATGTGGGTATGTATGACATTTAACTTAATTTTAATTTGTGGTATGAAATACTTTTCATACATCTCACCGTGCTTCTCTCGTGTGTATAATACGGCGGTTGTCTTCCGAGTTCCTATCACGATAGCTTTAACTAATTGATTTTATTTCGGATAAGATAGAGTAAAGTTTTTACAAATTTCTTCAGTGTAGGAAATATGCACGAAGTTACGTGTTTCATTTTCATGAAATAATCAGCGAATACAAAAAAAATTAAAGGTGAAATAAGTGACACTAAAATGCCTTTGCTGACGGGACCTAGTATTTACAGTACACTATAGCTTCTGGTATAGGGCAGAGCAATGTTGTTACGTTCATAGATCTGTCTCAGTCTTATCCTTGGCTTTGACAATATGAAAGTGACTGATGTATGGGTGATGCCAGTAATGCCAATAATTATCAGCCAGTCCCTTCTATAAATGGTGTGAAAATGTTGCCCATAGGGTCGGTTGTTGGTCTTGGAAGAATAATATGTAGTGGCAACTTCTGGCTCAGTGAAGAAAGCAACGGGAAACTACATCATTCCTCATTTCCCCAGTATGCTTCTTCAGTGATACCTAGCCTATCTATGACAGCTGATGGTGGAGCTGTCGAGGATCCAAACAGCCATAGGGCTCAGGACTGAACATGTATACCGTCATACTAAAATCACTCCCCTACTGATATACAGTGAAAATGAGCTGCAAGGTATGCTGGGGATTTAGAATCAGTACAAGTGGTGACATATTGGGGATTCCATCACTTTTAAAATGCAATCATTTCAGTTCGCATAACGCACGGGAGATACAGTGGAACAATGGTAAAACAGGGACAAATCTAACGCATGCGTTATGGCCACGTTGAACTATGGTGCAAAATGATGTGCTTAGGTTGTTGTAACCTTCGTCTCACTAACCAGAGATATGGATTATATTATAAGACCAAGACTTCAAAATAGTGATTTTGGGTAATGTATTGCTGATGGACCGAAAAATTGTGCCGAGTTATTAAATACATTTTGCATATATGAGACTCTTCTATAAACTCACCTCCATGGGGTGCGCTTGAAAAGATCTACACCACCTCACGTTGAGGACACCAGTTTCTTTTTTACTCACCTTACGTTACCTGGATAGCCTTAAAAATTCTGGATGAAAAAAATACTAAACATATTTACTCCGAAATGTAGGCTACATTCACGATACGACAATAAGAAAGCTGAGAGTAACACAACTTCACGGAAATGCTGCAGACACGCGATAAATGACAAAAATTTCATCGAAAGCCTGTGAATGGTAAGGTTTCTCTTTTATGGAACGAGGTCAGGTGTCAAAAACCAGATATTTTCCATATACATTGTTTAATACCCATCCTGATCCGACATTATTAAAAGAGCAATGAAAGGGGCCCTAGTTCTTACCACTATTCAAATTCTCTTTCCAGTCATTGATCCAAAAGTTAAATTTTCGAGGGATCAGTGACATAATTTACCTTAGACCTACTATTTGTCTTGACTCTGTGGTTCCGGAGATGATGAGTTCAAGCCCCACAACTAAAAGCCCAAACGATGGTAACACATTTAGTGTTCACCCAGCAAAATTCAGCCATATACGCCCAAGAGAGATTCTCTTTATTCTGCCATCTAGTAGGCTACAGTGAAACGCAGAGTGGAAATTGACGAACATGCAGCTGATGCCATTGTTACCAAACCCCCTGCCTTATTCGCTATGACATATAACTATTAGCAAAATGGAAAGTTCATTTTTTGTTGTTTTTTCTTCTTTGAGACTGAAAAGATTTTTAATAAATATCAATCATATTGACTGTTCCAGCTAAAATGATACGCCAAGGCATCTTGAGAATTTGCAGTCTACATCCAGAAACTCGTGTGTTGCTCCTTAACAGATGTACCAGTGCGACAGCGGTACAACATGATCTTAAAGATGTGAGGCCCTTCGAGGAGATACCAGGACCCAAGCCATCCGAAAACGATCCGACATTCCTCACGGGAATTGGTGAGTAGTTCCACGTCAATCAATCAATCAATCAATCAATCAATCAATCAATCAATCAATCAATCAATCAATCAATCAATCAATCAATCAATCAATCAATCAATCAATCAATCAATCAATCAATCAATCAATCAATCAATCAATCAATCAATCAATCAATCAATCAATCAATCAACCAATCAATCAATCAATCAATCAATCAAACAATCATATCAACTTGCGTCTGTCGCTAAGGTGACGGATACCTTATAAATTGTTTACCTATTCCTTTCCTAATAATAATATCAAAGAACTTTGAAATTTAATAAACACTTTCCCTTTCTTATAATGAATTAATGTTTATCCTAATTTGCAGTCTAGAATTCTAGTTTTAACGTCATATTATACCTCATGTATCTCTCCTATCCTTTAAAAGATCCACTCAGCTTATTCGTCTGCTAACATCTTTCCACGCCAAATCTCCACTGACATCTCGGAAAATACCACCCGGTCAAACAGCTAGTCTCCTTACTTCGAAGAGGTCCATACCCTGTCTGTCTGTTAGGTCATCAGTAGAGGGAAGGCGTTACCTTCTTAGATGGCCCGCTCCTCACCTTCAAGGAGGGGAATGGAAACTTTCTTAATGATGATGCTGTCATCAGTCCAGAGGCTGATTAGTTCCTCAAACAGCACCACCAAGGCTATGCGATTATAGGGAAAAGTGACAAAACCAATGGCAGTGCTCATATGAGGCAAGATGAAGAGTGACGTTGTTTGCCATTGCTTTCCTCCATGCCAAAGTTCGTAAAATTGTCGTCATGAAGCAAGTGATCTTAGTGTGCGTCTCATTCACTGGAATCCGTAATTAGTGTCTTGCCAGAGACTTACAGTATACGTTTCCTACTTTTCATTCTACTACAACCCCCAAACACCCCCATAACTATGTGAAGAGATCTCTAACCTTCTTTTCACGACCACGTTAATGCGATTACCCCAATGAAGATACTTTCTTATATTAACACCATAGTACTCACAGCGATCCCCATGAGGAACTCTCACCATATCGACCCAGTAATTAGGCTAAAACTGAGAGGACTTCGCTTCCTGGTAAAACCTGGCTCTTCATCCCGCTTACCAACATACAATTGCTGCTGACCATCTCACAATAGCACCGAGGTCTTTTTTGTAGTCGCTTAGAACCTTATATATTATGTATTACACTATACAGCTTCATATCATCCGCAAAAAAGCATTATGACTGATTCAAATTCTTCACTCACACCTGTCGGGCTGAGTTGCTCAGACGGTTGAGGCGCTAGCCTTTTGACCCCAACTTGGCAGGTTCGATCCTGGCTCAGTCCGGTGGTGTTTGAAGGTGCTCAAATACGTCAGCCTCGTGTCGGTAGATTTACTGGCACGTAAAAGAACTCCTGCGTGACTGACTTCCGGCACCTCGTAGTTAGTGGGACGTAAAGCAAATAACATTAACATTTTCTCACACCATTTGTATACCGGACTGTACATACGAGAAAAGAAAGGTCCAATAATACAACCTTGAGGAATCTCCCGTCTTAATAATGTATTTATGTTCGGTTCTCATCCCGTAGGCTGGATGGATCCTCAACAAGATCACCATCAGCTGTCATAGATGGCCTGGGCATCACTGAAGAGGCGTACTGGGAAAATGAAGAGTGACGTACTTTCCCGTTGTTTTCCTCACTGAACCAGAAATCGCCATTACATATCAGCCTGCTAAGTCCACTGAAATGTGTGCATTAACCGACCCTATGAGCAACATTTTCACACCATAGAAAAGACTGGCTGCGTAAAGAAAGCGTTTTCACATTCCTCACGTGTGTCATATAACCCATCCCATGCACTGTTTATATGTTTACTTACCGTTTCCTACCGATCGTAATATTGTCTTTTAAAAGCTCTATCGTGGATTTCTTATCAATCATACCTAATAGTTTACTTTTACAACCCGCCTTTCCATTGCATTTACTTTCAATTACGGCAAACGAAATTTCGTGATTTCTTATACCATCTATCACATCAATTTCTCTGTAAAGCTCATCTGGTTTTATTAGAAAAAACATCTCTAATTGTTTCTACCCTTTGGTGATTCAGGCAGTCCTCAGTCGCAATATACTGTCACCATTAAACTGCTGCGGCTGTCGCTCAGGTGGGAAATTCCCTATCAGTTGTTTACCTTCAATTTTCTTCAATTATTGCAATGTAGTTAGAAATTTGTTATCATTTGTCCTTAATAAATTATTCCAATGATTAATTTGTCCTCTTGAATCCAAATTTTTTCTTCATTTTATGATCTTTCGTAGTTTCAAATTTTCACTGAAGCTTATTCGTTTAATAACGGCCTTCCCAGATTTTCTTGTTTAGATTTCTTGGTCATGTTCATCGTTACCCTCCTAGGTAAAAAAAACCAAAGTCATCTCCATACAGGCCAAGAAGGCCCTGGGAGTGGTGGAAGGTAAAGGCTTCCACTATTCGTAACCTCGGCACTTGATGGGGTAGAGTGGTTAGCTCTACGCCCGGCCGCCTTTGCCCCCAGGAATTAACCTGGTACTCATTTTTGTTGTAGGCTGAGTCAACCTTAGAGCCATATGCACTTCCGGAAGTGGAAATCTCATTTCGTAAATTTTACGACTTCCTGACGGGGAATCCTCCCTGTTAATGTTTGGAAAATTCAGATCAACAGCTACAACAACCTTGCTTTCTGTGTCGTTCACTACATAGCTTATCAAAACATTATCAAGTAATTCTGCATCGGCGTCAGCGCCCGCCTTGTCAGTTCTCTACACCCTGAAAATATCAAGTTGCCTTTTATCCTAAGAGATGAGCCTTAACATAGCATTTCATTTTTACCTTCTTTAACTTCTTCGAATCTTACACATTCTTCACTCAACAGTATCAATACTCCTCTTCCTACCGTTACCATCCTATCTCTACGAAAAACACTCCAGTACCACGAGAAAATGTACGCATCCAAGACAGCACTTCTGAGCTATGATTCAACAACTTTTAAAATATCTGGTTAATATTAACATATTTAATTATTTAATTCAATTACTTACTTTTCAGTTCTTGTACACTTTAACACCAACGATTGTATGTCAACCTTACTTGACTTTCAGCTCCCTATACTCTGATAACCACACCCTAGTTCACGATGTTGCCTTGAATGTACGTCTCAACTACTATTCTAAACAAAATCTCTAGCTAGTATGTACTGTGGCGGCTCAAATGATCGCCATCTGAGCGTAGATTCGTATCTACTACCAAATCATTAAGATACACAAATCTGACGCTCAGTTTTCCACATACCCACTCGACAGTCTCATTTAAATCTCGGATGATCCTCCAGTCAGTATTCCTACTGCACAGTACTGTACCATTACGTTACGATTGACGTCAGTTTACATGAATATACATCGGAAGAAAAATGGCGCAGATCAGCTTCAAGCGTTAAGAATGCACGGAATAACTTTTTGTGACAAGTTGACCGCAATTAGGAGGCAGTGCCTGGCGAGATGGAAAGGAAACTCTATGAGAAATGAACCATTATACGTAAAAAAAATTGAAAAACGGTCTATTATTATCTACTTTGGCAAGAAGAGTTTTCGTCGTAAACGGACTGTGAATTGCGATTACTTGACCAGAAGATTAGCTGACATAATCAATATAACCATAATAGGAGCCATACGAAGGAAGAATCCAGAAACAAACTACTGGAAAATACATAAAAACGGCAGGGAAACACGCATAATAGATTTCAAATACTGTACGGAAGAAGAGGTGTTGGGATACGGCATTCGTAAATAAAGCCTACACTGACTTAATAAACGGCCAAATTTTCATCAAATTATACGTATTGCCCATTGATAAGATTTAAAGAACATTATTCAGACAACATAAAAAAAACCAAGGAAGAGCCAGTTTATGAAAATAAAATTGAATCTGAGCAGTATCTTTAGAGGAAAAGAAATATATATACAATTAGAGAAAGTACTTGCAAAAGCTTTATATACTGAAAATTAAGATGTATTCTATCAATTTAATATTGTCTTTTCGTTGCATGGAAATTGGATACGAAATGGAGCTAGCCTAAAGCGATGGAGGGAGGCTGACCAGATCATCGTAAGCTCAAGCCTGAAGACCTAGAGATCCAGCATGACGTGATCCAGTGCAAGGCTAAGCATTCCGAGATGCCGTGACGAGGAAGAAGAAAGCAGAGTCGGACATAACATGGCCAGAGATAAGTAACGTTCTAGTAAATTTAACTATAAAGTATTTCATTTGGTGTAGTATAATTGTAGGAATGCTGAAATGCCAAAGATATGACCTGTTTGTGCCATTGTGTGAATTCTAAGGCATATGCCGGAGAAAATAACAACAGATACGTATTATTTATGTGTAGTAATATACTGCCGTGCTCATAAGTTTGATATGAGGTTAATGTGAGCAGTATCGGGAAGAGAATTGATGTTTTTGAACCTATATGCTTACGAGAACGTCATATATATTAAACTAGGCAAGGCTAAGATAGTGAAGTGCAATATAATAATAATAAACCTAGGCTACCCAATGACCAGATTGAATAACTAGGCCAATATCGTCTACATTTACGATGAGTTGAAATAAACAGTAGCAGCTTGCGGTGTTTTGAGTAGATATTTAAGTAAAAGGAATGTTTTAATGCGACGTGGTAGACATTACGTGGAATCTGAGTAGAGATATTGTTGTATGCGGAGGAATCGCAGTAATTAAATGCATAAATGATAATATGTTGTTGGAGATTTGAGATGTTGAATAGGTATTGTGTAAGTAAATGATTGATGGAAATAGGTGCGAATTTATTCTTAGCTACAGTTATGTTGCGATTGAAAATGAGGCAAGCAGTGAAATTAAGGCCTAGATACGTGAATATATTAAGTGAAGCAGTGAGATTAAATGGTCTATTGGTCGAACTTATATGGAATATGGAGATAGATGGATCGTAATTTACATGTATTTGAAGTGTATATAGAAAAGAGATATAGCCGCCTAGTAATATATTCGTCTCATATAATGAATATATAGCAGTGGAGCACGCGTTAACCTGAAAATGGTAAAATTAGTAGGCAGTAGAAGGAGTAATTTTAATTGAAAATACACATAATAATTAATCGGTCGGTACGATTCTGACAGGTCATGACGGTTGAAGAACGATGGCATTCGTAAATGAAGATATTTAATTTTATTTTTGGCACACATTTTATATATATAGGATGTTGGAATTTATATTTATGGTTAGGATTAATTTCTTTTAGATACTTAAAATGGCATTTTGAAGCCATCATTGGAAAGAGTTACTTATCTCATGCCATAAACAAGTCAATACGCAAATTCCCAAACCAATTCCAAAGAGTAGTGCAAATAGACCTAAAGGAAAGAAAGACCACTCCCTCCTTTAATAAAGAGTAAATCCTAGTTGTCCCCATATTGAAATAAAATGATGAAGTGTGGTCACGCAACAAAATAATAATTGCCCAGATGAATTAAAGATACCTGCCCAATTTTAATTATGTCAATTCGTCAATTTTAGTTGTCAAGAAAAATAATATGTGATTTTTTTGATTTACTTTCCTCTATTACCAAAGATGATCATTATTTTGTTAATTATAATATTGGCATGCTAATAAATTAGTTTTAAGTTTATTCTAGCGTTTATTTTCAAAGGTAGAGATAGGAAGATTAGTTGTAAGGATACATTTAGGCTGATATTTCGGAGTCATGATATTTAAAGGCTTATATTAATTCTACGGTAGGATTTCGGAGTAAATGAGTAACACATTGAACTATACACCCTCTTCAACAGAACTTGCGAAGGTAAATAGTATTGTTGAATATATATAGATGTTTTTACCCTGAGATATTGACTTAATATGGACATGCAACCACCGCGTTTGATTGGTATATCCATCCCCGATTTCGCATAGTTAATTAGCAACATGTAAGTGGAAATATTGCACGGGCAACATCATATTAAATTAGTACTACAACTTGAGGTGAAGTATGAGGAAGTACAGCGCGATGGTGATACCTATATTTTTATCAGTCCAACCTGGACCTTGGTAAGAATTAGGACTATGAGGCCACCAATAGGTTGCATTAAATTTGTTGCCCATACATGGGGCAAAGTGAAGAGAAAAACACTGTTGCCGCAGGTTGCATTAAATATGGCGGCCCGAACGTGAGGCAAGTTTGAAGAGGTCGGATGAATAATTAGATTCTGGATATACAGAAATTTGATAACTTGATTATGGAGTGAATCTTGAGGATGAGATATGGATGTTAGGCTTGGACATATGTCATATGATGCCGTAGCGTCGAGCAAGTCTGAAAAGAAGGACGAATTGAGGAATGAGAATGGTTTCAAGAGAAAGATACCGGGGTTGTTGAATTAAATCTTGGACCACAGTCATGAAATTTATTCGAAGAAGGAGACGATGCCTGATAGTTTATGAACTTAGGTATGGCATGCGACGCAGAATGGATTGATAGCCATGAAGATTAAGGAAGAGAGGGCTTAACTAATGGAGAAATTTATATTTTTGGATGGAAAAGAAGAAGGTAGCAAGAAATTTGATGCGGAGTCTCGCAATATTTGACAGTCTCGTGGAAGGAGAAAGTCTACTGTATATATATTTAGGTTACTTTAAGGAATTTGATGCATGAGTGATGATGAGGGAAGAGTTTTATAACGCAAGTTTCATATTATTGATTTTATATATATGATTAGGTGGATACGACATAAATATAATTAAAATTGGGCATATAGGTCAAGGTTTGGATTTGCGTATGACTTGTATAGGTTGTCATGGCTGAGTTACGATGGTCTGGGTTAGTCTTTCCCAGTTAAACAAGAAAGTACAAAGTAAACTTTGAAGTATTTATAATAATAGATATAGTTATAAGTCTGATAGACTATTTTATGTTGATATTTGATGATTGGTTGGTTGAAGTTGAGGGATAAATAGAGAATTAGGGTTATATATAACATAACTGGAATTATAGAGCATTTTAAGTGGAATATCAAAAAAATGTCGAACTTAGCTCAATTAAAATCACAATTTGAGGATTATAAGAAAGAAATTGAGGAAGAGAACAGAAAGAGAAATGAAGTAATACAGAAAACAAAGGAAGAGAAATTAGGGATTCTTGAAGTGTTTAGACAGATAGCTGAAGAAAATAGGAAGCAAAATGAGAAGCTGCACCAGGAGATGATTAAAAATCAGGAGGAGAGACAACAACAGATGGCTGAAGAAATTAGGAAACAAAATGAAGAAATTAGGAAGCAGAATGAAGAAAATAGGAACCAGATGGCTGAAGAAATTAGGAAACAAAATGAAGAAATTAGGAAGCAGAATGAAGAAAATAGGAACCAGATGACTGAAGAAATTAGGAAACAGAATGAAGAAATTAGGAAGCAGAATGAAGAAAATAGGAACCAGATGGCTGAAGAAATTAGGAAACAGAATGAAGAAAATAGGAAGCAGAATGAAGAAAATAGGAAGCAGAATGAAGAAAACATTAACAGACTGGAAGGAAAGCTCTTGGAAAGGATGAATGAGAAAAATGAGGAATTTCAGAAAATAATCAACGGACAGGATGAGAAACAAAAGCAAATGATTGAAGGAAAACTTCAAGAATTCATTAACAGGCAAGAAGAAAAACAGCAGGAAACAATGAAGGAAGTGAAAGAAGCTGTAAGGATGAAAATGGAAAAAGTCGGAAGTGAAATGACAGAAATTAAAGTGGATATTGACGTTTTACGTAAGGATATGACAGGGATTATGGAAAATAAGAATCAAGAGATAAATCAAGAGATAAATAAAGTTATGGAAGAATTGGCAGAAAGCAGAAATGTTATTCAAAAGTTGAAAATGGAAGAGATGAAGAGTATAACGGATAATTTGGAGAGTTTGAGGATAAATTCCACAGAAAGAATTAACAAATTGAATGAAGCAATCGAAACAACGAATAAATCAGTGGAAGTAAATATCATTCTGGCAAGAGAGCAGGTGTCAGATAAAATTAAAATAATACAAGAAGAAGCTGAACGGAATAAAAATGAAACTGACAACAGAATCAGCAGAACGGAGAGAGAATTACATACGATTCGTAAGGAAATTCAGGAAATGAGAATAGAGAACCGTACAACAAGGCCTAATGTCATGAGAACAGTAGAAATTCAGGCTTGTGATAGGGAAACAACGCCAGCAAGGACTACGGATTCAAGCCAAGGTATTAATGGAAGTTCGATGGGGAACGGAAATGGTAATAATGGAAGTCCAGCAATAATAAATATAATTAAAACCATCGAGGATAAGCCAAAACATTTTAATAATACTGCAAGTTTATCCCCAAAACGATTTTTGAGGGAGATGGAGGATTATTTTCGGGATAATAACGTTCCAAACGAGAAACGACTCAAAGTAATTGAAAAACATTTAGATGCTAACCCAAGTATTTGGTACCAGGCATTTAAGTACAGTTTCCACGAATATGAGGATTTTAAAACGGCATTTTTAAGGAAATATTGGAGTCCGGAAGTACAACAGCAGCTTAGAATGGAATTGTATTCACGAAAATTTGCTGTTACCGGTCAGACAAGATATAGTGACTATTTTGCTTTCCAATTTCAACGTTTTCAGGATTTGGATTATGCACCCAGTGAATTGGAAGCTATTAAAACTATTCAAAGCCAACTTCCACCTGAAATACAAAGATTATTGGCGACCTCGAACGTTCAAACGGCAATTGAAATGGAAGATAGGCTGAGACAAATTGACATGACGACTTCTCATCCCACGAGTAGGTTAATACGTAGTATGGGAAATGAAGAGTCAATCAATGTAATAGCCCATGAGAATTACGAAATTAACAAACGAAGAGGACAAAGAGACGTGGCTAGGAACCAGGAGATGGATGAAAGAAAAGAGATGAGAGGATACCAACGTCAAAGAGATCAAGAATATCGACGGACATATCAGATGGATGGAAGATATGTGCCATATGACAGGCAAAGTAACAGATATACAAGAAACAGAAATATGATCCGAAGAAGGAATTATTACGGAGGAAGAGGTGGACGGAACTTCAGAGAAAGGGAGTTCGGAAATAGAAGATATGCCCAGGAGCAGAAAGAAGACTTGAGAAATCAAGAAAAATGGAAGCAAGCGATTAAAGACAAGGAGATTGTTGGAGATATCGAGGGCGCAGAGAGTTTAGAGCTCCAACAATATAAAAATTCGGAAGCAGGGAAACGTCATCTTAACCCAAATGCACAGAATTTCAATACAGGGTTAGACGTTCCTGAGAAAAAAAAACGACAATTTTGAAATAGATTATGATAAAAATGGTAATAGAGGAAAGAAAACGGATATTAAAATTATAAGTTGGATGATAGCACAGATCGAATCGTGGGAGTTCGAACCAGAGGATTTACTACATGATATGGCATCGAATGCGAGACCACAGAAATTGAATCTGCCAATAATTGTGGTTAGAGTGAATGGAATGAGAGTACATTGTCTTATAGACTCGGGAGCAAGTATAAGTGTGATTTCAAACACGTTATTCCTGGAAATTGAGAAAAAGATGAAATTACCGACCATACCAGTGGCTGGAGTTAAAATTAAAGGAATCATACCAGATAAAACAATAGAATGTAAAATACAGACATTTTTATGTATTGGAATTGGGACTCAGAGATTTGAACATCCTTTCGTGGTAATGAATAGGATAAAATATAATATTATATTAGGTGTGGATTTCATGGTAGCTACGAAAATGACTATTGATATGGAAAAACAAGAAATTAGGTTTCCAATTATCCAGAGTGATAATAAGGAGACAACTGAAAGGATAAGTTTAGACATTAATAGAGAGCTCGCGGAGCATATGAGAATTGAAGCACGGGAAATTAGCAATATTTATCGCGAAAACATCCATGTAAATGAATGCCAAAATACCATTGAGGTTGTAGAACCAGAAATAATTGGCACAATTGAAAGAATACTAAGTCTGGAAGAGGAGGAGAAGGATCCTGAAATATGGAAAAGCCTTATAGAGACCAAAATTTCCACTGAAGAAAAAGTCAGATTATATGAAATTCTGAAGAAATATTCGGTTGTGTTCAAAAATAAACCGGGAAAAATTCCAAATTTTAAATACAGATTACAAGTTAATGACTGGACACCGTACAAAGGAAAGCTATATGAGGTACCTGAAAAATATCACCAAGAGGTTAAAGGGATCATCCAGGAAATGTTAGATGATGAAATAATTGTAAAGACGGCGACTCCATATTTAAACCCTTTGGTCATTGTGAGGAAAAGTAATGGTAGTTTGAGGTTATGTTTGGACGCGCGAAGGCTAAATGAGAAGCTAATGCCTGAATATGACAGGTACCAAGGATAAAGGATATTGTTAAGAGATTTAAGAACATGAAGTACTTCAGTAGTCTGGATTTCACTTCGTCATTCCACCACATTGTTTTAGAAGAAAAATCACGGTTACTAACGGGATTCATGTTCGATAACCAAACGTACGCCTATTGTAGACTCCCATTTGGCCTGAAAAATAGTTGTGCTGTTCTTATCAGAGCACTTGATAGGAATTTAACGGCAGAGGTGAAGAGCTATGTAACATCTTATGTGGACGATTTGGTTCTTGCGACGGAAACATACAAGGAACATTGTGAACGGTTGGAAAAGTTGTTGGACAATTTAAAGAATACTGGTTTTAAGGTCAATTTCGCTAAGTCGAAATTCTGCCAGGCGCAGATACCTTTTGTAGGGCACATTATCGATGGTGAAGGAATACGACCCAATCCAACAAAAATAAAAGCTATATGTGACTTTCCGCGGCCAACCAGAATAAAGCAATTAAGGCAGTTCCTTGGGATGACGCAGTTCTTCGCAGACCATTGCAAAGGATACACCGAGATGGCAGCACCCTTGCAGGAATTATTAAGAATAAACAACAGATGGAAATGGGGCGAAGAAGCTGAAAGAGCATTTGTAGGAATGAAGAAACTAATGGAGAATAACATTAAGCTTGGTTACCCCAATTATGAAAAAGAGTTTATCATACAATCCGATGCGTCGAACATAGGAATTGGTGCTTGCCTATATCAGGAAGAAGCAAATGGGGAAAAGAAGCCAACATATCTGGCTTTTGCAAGTCGAAAATTGAGAAAACATGAACAACACTATACAACAACGGAACAAGAGCTGTTAGCGATAGTGTTCGCGTTACAACAGTGGTCAAAAATAATTAGTGGGTATCCAGTTGTTGTACGTACTGACCATAAAGCATTATCTTTTGGTCTGAAGGCTGCCATGGCAAGTGAGCGTGTAACTAGATGGATTTTATTTACACAGCAATTCCAAATTAAGATAGAGCACTGTAGTGGCAAAGACAACATTTTGGCTGATGCACTGAGTAGAAATCCAGAGCAAGGAGAAGAGATAATGTGTCAAGTAGAATTGGATGACCAGGATAGGGATATGGTAGAAAAGTTACAAGCGATAGCTGAGTTACAGAAAACGGATGTGGAGTTAGCTAAAATCATATCTATGTTGGAAAACCAAACCGGAGAAACCCCATTAACCCAGGCATACAGGATAATAGATGGAAGATTGAATAGATATCTTACCGAAGATCAAGATAAAGCACGGATAGTGGTGCCAAGGAAATTGCAAAGAGAAGTAATATGGTTAACTCACAGAATAACAGGACATGGTGGAATAGATAAGGTGTTGCACACCATCCTAGAGAGGTTTACCTGGAAGGGATTAAGAGCAATGATAAGGAAAATCATTAGAACGTGCGATGTATGTCAAAGAACGAAGCATAGTACGAGATTAAATAGCCATCAACCAATCGCGATATTGCCAGCCAAGACCAGAGAGATATACGCAATCGACATTTTCGGACCACTTCCTATAGCCAGGAAAGGGAGAAAATTTATAGTGGTCACTATGGATATATTTTCGAAATATGTGGTTCTCCAGCCTATACAAAGGGCTAATTCGAAGCAAGTTATTCATGCAATTATGAAAGGCGTAATACCAAAAATGGGAAGGCCGGAAAAGATATTAAGCGACCGAGGTACTCAATTTACCTCTGAACAGTTTCGCGAGGCTATGCAAACATTAAACATAAAGCACGTATTTTGCTCAGTTAGACACCCGCAATCCAATCCCGTAGAACGTTGCATGAGAGAAATTTCGAAGTTTTGCCGAATATATTGTGGAAAAAGCCATTGGAAATGGATTGATGTAATCCCAGTTATTGAGTATTATATGAACAACACTATACACGAATCTACTGGGCAAATACCGAAAATAGTACATAGAAACGAAGTCCCAGATAGGCCTTGGGATATTGTTCTAGGGAAGCTGATAGAAAATAGACCTAGTGCAGAGGAATTAAATGATATGGTACAAAGAAGATTGCAGGAACAATCCCAAAGAAGGCTTAAGAGGCTGAAAAACAAAAAGTTTCACCCTCAATTGAAGTTAAATGACTTGGTACTTATTAGAAAGACACCAAGTTCTAATGTATCCGGAAAGATCTTTGCAAAATTTCTGCATTTATATGATGGCCCATATATTATAAGAAAAGCATTTGGGAATAACGCTTATCAAGTTGAAAATTTATCTGGAACATATAAAGGAATCCATAACGCAGCAAATATCAAGTATTATTACCGGGAAAATCAGGAACAATCCTTAAATAATATACCGGAGATATGCGGAAAGGAAGGATGCATTAATTCAGAATGTCAAACAGATGGAGAAGAGGAGACTGTTTAAAAAGAAATACATAGAGTAATTGCAAAGTCAACAGTAATGAAATGAAGTACGGAGAAGGAAGTTGAGTAACGTAAAGGTCCATTTATTATGCGAATGGAAGCATAGTATAAATATATTGTGACCAACATATTTAAAAAAATAAGTGGGAGGAGAAAATGTACCATTACGTTACGATTGACGTCAGTTTACATGAATATACATCGGAAGAAAAATGGCGCAGATCAGCTTCAAGCGTTAAGAATGCACGGAATAACTTTTTGTGACAAGTTGACCGCAATTAGGAGGCAGTGCCTGGCGAGATGGAAAGGAAACTCTATGAGAAATGAACCATTATACGTAAAAAAAATTGAAAACGGTCTATTATTATCTACTTTGGCAAGAAGAGTTTTCGTCGTAAACGGACTGTGAATTGCGATTACTTGACCAGAAGATTAGCTGACATAATCAATATAACCATAATAGGAGCCATACGAAGGAAGAATCCAGAAACAAACTACTGGAAAATACATAAAAACGGCAGGGAAACACGCATAATAGATTTCAAATACTGTACGGAAGAAGAGGTGTTGGGATACGGCATTCGTAAATAAGGCCTACACTGACTTAATAAACGGCCAAATTTTCATCAAATTATACGTATTGCCCATTGATAAGATTTAAAGAACATTATTCAGACAACATAAAAAAGACCAAGGAAGAGCCAGTTTATGAAAATAAAATTGAATCTGAGCAGTATCTTTAGAGGAAAAGAAATATATATACAATTAGAGAAAGTACTTGCAAAAGCTTTATATACTGAAAATTAAGATGTATTCTATCAATTTAATATTGTCTTTTCGTTGCATGGAAATTGGATACGAAATGGAGCTAGCCTAAAGCGATGGAGGGAGGCTGACCAGATCATCGTAAGCTCAAGCCTGAAGACCTAGAGATCCAGCATGACGTGATCCAGTGCAAGGCTAAGCATTCCGAGATGCCGTGACGAGGAAGAAGAAAGCAGAGTCGGACATAACATGGCCAGAGATAAGTAACGTTCTAGTAAATTTAACTATAAAGTATTTCATTTGGTGTAGTATAATTGTAGGAATGCTGAAATGCCAAAGATATGACCTGTTTGTGCCACTGTGTGAATTCTAAGGCATATGCCGGAGAAAATAACCACAGATACGTATTATTTATGTGTAGTAATATACTGCCGTGCTCATAAGTTTGATATGAGGTTAATGTGAGCAGTATCGGGAAGAGAATTGATGTTTTTGAACCTATATGCTTACGAGAACGTCATATATATTAAACTAGGCAAGGCTAAGATAGTGAAGTGCAATATAATAATAATAAACCTAGGCTACCCAATGACCAGATTGAATAACTAGGCCAATATCGTCTACATTTACGATGAGTTGAAATAAACAGTAGCAGCTTGCGGTGTTTTGAGTAGATATTTAAGTAAAAGGAATGTTTTAATGCGACGTGGTAGACATTACGTGGAATCTGAGTAGAGATATTGTTGTATGCGGAGGAATCGCAGTAATTAAATGCATAAATGATAATATGTTGTTGGAGATTTGAGATGTTGAATAGGTATTGTGTAAGTAAATGATTGATGGAAATAGGTGCGAATTTATTCTTAGCTACAGTTATGTTGCGATTGAAAATGAGGCAAGCAGTGAAATTAAGGCCTAGATACGTGAATATATTAAGTGAAGCAGTGAGATTAAATGGTCTATTGGTCGAACTTATATGGAATATGGAGATAGATGGATCGTAATTTACATGTATTTGAAGTGTATATAGAAAAGAGATATAGCCGCCTAGTAATATATTCGTCTCATATAATGAATATATAGCAGTGGAGCACGCGTTAACCTGAAAATGGTAAAATTAGTAGGCAGTAGAAGGAGTAATTTTAATTGAAAATACACATAATAATTAATCGGTCGGTACGATTCTGACAGGTCATGACGGTTGAAGAACGATGGCATTCGTAAATGAAGATATTTAATTTTATTTTTGGCACACATTTTATATATATAGGATGTTGGAATTTATATTTATGGTTAGGATTAATTTCTTTTAGATACTTAAAATGGCATTTTGAAGCCATCATTGGAAAGAGTTACTTATCTCATGCCATAAACAAGTCAATACGCAAATTCCCAAACCAATTCCAAAGAGTAGTGCAAATAGACCTAAAGGAAAGAAAGACCACTCCCTCCTTTAATAAAGAGTAAATCCTAGTTGTCCCCATATTGAAATAAAATGATGAAGTGTGGTCACGCAACAAAATAATAATTGCCCAGATGAATTAAAGATACCTGCCCAATTTTAATTATGTCAATTCGTCAATTTTAGTTGTCAAGAAAAATAATATGTGATTTTTTTTTATTTACTTTCCTCTATTACCAAAGATGATCATTATTTTGTTAATTATAATATTGGCATGCTAATAAATTAGTTTTAAGTTTATTCTAGCGTTTATTTTCAAAGGTAGAGATAGGAAGATTAGTTGTAAGGATACATTTAGGCTGATATTTCGGAGTCATGATATTTAAAGGCTTATATTAATTCTACGGTAGGATTTCGGAGTAAATGAGTAACACATTGAACTATACACCCTCTTCAACGGAACTTGCGAAGGTAAATAGTATTGTTGAATATATATAGATGTTTTTACCCTGAGATATTGACTTAATATGGACATGCAACCACCGCGTTTGATTGGTATATTCATCCCCGATTTCGCATAGTTAATTAGCAACATGTAAGTGGAAATATTGCACGGGCAACATCATATTAAATTAGTACTACAACTTGAGGTGAAGTATGAGGAAGTACAGCGCGATGGTGATACCTATATTTTTATCAGTCCAACCTGGACCTTGGTAAGAATTAGGACTATGAGGCCACCAATAGGTTGCATTAAATTTGTTGCCCATACATGGGGCAAAGTGAAGAGAAAAACACTGTTGCCGCAGGTTGCAGTACCCACTGATAACAATCTCTGCTCACTTAAACTTCTCCCGCGCTGTTGTAAACGGATCCCACGCATCCCCAATTATGTTAGTACCTGTACACAACTGCGTTACGTTGTTCGTACCAACGTGGGAGCATGTCATATCGTAATTGTCGTCCTCCTCCTCCTTACATGCTCTACATAAGAATTTTGATCAATAAGTACTAAAATTAATGAGAATAACTTAGGTTAGAAAAAGCATGCGTTGGAATGCTAGTATCTCGTAAAGAAAAGAGCTGTCGATTAACCATTGTAATGAATTCAAAATTATTAATATATTGCTACTTTCGCCAGCATCTAGTCTGGTTCCATAACTGAATGATCAGCATACTGTCTTTCAGTTCCGACGCCTCTGGGTTTGATGCTCAGTCGGACCCGGAATTTTAATTGAATACGGTTACTTTCTGTGGCTTGTGGACTGCGTGCTTCCTTTCGTCTTAATACATGTCTCTTCAGCCACCACTACTAACCACCACAGAAACACGCAATGGCGAATATACTCCACCACATGATATTGGTACAGGGAGATCATCCAATCGTAAAACTGGGCTTAATCAGGACGTGCTGATCCCAGATAATTGAGGAAGAATGCCTGGGGAAATGCCAGACCGACACTTAATACAATTCATATTCCAGAAACAACACTGACCTTTCGACAGCAGCCGTAGTTTGTACCGGATCTGTATCAAGCAATAACGTACAGCGCATATGAAAGCAGCGTGTAATAAGTATGGAGATAAACCAAAAATAGATTGAAAAAGAATGACATAATAAGTTACATATTTGTTTTGAAATTAGGGTGGGAAGTGTACTTTACCGTGCCAAAGGGACCCGATGGTCAATTAGAGAAATTGGAAATCACTGGTGTAAGATTTCCCGTAATGTTTCGCGATTTTCATAAATCTGTTCAACTGTTTGCCACAAAGGGAAAATGTACATAATTCATACACAATCATTATTAAAATTCAAAGTTTTGTGTATTTTTAATTTCAGGAAATTTAGCAAACCACGACTTCAACACGCTGTCGCAAGCACTTTACAAGAACTACGGAACAATTGTCAAGTTGCCAGGTCAAGGAGGTGAGAAGGACGTAGTTTACCTGTATGATCCACAGTATTTTGAGACGGTGAGTTTATATAATGTGACATACTCTACGCTTTCTGGAAAAGTGTTTTCTAGCCTGTAATATTAAAAATATCTCCAATAAGTACTGTAGTCCTTCAGGACAACATTGAGGCTCCATTCTTATAGAAATGTTCAGTTGGAAAGTCTTGGCTCCGAACAGCTTTGGTGGAAATTTACATTTCAACATCGCTGTTTTAGAGTAGGCTTGCTCTTAAACGAGCATATTTTCGACACAAATTTTCCTGCGTCCATAAACGGTCTGGATCCACTTTTCGAAGTGTTCCCATAGGACATACCATGCATATACGTAAAATTATCGCGTCCAGAATTGTTTGGATTACTTATATGAGAAGTGCATTTAATCTCATCCAAATTAAATCAAAATGTATCGGAGTGAGAACAGGAAGTGTTGAAACAACTGTCAAGATATGTCTTTAATAAGTATACCAGGCAGCTTATTCACAGGCAAGGCTGCAATCAGTAATGGGAAATAAATTGGCAGAAAGCCAGTGTGTTTTAGACGACAGAGGGGTTGCCAGCATCAGATTTTCTTTATATGTGTACACACAACCGCCGTCCCGTTTCTCGATGGGGTCGGGTATGAAGTGGGATGAATATTCGTAGAGGGCTTTTATGACCGGATGCTCTTCCCGACGTCAATAACATAAGATGAGTTGACGCTATTAAATGGATGCCGTGATGAAATAGAAATAGAAATAGAAATAGAAATAGAAATAGAAATAGAAATAGAAATAGAAATAGAAATAGAAATAGAAATAGAAATAGAAATAGAAATAGAAATAGAAATAGAAATAGAAATAGAAATAGAAATAGAAATAGAAATAGAAATAGAAATAGAAATAGAAATAGAAATAGAAATAGAAATAGAAATAGAAATAGAAATATTTAAAGTTAATTACAAATAGGACCGGTGGTTCCTTTGACTGTAACTGACTCCCACTTTAACTTAAATGCATCCACTAATATGCACAATCTAACAAAAATAATATATACCGGGCGAGTTGGCTGTGCGGGAACGCGCATCTCCGCTGAGCTAGGCCTTAGGCACGTTGACAGGGTAAGGTACAGTAGGTATTATATTATTGTGTTTAAGAAGCAAAATATTCATTTTTATTGTTTATAACAATATATATTTTATGTACAGAAGGATAGCACAGTAGCATATCACTTTGTCTCTTTCTTCATTTATTCAGTATCTTAATGTTTTTACTTTCTGTTTTTTATCAATTTCACTGGTTAAGTATAAGACAGGGACACGTTTCTCTAACTTTGCCAATTAAAATAAACCATATACATCTATCTACCTCTGTCTATCCCTCTATCTATTTTCCCTATGCTACCGGCCAATACCCCGACGGTGAAATTTTTTTTCGACTAACGGGACTCGAATCCGCTAAGCACGGTGTTAGACCGTATAGCTTGACGTCTTAATGAACATGGCCACCAGGCGGGTATATATTTTCTTCATGTGTGAAATAATTAAAATAATTGAAAAATGCTCCGAGAGGAAAGGGCTTTAATGCGTACCGGTATTTTCGCAGATCTGGAGAAGGAAAGAAGGTGATAAGCGTACCTGGGAATAATATGTTGGCCTTGCCGAGTAATTATGAATTCAGCAACTCAACGGAAAGTCATTACAGGAGATCAAAATCATTTATGTTGATAATCAAGCGATAGTGAGAACTGATGGCAAAATGCATTGTTCAAATGATTTCCCGGGTTAGACAAGGCTGTCATTTTTCAGCCTTATTGTTCATAGTTTGCAAGGATAATTTAATGAAAGCTATCAAATAGAAGGTACGAACTGAGTTGGGTAGAAATATTGTAGGCAATTTGGCTATACCGACTGTAACGCAGGTCCACTTTCCCCGACCAGTTAAACTGCGCGTCTTCTATAAGACCATCTATGTAAACAAACTTGAACTGGTGTACTACAAGGTACCTTGGTATTCAACTGTTAGATGTCTCTATCATCGTTTCAATTGCTCCGTCTAGCGGGACGAACTCTGATTATTGTATAAATGAATGTTTATTTTTGCAGTTGGCAAACCTTATGTTTTGGGCATTGATTTATTTATGTATCAAATTTGTCAACACTTCAGCTGGTTCCTTCTTTAATAGTAATCCACCTATCAGAAACTTGTGAATATTTTTTCTAGCCAATTTAAATTGGGGGTGTGTACAGGAATCCAGCCTATCAGTAAAGAGTTATGAAACATTTCCTTCAAAAATACTATAAAAGCTGGGTTCTTTAGGGTCGTATTTTCTTAATTGCTCCAGTGTGAGGAGGGTGTATTGACGTGAATAAAGAGGCCGGGGTGCGGCCTGCGTTAGGAAGGCCAATCAACTCGAGGTAATGGCAAAATTTTCATAGCTATGTGATAGCTCCTGCGAATAATTTAATTAATTTTATTGAATGTAAATTTCTAAGTTGGTGGTATAAATGTAGACTTTTCCGCAAGTACGACGACTCTCTCCTATTCCCTACTGGGAAATATATAATGTTGGGTACAAAGAGTGATTACCCTCTGTCGGTTCCCATTCAATTAGACATTGGGTGACTAAAGTTAGCAAAACTTCTAAATTTCTTTAATCATATTCGGTTTTAATATTTCTTATTTAGTCACTCCGGTGTAGTATAGGTTTAGCCTCTGTATCCTTGGGCCATAAGTCAAATTAGGGTTTTAACTCTTTCTACAAGGAGGGCAAGTGGTTTGCCTCCTAGCCTGTTGTATACGGCCAGTCATGTTCAACATCTTCTTCTTACATTAAGGCCATTTAGTATGGGCAATCATGCCGCTGTTTATTCGGTAATTGTTTCTGGTGTTAGTTCCCTTAAGGAACAGTGAGTTATAAACTGTTGAGCAATAGATAAGCCTACATCAGTGCTACTTAGTACAACACTTTAATTGAGGACAACCGATAGGTTGTCAGATGAAACTTTTGTGCACCATATGAAATTGATGCCTCAGCGAAGCTAGACTAAATTTGAAGCACAGACTTTGCTGTAGTGAAATGATAGGAGCAAATCGTTTTCTGGCAAATTTTATCCCTGCCAAGAGCAATTCAGCTCTTTTCTGTGTAAGTTAACATTTGTAATTCTCTCAAGTTTTTGTACCTGATATTCGAAGTTCTAAGTCCACTATGTTGTTGGACCTGACGAGCTCGTTATATGATTTTATTCATTCAGATTTTCTCCCTCTTCTTTCTTTCTTTCTTTCTTAATCTGCTTACCCTCCAGGGTTGGTTTTTCTTTCGGACTCAGCGAGGGATCCCATCTCTACCGCCTCAAGGGCAGTGTCCTAAAGATTCAGACTCTGGGTCTGGGGATACAACTGGGGAGGATGGCCAGTACCTCGCCCAGGCGGCCTCACTTGCTATGCTGAACAGGGGCCTTGCGGGGGATGGGGAAGATTGGAAGGGATAGACAAGGAAGAGGGAAGGATGCGGCCTTGGCCTTAAGTTAGGTACCATCCCGGCATTTGAATGGAGGAGAAGTGGGAAACCACGGGCAACCACTTTCAGGATGGCTGAGGTGGGAATCGAACCCACCTCTACTAATTTGACCTCCCGAGGCTGAGTGGACCACGTTCCAGCCCTCGGACCACTTATCAAATTTCGTGGCAGAGACGGGAATCGAACCCGAGCCTCCGGGGTTGGCAGCTAATCACACTAACCACTACACCACAGAGGCGGACTTTTCCATTTCTCCAATTATAAACTTTAGAAAGAAAGAAAAAATTTCAAAATGTGCTGCGTTAAGTTTTGCTGTAGTTAATTTCTTGCTCACCCATTCACCCTTGGCGCTTCTTATGTCTTTGTAATCCAGGGAATCCCCGGATCACAGATGACGTGATATAATAGCAAGTTGCGTATAAAATTTCAGCATGATACGGAAATTAGCATTTTCAACATTAAAAAGATGTCTGTTTAGGAAGAAACTTAAGAGAACTGTGTTTCAATGCAGAGAAGAAATGAGTTCAGCAGATGAAACAATTCAATCACCTGAATAGGATGTTTTTCTTACTAAATGGTAGCACCGTAAACGAAATCGAACGAACGTATCGTACAACTAATGCAGCGAACTCGTAGTTGCGACACGTGTGAACAAAATTACTTTGTGTCACAACTTCACGGGAGAGCCGATTAAAGTCTACGTCTTATGAATATGATCATGACACTGCCATTTAATGCTTCTTGTGGTATATAATGATCCTAGCTCCACGATTTACCGAAAATCCCATTCCGAAACATCTATAGACATTAAAAGTAGCGAGCGGTTCTGAGTGGCTCAGACGGTTGATGCGCTCGCCTTCTGACACCAACTTGGCAGGTTCGATCCTGCCTCAGTCCGGTGGTATCTGAAGGTGCACAAATACACCAGCATCGTGTCGGTAGATTTACTGGGAAGTAAAATAAGTCTTTCAGGACAAAATTCCGGCACATCAGCGTCTCCGAAAACTGTAAAAGTAGTTACTGGGACGTAATGCAAATAAAATTATTATTATTATTATTATTATTATTATTATTATTATTATTATTATTATTATTATGAAAACCAGCGTCCTATATAAACTAACGAGTCAAGTCCACGGCCCCAACGAAACAACGATCGTATCAGTTATTAAGCGCATATTTAAAAAATGATTGACTAGTATTATGTCTCCATTTTTAACGTCCATTATTTAAGTATTTTACTTAGTTATGTGCATGTGAGGACAGTCAGACATTTTCGTGTAACGTTTCTGAAAGAGTTAATATAAGGGACGATCAAAGAGTTTCCGTTCGACGGCCGTACAGTCCTGATCTTGATGCCAATCGGGCAAAGTCGCTGTGAGTACTGAGGCACTCATCCCACCCCCGCACCAGGTTGAAGGTCCCCGTGTGGTAAAACACCGTATCGTACTGCGTGAAGAAGTACATAACCGCCGGCTGCACATCCTCCTCCGACAGGAAGCGTCGACACTTCAAGGCCTTTTTGAGGGGGATCGATGCGTGATAATCACATGGAGAGATATCAGAACTATAGGGTGGGTGCTCGAGTGTCCCCCACTTGTGTTGGCCTAACTTCTGCTTGAAGACCTTTGCGGTATAGGGACGGGCGTCTTGTGTCGAAACGCGACCCTCATGAAACTTGGTGCACCATTTCACAACGGTGGTTTTCGACAGGCATGTTGCTCCATCCACAGTCTTCATTCACCGATGGATGTCCACCGGTATTTGTCCTTCGGCAGCCAAGAACAGAATAACAACACGTTGGTCCTGTTTGGACGCATTAGGTAGTAACGTCGCCATAGCCCACGTGGCTGCATTTAACGCACGCACTTCGACAGGACACGACTGCTACACTAATCCCTTTGCCTACATGTCCGTGATTATATACCCGCATCGGAGTCGCGCTACGTTGCATGCACGCCCTCTAACGGTAACTTCTTATAATGCCTTATACAAAGCACAGGTTGAAAGTATTTAAACTTATATTGTATTCATAATTTCATGGTTTCTCCATTGAAACAATATTGGTTACTTCATTTTCAACTTTTTGAAATATACCTAGACCTACAGTTTATAGGCCATTTTGTTGCATTCAGGACGGAGGAACGGAAACGATTTTGTGTTGTTAACGTCTGTATGTAACACTGGAACAACTATTGCATGGTAAGCATATAAACATTTACAGGAAAGCATGAAAGTAAACTGATGAATATTTAATTTCTATTAAATTTTAATACTGTGGGTTACGTTATCCACGAAGAATATGATATATAGTTTCCAGTGTTTAACGTTCTGTTATCTAATTCATTATAACGAGGATCTCTGTTCCAGGTTTTCAGAAACGAGGGACAATGGCCAGTGGTAGCATTCTTCGATTCCATTTTAAAGTATCGACATGAACTGCGACGCGATTTCTTCAAAGGAGTTGTAGGAGTAATCGCGTAAGTTGTACATCATTTGAACTTATCGTTAGCTACACGGAATGTCAATTGGAAGAAGTCCAAAATAAATAAATGGAAGTATTAAATTTATAGTTTTAGAGAATTAACCTGCATGTTAAAAGGTACCTTCTGAGATCTGTTAAATCCGAATTAGGTACTGTCTTTTGAAGGTAAATTTTATTGTTTCAAGAAGCATGTAGGTGCAGAACATCCAAGTGGTATTGCTCCTGCAATCTCACAAAAGCAGTCATTATTCGATTCCCGGCCAGTTTATGTGCAATTTTGAACTTTAAATTCCATTTCGGTGGTTTGTGTTTCACGGAAATGTTGAGGTGCATGGTCCATTGAGGTTTCATAAAACTGATCAATATCATTATCACCAACACCGTCACATTTAATGGACGAAGTCAAAATTCATTCATCAATTATTTAATATGATTTCCTTTTTATTACAGCCAAGGAAAACAATGGCACGATTTCAGAACCACCGTTAACCCGGTTATGATGCAACCACGAGCCACCAAGTTTTATGTTGGACCAATAGACAAGGTGGCTAAAGAATTCATTCAGAGGTAAGACTGAAAACGTTCTTATATTTATTAAATAATAAATCATCCGGCCTGCGATGAGGTACAAAATGCAATCAAAAGTAAGTTTGCCTACAATGCAAATTGACATACAGTACCGGTCAAAAGTTTAGGACCACATAAAAAAATCACGAAGTTCCATCTAGAACCTACAATTGTGCTACTAGACCTCTGTATTTTTCCCCTGAGCTCTTGCATCTAATATGATATACGTCACCTGATTTCAGTGTTTACGCCAAATTTTGTATAAGTTATATATTTTTAACTGTTGGAAGGTCACATCAGAAAGTCAACATTTTTGGAAGTATTATGTACTGTGTCATGTAATTGGTTTCAAGTATCACCACCAAGCTTCTTTTATAGACTTAGCAATAGTTATGGGTCGTTTTAGTATAAATATAAACATTCCGAAAAAATGCGGCACCCATTTTTGTGCGTTTATATCTTTTTTCAAACCAGCGCTAAAATGGTCAATTTTTCCTTGTACTTGTCACAGGTCTCAGTGAGAGCTATCGGCATCAGAATGTGTTCTTGGATGCCATCTGCAGAGTGCAAATGAAACTATCAGGGCAGATAAGTTTGACGACGATAGCTCGTCCTGAGACCTTGGACCATACGATACATGACATAGGCAAAGAAAAATCAACGATTTTGGCCCTGGTTAAAAATAAATAAAACACGCCAAAAACCAGTGCCGCACATTTTCGGAATTTTTATATTTAAACTAAAATGGCCCCCACCTATTGATAAGTCTGCAAAAAAATCTTGGTGGTGATACTTGCAACTAATTAGCCTACATTACAGAGTACATTATATTACCAAAATTATTTTTTGGTGTGACATTCCAAGAGTTAAAAATTAATAACTTCTACAGTATTTGGACTAACTCAATGAAATCAGGCGACATATATTCTATTGGACGTGAGAGCTCAGAAATGAAATTACAGAGATCCAGTGGCACAATTTTAGGTTCTGGATGACATTTCGTGATTTCTTTATGTGGTCCTAAACTTTTGACCGGTACTGTATACAATATACAAGAATTTGTGGTGGTTGCAGGGTAGGCTTTGGGTTACAAGTGGCCACGGCTGATCCGTGGTGGGAACTTTCTGCATTCCGACCCCGCAACCAAGCAAAGAATGGATGGCCACGCATGTACACCTTCTCCACACATCCCCATGACAACCACAAATCACCTGGCGTGACGGCGTCACCGCCAAGAAAACCCGCCTCCCCCCTTCAGGGGACGAATGAAAACAATTTAGTAGAAATAGTCGTTCTAGGGTCGGGGAGCGCAGGGACGGGATGGCCACAATTCCGTGCGTCTACAATTCTGCATTCTAACTCTTCAACCGAACAGAGGAGCGGGGGATAGGCTTTGCCGTGGCTCTATATATCTGCATTGGGGGACGGAGAGGGTCTGGTCCCCTCTGTTAGCTGACCTGAGATTGGTACGCAGTGGTTTTCCATTCTCCTGCACTAAGAGGAATGCCGGAACCGCTGCCAGTATAGGACTCGGCTGCCACCCAAACACCTTCAGCACACGTTATATGAAATATCCCTGGCCAGAGAGAGAGAGGGCGTTGCGCTCTCAGTTTGTCCGCCATCCACTTCAGGAGAAAAATGTAAATCTACATACGGTTACGTTAGGGTTGAATGCAGAGTAGCCTTTGACCTACAAGTGGCCACGGGCCAGCTCTGCACTCCAACCGACCAACCGAGAACAGGACTAGTTGCCCCGGCTCTATTGGGTGCTCTTCAACTTTGAATTCGGGAGACGGCGAGGGGCTGGTACCCACCGTCGCTGTCATGGATTTCCATTCACGTGTACTAAAGCTAATACCGGAACAATTCCTAGTGTAGACCACGGCCGCCAAACCCTAACCTTCACCACACATCTTCTTCACGCAAATATCCTTGTGCTTTAAACAAGGCATCAAATCAATCAATCAATCAATCAATCAATCAATCAATCAATCAATCAATCAATCAATCAATCAATCAATCAATCAATCAATCAATCAATCAATCAATCAATCACTACTGATTTTAATTTATGGCAGTCGCGCAGGTGGCAGATTCTCTATATGCTGTTCCCTAGCCGTTTCTTAAATGATTGCAAAGAAATGGAAATTTACTTAACATCTCCCTTGGTAAGTTATTCCAACCCCTAACTCCCCTTCATACAAACAAATATTTGCCCCAATTTGTCGTCTTGAATTCCAACTTAATCTTTATATTGTGATCTTTCCTAGTTTAAAAAACACCACTCAAATTTATTCGTCTACTGATGTCCTCCCACGCCATCCCCCCACTGACAGCTTGGAACGTACCACTTAGTCGAGTAGCTCGTCTCCTTTCTCCCAAGTCTTCCCAGCCAAAAATTGTAACATTTTTTTAACGCTACTCCTTTGTCGGAAATCGCCCAGAACAAATCCAGCTGCTTTTCTTTGGAATTTTTCCTGTTCTAGAATCAAGTAATCCTGGTGAGGGTCCCATACACTGGAACCATACTCTAGTTGGGGTCTTACCAGAGAGTTACACGCCCTCTCCTTTACATCCTTACTACAACCCCTAAATACCCTCATAACCATGCGCAGAGATGTGTACCCTTTATTTTTACAATCATATTTATGAGATTACCCCAACGAAGATCTTTCCTTATATAAGACCTTTCTCACAAGCCTGCCGTAGCTCTTCAGAGTGCAGAATGATAACAAAGTAGTAGTAGTAGTTGTTGTAGTAGTAATAGTATCTGCTCGAAGATTGTTTGGTTGCATTCCTCAATGTCGCTTCGCTAACCTTTCAATATCGTATTATCTATTCCTACTCACATCTACTCTAAAACGTATATCATATTCTTGAACTGCCTCCCCCAACTAACCATACCGTCTCTAGTTACCCCCAGAACCATCTGGACAAGTGTTAAGTGTCTCACCCGAAGCCCTATTTTTCCATCATTGTCCGTTGATCCGATTTTTTTTACCAACACAGGATGTTCTAAAACATTAATTCACACTCCTGGGGCGTATAGAGAGTACTGAATAGACGGAGTTTCGAATAGGAAACCATGTCAGGAAATGTAATAGTTCCTGAGCAACAGGAAATACTTTTAAATAGTTTTTCTTAATTATTCTGCTAAGTGAAGGAGCGATATTCATTATTTTGGGGGCTCTATAATTCTAACTAACCAACATTCACTAATTTAGGAAGAATATCCAGTGTCAAGGGGGATATAAAGAAACTTTTTAACCGGTATTTCCGAATACCCCGTAAATGTAAATGTGCTTTTATTTTACATTTTTACAATTAGCTTTACGTAGCACCGACACAGGTAGGTCTTATGACAATCATGGCATCAAAAACGGCTAGGGTTGGGAAGGAGGCGATTATGGCCTCAACTGAGGTACACGTGCGGAATTTGCTTAGTGTGAAAATGGGAAGCCACGGAAATTCATCCTCAGGTCTGAAGACATTAGGGTTCCCGAATGCAAACTAATAGATTACGTAACCCAAGTCGTACAGCTACATGAGGTCGGTTGTAAATGTTCTCCTCTACACAGGAGCACACGACACACAAAACCCCTCATACACTAATTTCTAATGAGCAAATATTCGATTTACGTTCGCTCATTTTATCTTACGACAAGGTTTTCTGTTTGCAATGATTTACATGATTATTTCTCTAAGGATGTGCCGCAGAAACAGTATACATATAAACAAAAAACACAGAAAAGAGTGTATTTAATTCGGTAATGTTATTTATTAACGTTACAGAACTTGAGAGGTGTATTAGAAACTGTAAAAAAGTATAAATATTCTGTTAGAAATGACGGAGGGAAATTAGTTGTTTACGAGTACTTTTGAACGGTTGTTCGCTAAAGGGAAACACTCCTGTAATCTTAATCTAGGGAAAAATATATTCTGATTCTTATTTCAATTTTTGGCTTGTACCAAGAAACACTGTAAAAACTGGTACGTTTTTGAAAACGTAATAATATATAAAGGTTAAGAGAGATGGACGTACCTTTTGAACGTCCCAGTTATTGGAATACTCTTCCCTAAGGTTAATTCCTAAGAGTTGGAAGTAATTCTAAAGTAGGCCGGATGTGCCGCACTACGTTTGCATACCATCATTTGTGTTTAAAATTTATTTTCGACTTCTATTCCTTCCCTGCCGGCCTCGCAGTTGGGGTACCGAGCCTGACTCTTACCCAGAGGCCCCGGGTCCCATTCCCCCCTAAGTTAGTTATGCGGGCCCTGTCCAAAAAACAAGAATAGCGACCAAGAGGTTATATAGCGCTGACCAATTGTCTGCTGGTAATCAGCAGGCCTTAGGGCTGAGCAGCGGTCGCCTGGTTGGGCTGACCATGTATCTCCTTTTAACCTGCAGGTTTCCGGGCTGAACAGTGATCTCCTAGTAGGACAGTGCCTATCAGGTCTGTAGCACATGTGGTAAAAGGAGTCCTTCTCTAAGACTATATCTATGCCATTCAGATGGATTACAGTGAGTGACAAGTGAATAATAATCAATAAAATACATCATTGAAGATTATTCTTGGAAGTTATGAGCGGTTTCTGGATGACAATGAAATCAATTAGAAACTATATAAAATACCAGGTGTAGTACCCGGCGTTGCCCGGATAGTTTTTTAATGTTTACCTTCAAGATTTGAATTACTTGTTAATTAGGTCTGAAGTGATTTTTGTAGAATTCCTTATTGAGATGCTGATTGATGTTTTATGACCTATTATGCCGTTTCAAAGTTATTTTTATGTGTTCGATTACATTATTTCATTTTCGAGTAAAACTTTGTCCATGCGGAAGCCCGAATTGTTTGAGAAGTATTTGATCCTTTCATAAAATAATGAGTGATAATTCTATGTACTTAACTTTTGCGCTCTAGATGTAGTGTACATGATTCTTTCATTACGACTGTCACCAGTTAGCCTTGCGAACCCAAAATCTGTGGATTCAATACTAATCTCTGTCATTTTAGACTATGAACTTTTCACTCCATATCAGCCCCGTTCCGTTCGTGGCTGAACGTGGATTTGAACGGTATTCAGAGTGTCACAATTCATCTCAGCGACACAAAAACAATGGATTAGTAATGAAAACCGGTTATTGTCCTTTATTTTACTCACTTTTGCAATGCCTCTTTCTTAGTAGGTACACAAATATAAAGCAAACATATTTATATGTACAAAGTAAATGGAAAATATCCTCATATGAAGAATTCAACTCCTTCCTCACTTCTTTTCACCCCCCCCCCCCTCCTCCACCCCACTTCACCGCTTAAGGGCAGAAGTACATGAATGGAATGGAAATTTTGAAATAGGTATTTTGCTCTTAATTTGAAAAGCGCGCCTTCCTGAAGAAGAATATGTATCATTTATATGCATTTTTATTTTATTTCACAAAGAAATTAAGAATAATGTGAAGCGTTGTTTTTGCCACGCCCCAATTTTCAACCTCCACTGTTGACATACTTAGTCAACCATAATTTCTTAACTAATTGCACGAAGATCTTGTGAGATGGCTCATTTCAGAAATTGGTATTTTCCGCGTGTCGTGAACAAAAGACTGCACACGGACGCAGTGAAAGTAACGTGTTTGTTTTTGTTATTACATGAGGTAAACATACTCCTAAAGTTGTGAATTGTAACTCTTAGAACGTCTTTCGTAGAATGTGTGGTATTTAAAACATGTAAATATGCCACGAATTAAGAATTTCAACAAGAAACAACACCATAAAGGCAACAGATACAGGAAAAGTACACTGAATGTTAGTTCGAGTCCAGTGCAAGGCAATAATGCATATTCTAACCCCACAAATACAATAGACTCGTGCGTTTCAAGTGCGTCAAAGAGAAAGACTTGTTATCTTTCAGAGGAAAACAAGAACAAAATGATTGTTCTGGTGGCAGTGTAACATTACCTTTAGATATTGCTAGCAGAAGCACCCGTTCTTCGTACGGGTTATCAGAAAGTGGCTTTAGTTACTCATACTATCGGTGTGACTGACTTCATTAGATACTTATATCACTGATGTATTTAAGTAAGTTACGTAGAAATTATTTGTCATGTTTGGAATTACAGTGTATCTTCTTTTTTTTTCATGGGGCCTCTAAATATTAGTTCCTTTCTAGAGTCGACCTCTTAGATCTTTTGCTACCATATGTTTCCTTCATTCTTACCTAGATATACTGTATATATTATGCTCCCTTCACAAAGCCGCAGGTTTAGTGTAAGTATAATTCCGCTAGATAGTACCACAAATATAAATATTATTGAATGTATTTGTTTGATCCGACATTTCGTAACTATTACAAATGATCAAGAAAATACGCGATGCATAAAAGAAACTACTATAATTATCGAGAATTATAAATCTCAGGGCTGTCACTCATGTCGCACATCATATAATGAATCTGAGTATAAATGTTGAGAAATTTTTTCAAGTCATTTTTAAAGTCTGTAACATCTTCATTGTCCTTCCTTGACAATATTATGTACAGGATATAGGTTGTTTTCATGGTTACAATGATCGTAAAAGTGGACCAAAGTATCGGCACTAATAACATCAGTGATCCTACTGCTCCATGATTTGATACAAAATAGTTTAAACTATAGGCAACAGACTCCGCAAAATGCTGAAACCTAAGCCAGTACGTAAAAACGGAGGAATGTTGGCAACCGCTGGTCGCCGCACTACGGAGATTTCCGGGGCTATTATTTTTATACTTTACTCGCTTTCCATCCCCGCCCAAAGGAGTGCTATGAGCGTCTTACACAACAGTTTATTTTTCCAGATAGTAAGTTATATGTGTATCAATTTTGGTTGGCAGTTATGCCCAAATGTACATGCAAAATCTAGGTGCTGTAGAATCATGGAGCTGACGTTGCCATGGTTACGGCCGTTCGTTTCTTTATCCGATTCCTAGAGCAGGGGTAGTGTGGTTCCAATATCTCCATAACGGCAATTTTTAGGGCCTTAAAACATGGTTATCGTGCCCAAAGGGTTTACGGTGTTTTCTTCTTTGCGTCAAGGGGCTAAAAATGAGCTTAGTCTCGTCCTTGTACAACAAATTCGATTTCGCCTATATTAGCCTATTATTTTAATATTTTTATATCTCCCTCCATCGCCCCCCTCGAATTGTTTTGAAAATAAAATACAGCCCATGTTACTCACTGGCAATGTAGCTTTCTATAAGTGAAGTAATTTTTAAAATCGGTTCCGTAGTTTTTGAACCTACAAATACAAATTTTTCCTCTTTATAATATTAGTATAGAAAATTGTGGTTTACAAGTTAAGTAATTGAACGTAAGATATTCTGTCTGCTTGTTACTAACTATATTTCATTTTATTTTCCGGTCCAAAGAATGAAGGATCTACGAGACAAGAATGGACAGCTGCCTGATGACTTCATGGGTCACATGTTTCGATGGGCATTAGAATGTAAGTATACCTCTCATATAATGTGTTTCACTACGACCAGCTAGTGCAATTTGAAGTCCTTGCTAACACTCATAACAAACGCATTCCAAGTGCAAGGGTAAATAGTGTATATGTGGATTTTTATGAGATCTTTCCCCTGGCCAGAGAGAGGGCGTAACCCTCTAGGTGGCCCGCCCCACCCCTTCAGAGTGGGGACTGAAAGCATTTATAGTAGTAGTATACCTTTCCGTGTGCAGTTAACAAGCAGTCTGTTAATGACAGGAGTAACAAGATCCCACTGAGCTAGTGGCTGCGCGGTTTGAGTCACGTAAATATCTGCTAGCGTTCGGAAGATAGTGGGTTTGAACCCCACTGTCGGCAGCCATGAAGATGCTTCTCCGTGCTTTCGCATTTCAATACCAGGCAAATGCTGGTGCTGTACGTTAATTAAGGCCACGATCGCTTCCTTCCCACTCTCCACTCTTGCCTATCCCATCGCCGCCATAAGACCTATCTGTTGTAGAGCGATGAAGAACAAATTGTAAACAGAAATTGTAACAGGGTCTACGCTGGAATAGGCGATAAACAACGTCAGAGTAGTTGTTTCAAGTGATTTACACCGGCAGGCGTTGCACGTTCTCCTCCAAGTGCGATAAATTTTAATTAAAATGGTGGAGTGTTGTAAGCACCGTCACCTTCATGCTTTTTTTTCATAGAGGAGAGAATCACCCTGCATGTGCATATTAATACACTGGTCAGCACTTGAATTATAAGTACCTGGTTTGTAGCGTGTAGCACCCCCATTCACCCTGATGACGACATCAATGCGGCGTGACAGACACTCCGCAAGGTACCGGAGGAGAGATGAGACATACTGCTCCACGACGTTCGCACAGCCACCCATAATTCACAGATAGTTCGGAGGAGGGTCAACGGCACGCATATCTCTCTTCATAGCATCCTGAATGTGATGAATAGGACAGCGGTCGGGTTACCTTAGAGACTAGAGAAGCATTTTCATATACAAGGAGTGTTCATCGAACCAATCAACATCAGTTCGAGAGGAACAGGGCGGTGCATTGTCTTACAGTGCGTTGCAGGTGAACAAATGGTTGGATATAATTAGACACCACGTTCCTTTATCGGTGGTTGGTGAAGGAGGTTACCAGATGTTTCAGAGATCCCATTTCATCCCACGATGATACAACGACCTCTGACTTGAAAAGGACCCTTCTGACAAAAGAACATATTACCTGGGGTCTTTGTTGATGCACTCATATGCTGCCGTGGGTATGAACAAACTGGTACCACGATTCGTTTTTCCAGGCGATGTTTGTCTAAGTCTTCAGAGTTCAGTGGTGGTGTTCCTGTGCCAATGCCATTCCTTGTGCCTTGTAATGTGTCGTGAACAAAGATACCCGTAACCTCTGTACCGTACCACAAGGATGTGGTCCTGGACGTGCTCAAACGTCGATGTTATCCAGCTTTGGATCTGCGAGTAACCTGTTGCACTGTTACCGTCTACCCGCTCTTACCTCCCAAGCCAGTTGATGGTTACTCCTGTCAACAACCCATTGTGTTCTACGACACTTCACCATGGTGATAGTAAAAAATCTACGTGCTCATAGCACACTCTCGTCATGGTGGACCATGCAATGTTCATTGCATGCACTACTTCGGAGATGGAATAGCCCAAACGTATGGGCACCGACAATCTGGCTGCAAACAAATGGAAGATCCGTGGATTACTAGTCATTTGCTCACCACCGGTTAATCACGTGGCCAATACAAGATCTGACGATATTGCAGTTATGCACCAAACTGAAGTATTACATTCGCTGGGCGACCACAGCACAATTTAACAAAACGACAGCCATATCTAAGTGTATGTCAATTAGTGTGGTACTTTCGTCGTTTCGTGGAGCAAGACAGCATGGAGAGCGACCCATCACGAGTGACGTCACCGCGCTGAAGCTTCATTACTCCCTGCACAGCCAACTTGACAGGAGAGACCCTGCTGTAGTTACCGGAACGGTTACTAGGCTAGACGGTAGGGATCAAGCGTAGGCTCGCTTTGGCTGGTGACGTCATGTGGCCTCCACTGCCGGACTTGCAGTGAACACGACCCATTGTAATTGTGCGATTCTGTTAATGATTTGCTTATATTTATTTAACCACTTGATTAATATTTTTCCATTTTGTCAAATATAATTGCCAGTTGTTATGTGTAGATAATTATGTTGTAATTTATTTTAGTATTGTTCAGAGCACTGCAAGTAATATAATAACATTGCTTAACACGAACAATTCTAGTAGCTTTCTCATAACTAAATTATCTTTCGCCACGCAAATAAAGTATTTACGTTTCGGTTTTCGTATTTTCTATCCATCCAGTGGTTTTAGAACGATTTTATACGCAGTTTTATTTCTAAAACTACTTACTAAAAATAAAGAAACATGACCAGTCGCACGGGATGCTTTTTACCGCTGTTTTGGCGGATTGTTAGTAATAAGTAGTATTGTATAAACTAACATATTATTGTATAAGTAATTATTTATAAATGTGTACTGGCCGGTGGAATGTTGGTGAAAAGCCCCTGAAGAAACGTCAACCTCTTCCATCATGTTAGGGGTCACTCGTTTTCAGGAGAAAGAGGCTCCCCGTGGTGAAAAGTAATTCGAATAATTTGTCTAGAGCATGATTTTGTTACTCTATACAATTCCCATAGGCACTTTTTAAGCTGTTTGTGCCACACACGTGGACACGGGAGTTTAGGACGTCAAATCTATTATTAACAGTGATTACAGTCTCTCCTACATAGCTGAGCTCTGGAAAGTTGTGGCATATTGCTTTACCCACAGTCAGTGATAACAGTTCAGCGGCTTTCTATACATTTTGCCTCTCCGTTCCAGTCACAAGAATATGCTTCATTGAAAGAGTATGCGCGTATTGCAGGTCTTCGCCCTCACTTTGCATTTCAATTAATTTTTGAAATGCTTCTTTTGTAACAGATTGCCCACGTTTCGGTTGATATCCTTCCGCAGTAATTCAAGTGCATGAGGCACATCGCAAGAAAACCACATGTTACGTTCTTTACTTGATGGATTTTCCAGCGAGGGTTGTCCAACGAAATACTCAGATTAGTCATACATTTCCTATTTGAAGGTCCCATATCAGATACAACTGCTCTAACTTCAAATACAGTGGTTTTTAAGACTTGAATTACTTCTACTAACAGTTCTCTTGACATCGCTGTATCAAAGTTGTAGTAGATAGGTTGTATCCACTTTTGAGCTAAACTTCTCATTACAATGACTTGGACATCATGCTGTCCTCTAATCATTTCTTCATTTTACCGGGTGAGTTGGTTGTGCGGTTAGGGGCGCGCGGCTGTGAACTTGCATCCGGGAGATAGTGGGTTCGAACCCCACTGTCGGCAGTCCTGAAGATGGTTTTCCGTGGTTTCCCACTTTCACACCAGGCAAATGTTGGGGCTGTATCTTAATTAAGGCCACGGCCGCTTCCTTCCAAATCCTAGGCCTTTCCTGTCCCATCGTCGTCATAAGACCTATTTGTGTCGGTTCGACGTAAAACCACTAGCAAAAAGAAAAAACATTTCTTCATTTTGATCAAAGCACAAGTCGTTGTTAACCTTCATTTCATCAAAGCTGAGAACATCTCTTTCAAAATTTGTAAGAAGACTTGACTGTATTTTTAAGATATTAATGCTCAACTCAATGAATCCAGGAGAAACAGAGAACTTTCTTAGTCGTCGTTTGATTGTAACTTCATAAGGGAGAGGGTAATTAATCAGGTCTCTAACAAAACACAATGCTGTATATGATATATACCGAGCGACTTGGCCGTGCGGTTAGGAGTGTGCAGCTGTAAGCTCGCACCATGCACTGTCGGCAGCCCTAAAGATGGTTTTCCGTGGTTTCCCATTTGCACAACAAGAAAATGCTGGGGCTGTACCTTAATTAAGGCCACGGCCGCTTCCTTCCTATGCCTAGGCCTATACTGTCCCATCGTCGCCATAAGACCTATCTGTATCGGTGCGACGTAAAGCAAATAACAAAAAAATGTTATAGACCGTAAGGTGACTGACTGCCTTAGCAATGTCCTCAGATGACCAGCTTGAGGTTCTGCCGTTTACTAAAGCTTGCTGTTGACTTTTAGAAAAAAGTACCCTCAAAAACTTGAAAAATTAATTTTTAATTTTATTACCTCGGTATTAGCTGCACTAAGACGGTCCTGAAGATCCTTATTTTGCTGTTTTAAGTCACAGTTTCCTAGTCTAATTAACTCCAATTCAGCAGTCACTTCAACAATTTTCTCAACACGGAAACATTGATGTTTACTTTTGTTATCTAATTCCTTACTGAAGATTGCATTATTAAAATTTTCTGCTTCAATTGATGCCTGCAATCGTAAAATTTCCCGTATCTCCTTACGATGATTTCGCTTTTGTGCCCTTATTTCACGATCTTTACTGGACTGACACGCCAAATCATTATCTACTACTCAGTGGCAAATATATGTGGTTCTGCGTCACGCTTTAAGTTACGTCTAATTGGAAGGTTTAATAACTCACTCTTCAAGTCGCTTATGTAGTCCGAGTCGTCGAAGTGTACAGGGCACACACGAGCATTTTCAACAGTAAACGAATCAGCCCGTTTACAGGCATTAATCCACTTTAATTTAATGCAACTGTTCTATGGAAAACGATGACATTTCATGTATAAGTGCTGGTGTCTGTCGTGATTAAAGCAACCAGCCATAGCACAACACACCATGGCACAGCAGGGAAAAATTAAACTCTTACACTGTTACGAAGGTAAACACCATCAGAAGATTAATGGAGCTCTGTTTGTTTTAGCGAACTTGGGGACCGCGTGACGTCAGGAGGCGTGGCCTGCTACTGCGCACCCAAGTGATGACCCTTACCGTCTAGTCTAGTAACCGTGGTTACCGGCATCGGCCGACACGTCACTGACGTCCTCGAAGGCTGCAGAAACGACGAGTATCGAAAAATGGGAACCTTCCATATTCAGAGGTTTCCATTGGATTTTAGTGCCCGATACATCTCGAAGGGTCGCCCAGGTATATAAGGCATGTGAGACCTGCAGCAATGAGTTAGTGGTACAGTTGGTATTGTTGATTCAGTGAGAAATAGTTGATCTTCATTAGTGAGTTGAGTGCCTGCAGTACGATAGTGAGCTGACGGCCTGTGCAGTATTCGTTCTGCTTGTCCGTCACCGTGTGGGCACTCTTGGACCACTAGCTGTGTAGTGAATGTTGAGCGTTGAAGCGGTGTGGAAGAGAACACTGGATATCGGCAGCGGGACAGGGAACGGAGGTCCTAATTGAGTGAACGAGCAGCATACATCATCCTTAACTGCGAGGTTGACGTTTGCAGGCTGTGAAATCAGGACCGTGATAGTAGCAACGATATTAACTGTGTGACTGCGTGAGTCTGTGATCTAATGGACGAAGACCGAGTGTGAATGAACAGAGAGAAGAGAAATAGCGCGCGAACTCTGCAATTGTGTGATCTGTATTGTGACGTGTAAGTTGTGGTGCTGGTGTGTGTGTTAATGTTTTACTAAGAAATGAGATAATAAATCTTAGAAGTTAAGTGCTACCTGTTTTCTGTGATTATTTATCTATCCCGCCAATACGTACCATTATATATATTTAGTTCTTTTACACCGATGTTTTAATCTGATTAACAGCAATATGCCTCATCGCTTTGGACACACGTCTGGGTTGTCTGCAGCCAAATAATAAACCTGATTCAGAAACTGAGAAGTTCATTGCCGCTGTGCAATTGGTTATGAAGGCGATGCTTGTAATCGACATGCCGCCCCCTCTCCCCCCGGCCGAGAAGGAGGCGTTATGGAATCAGATGGTAGATGCCCTGGACTACTTCAACGAGTAAGTTGTATTCCTTCTCCATCCTTCTCTTTAGATTCCTACTCTTACATTTAAAAATTCAATGTGCCATCACAAACATTTCAATTACATTAACAGCATCTTACAGTAGAACAGCTGCAAGTACCACTGCGAAACGTCCGTGTGAATGAAGTACACTCTACGCTTTAGTAGTTTCGTTACCTTCCGCTGAGTACAATAGTTAGGACCCAAGGCTCTTTTACAAATAAATGAGTCACTGAATTTATTGGTTTCTTTTTCATTTGAAATCTCAATGCAGTGATAGCTTACGAAATTCGGAATGGAATCTGTTATGTGGTGATATACGATAATCTTTATATTACGCTGTATATATGGAATTACATTCAATTACCTACTGTGTATAAATAAGTTTATTTACCTAAGATAACCACTTCAAATAACTTGTGAATAGTGAAAGATATCATCACTCCACTTTCACTTTCAGTAAAGCTACCAAGAGGCTCATGGCCTAACTTGCACTACTTCTCTAGGGTGTTAATATCTGCTGAGATAACGGTACTAATTTCCTTTTCTTGAATGGAACTATTCTGTTTTCTACATTGAGGCTTGCACTTGCGATTTTGAGATATAAAATGCTCTGATTATTCTCAGAATCGGACATTGGTTGCTGATGATGATGCTTGTTGTTTAAAGGGGCCTAACATCGAGGTCATCGGCCTCAATCGGACATTGGAACAAATTATGAAACATGCTTCATTTTCCAGCATGTGTGATCGAATACAAACTAGCCACGCAAACGACGCACTACGTATGAAACATGAGATGTAGACAAACTGCACACAGTAATTCTTGGGCCACATTCCGACAGCTGTGTAATAATAATACTGTAATTGCTATGTGGGTTTGCGTCCCTCTAACTACTTTTACGTGTTTTGGGGGACGCCGAGATGCCGGAGTTTTGTCCCGCAGGGTTTCTTGTACGTGAGAGTAAATCTACCGACACTAGGCTTACATATTTGAGCACCTTCAAATACCACCGGACTGAGCCTGCCTGAGCTTGCCTGTCTTTGGAAGGAAAACATTGTGAATTTCCTTGTGACATAATAGCTTTGCTATGCGCAACACATCGAAACTACCAATTACAGAAAATCTGATAATATGCTAGGTTGCAACAAAATACAAAATATAGAATAATCGTTGCAATATATCAGAAACCGGCAAACACAATCCAAGAATTTAACTGTAAACAAAATCGCATGACATATCGTGAATCTCATTTCGTTACTTTAGAGAATGCTGTCTTTGTTCCTATTGGTCTGTAGTGTATTTAGTAGACCCTGGTTATTCGTTTGAGCCACCTATCCTTCAAATTGATAAGTATTATGTGGGGAACCGATGCCGGTGCCCTCGTAGCTCTCGTCTATCGGCCTGTGTGTGTGTGTGTCATTATAAGGAGTTCAGTTTAATTTTATAATTTTAATGATGATGATAATATGCTTTGTTCTGAAGTGTTTTGTGCTTTTTTAGTGTGGCAGAGGACTCAATTTGTTTCACACATGACACGGTTGACACAGTTGTAACCCATACATACACTAACCACGCTCGATGTTGCTTTTGAATTTGCAATTGGTTTGCCGCATATAATGTGCTACTTATGTCAGAATAAGTTTAGCAGATTTGGGTATGTTATGGCTGCATTCAGCTGTACCGATATGGGTTGTTGACGCGATGTTTTGAATGTGTTTGAGAAGAATTAAGGAAGTGAGATGTGTTAATTGGCGGTACCTTGGTGGGTGGCGGGGGTGGGGAGGAAATTAATTGTTGTTTTAATGTGTGCGAGATTGAATGGCATGATGGTGGTGGTGGGGGGGGGGGGAGGTTTGCGTTTTGCAGAGGGTGCAAACCCAAACCTCACGGCGCTTACCACCCTTGAAAGGGCTATGGCCTGCCCAGCGATCGCTGTTCAGCCCGAAGGCCTGCAGGTTAACAGGGGTCGTGTGGTCAGCACACGCATCCTCTGTGGGCTTTCGGGACTGGGGAGAGTGTAGAAACCGGTTTTAATTTTGGGTGGGACTGGCATTTCCGGTGTTTTATTTGTTTGGGAAGTGTTACAATTTTGCGATGGTATTGGTAGTATTGTCGGATGTGAAGTCAGTTGTGTGTATTTAATCACGGTTACTTGGCAGGTACTTTTTATTAGTAAAATGTATTTTTTTTCTACTTGCTTTACGTCGCATCGACACAGATAGGTTTTATAGCAACGATGGGATAGGAAAGGCCTAGGAATTGGAAGGAAGTGGCCGTGGCCTTAATTAAGGTACAGCCCCAGCATTTGCCTGATGTGAAAATGGGAAACAACGGAAAACCATCTTCAGGGCTGCCGACAGTGGGGCTCGAACCCACTATCTCCCGATTACTGGATACTGGCCGCACATAAGCGACTGCAGCTATCGAGATCAGTGCCATGTAGTCTAAGAATATGGCAGTTGGGCTTTAGTTGGGTTGGAACACTTTAGTCTGTGTGTTAATTAATTGCTATTCCTTCCACAATAAAATTTGCAAGTATTTATCGAAACCCTTTCATTCTCACTGCCTTCTTTATACTTGACGGTTTCACGAAAGCTATTAATTGCAAAGAGAAAAACACTTTACAGTCTTGTGAGCAGTCACCACATACACTCCCTCCCCAGATCGGAGAAAACGAATAGTTCTTCTAGAGCGGGCGTATTCCTTTCCAGGCAAAGGTAATGGCAAGAGTACTCCATCACTTGGAAGCTGATGAATAGGATGTTGCTGGATAGTCCGTGAGTCATTCACTTAAACTTCACTTAAAATAAATGCAGAATTAAGTTTGTAAACTGATATGGTCTGGTCACTTCAAGGGGTCTCTATCACAAAATATTTTCTAGAAAGCAATATGCAGGGACTATCATAAATGGGCTCTAAAGGTTTGCAAAATTCGTCATAGCGGCTGAAAACATAAGAACATGTTGAAAATTCAGAACGGACGAATGTCTTTCTTACTGTATTAATGCTCTGTAGGAATATATGTTTGCATGACGTATTTACTCACTCCTACAGTATAATGTACTTAAGTTCATTAGCAAAGGAAAATGAACGCAATAAAATTCTTCTTTTTTTTTGCTAGTTGCTTTAGGTCGCACCGACACAGATAGGTTTTATGGTGACGATGGGACAGGGAAGGGCTAGGAGTGGGAAGGAAGCGGCCGTGGCCTTGATTAAGGTACTGCCCCAGCATTTGCCTGGTGTGAAAATGGGAAACCACGGAAAACCATCTTCAGGGCTGCCGACAGTGGGGCTCGAACCTGCTATCTTCCTATTACTGGATACTGGCCGCACTTAAGCGATTCCAACTACCGAACTCAGTAATATTCTTCTACTGGACTGCATATCCATATGTGGCTGGAAGGCGTGGCAAGTGGAAAGGAAAATAATGGACAAGAAGGTCATAATCAGATACGTGGTATTTAATTTGCACTGTTTAAAGAGATAAATAGAATAGAAATCAAGAATTTGGAGGTTCTTTTTCCTTTGGTTTCGTGTCTTCTCTTCCACTTTCGTACAATCTCCGAGAATTATTATTATTATTATTATTATTATTATTATTATTATTATTATTATTATTATTATTATTTTGCTATTTTCTTTACGTCGCACCGATACAGATATGTCTTACGGCGATGATGGGATAGGAAAGGCCTAGGAATTGGAAGGAAGCGGCCGTGGCTTTAATTAAGGTACAGCCCCGGCATTTGCCTGGTGTGAAAATGGGAAACCACGGAAAACCATCTTCAGGGCTGCCGACAGTGGGGCTCGAACCCACTATCTGCCGATTACTGGATACAGGCCACACTTAAGCGACTGCAGCTGTCGAGCTGGGTAAAAATAAAATAAAAATATTTTAACGCACATATGCTTTCAGGCTGAAGGTCTATCTGGAAATTCCCGACTACATTGTAACCGTCGCAAGCAGTGTTCGTTTATGTATACTAGGCCAGTAGCGTCAATTTCTCACTTTGTGATTTCTTCCTGTAACTAAGAGTTTGAGAAAATCCCGTACCTCGTGCATCCCGTTGTACTTCTCAGTCCAGAATTAAAATCCTTGAACTTGCCGCGAAACGAATACAGGGCCGTAGAATAAGAATCTGGCACCCAACATTTGCACTAATGGCTAATAATAATAATAATAATAATAATAATAATAATAATAATAATAATAATATGATGTGCCCTTCTGATCTCGCATTAAGGGTGCAATTTGAATTTTACTAGGCTCCGGGGAACAAATAAAAAATATAAACTCGCACTCCAGGCTTCTAACTCCGAAAACATATCCAAGGTTCTAAGCTTTCCCGTGTATCGAATAAAATATACGACTGCGAAGGTTTCATCTTAGCAGTTTCTGTAATAAAGTTAGACATCTCTTTACAAATATCAAATACTAGAAACTAAGAAAATTCACGCAGCACTTAAAGCCTGAATTACAATACAAATTGTGAACTTCTTTTATGTCTTTTATATGAGAAGGTTTTAGAATTCAATGTATCCATGTCAAAAGTACGTAATTGAACTCAATTACCTTAAAGATAAATCATAATTTTAGTAAGCGTTTCTAAGCAAAGATAATTTTTTTTATGGGATATACATTTAAAAATTGTAATATGTTGTAATATTTGCGTAGAAACATCCCTTCAACGAGTAGTAAATACGTAATTTACTAATATATACTTTGAAGGAATAGCACAGAGACTACTCAAGTGGCATGTATGGAAAGTACTTCTACGTGGTTGTAGAAGTGTTACGAAACTCCTGAAACAGGCAGTGAAAATGATCTGAGTTATCACGACAACGAGTGCGTCACCAGTAGTGAGAACGGAGTAATCAGAGGTAATGAATGTGCATACCGACTGAGACAAAACAGACGAAAGCGGTAGATCCACGGTTTGACTCTATTTTTCCTCCACTTCATTTGTATTACAACATGCTTCACACACGGCGGTCTTCGGTTACATGCTTTTTTCTTTTTTCCAGCAATTCGTAACTTAAACTGCGGTACACAGAGAAGAGTGTTTACTGCACACGAGTAATACAGTATTTTATGTTCGTATTTACTCACAGAATATATCCCTGCAAATCTTAAAGCACATTATAATGTAAGTATCTGACACATTGATTCACTTTAAAAACTTGAAAGCAATGAAAAGGAAGGCCGCTCGTAATTCTGGGGCATCGGAGACCGACATTGCAGCCCGGGCGGTACGTCCCTCTCCCCTGAACTCACTTCGAGCGGCGCTGTATATCAGGCAGGTGAGGGGACAGGGTGCATAGTTACCCAAAGCTTCGGTCCATCAGATCGCCACGGTTAATCAGGGAGGAGAGTAACCATACGTTATTTGTCACTAGAGCCCGGATTTCCATGCCTATCATATAGCAAGACATGCACGATAACGTGGAAATTATGCACTATCAAAATTCAGTTCCACATGGTTATTGTATATTTTCAGTTCTTCTTGAAACATTGTAAGACAAGTAATTTTTCTAACTTGCCTTGACTTAAGCTCATCCGTTTATCTGTCAGTACATTCTTAAACACAGGAAATATGATCTTTATACGTCACAAGGTGACAGGTGCATACTTAAATGAAGACATTTGGGATAATGTGAGGTCAGATTATACATCCTTTGCATTTTCACTACACAAAATGTCTTTTATAAGCTTGACAAAATCAAAATCAGGATTTGACGGATCGCTTTGTTCAGCTTATCTCTAACTGTCGCAGCTACCTATCCGTGCATGATTGCAGACACGTTTGAATTTCTTCAATAACAGCTAAATATTCGACAAGCGGTAGACCTGTAGCTTCCAAATTTGTTATCGCAGCAGGCAATTTCCCAAAATTTTATTTTATATACATTAAATCTTGCTGCCCATTGTTTTTGCTGAATTCCACCTGCGCATCTACTGGAAAACTGTCTACGATCTAAAACCGGAAGGAATTAATTCAACTAGGTGATATTAAGTCTAATCAGTGGCATTATGTTCATTGAAGGTAAATTGGATTATAGGACCTGTACATTATGTACTAACTTTGGTTGTCAGGTAGGATGTCATGGAATACATTCTATTTCTCTCTGTATCTCAATAATAGGACATATAACGTAGGAAAACGGTCTCAAATTTTGAAAATCAACATTAATAAAACTTAACATTATATATGCCCCAAAGTCAGAAGAAGAGCCATATTATCCGATATAAATATTCCGCTATTAAATCCAAAATCTTCAAAATATGCATTATGCGTGCATTTTCTCCTAAAAAGGCCAAAACATGCACGGAAAAAGAACGGTTATTCGGAATCGTTAAGTCATAAAACGAATATTTCCAAGGTTTGAGAAGTGTAACCAGCTTATTTAAAAACATGCATTTGCATGGAAATCCGGGCTCAACTTATCACATACAATTCCACACCTCATATTTCTCACTTAGTTATATAGATAATAGGGTGCTAGTATTTCACTCTCTTCTACTTCTGCATCCTTGTAGGAAGACACTGCAATGTCTGCCGTTATACGAGTAATGTAATTTTCTTTTTATACGTAGATCTGATAAAATGAAATGTAATCTTTCAGGTTCAGTGTTCCTTTGTTGTTTGTAATCGAACCCGTGATCACGGGTCGGATACTGACCTACCGAGACAGCCAATAATCCAGTGAAAGACGTGTAGGACCGCTTGTAACGCTGTTCATTTGATAATAATAATAATACTGTGGTGCATAGCCTCTAGAAAGGCTTGGTAGTGGCCCAATGAAGATGTCATAAACATCCAGTTCTGAAGCGAGGAGAATTAGAGTACGAAGAGATTGATTCAGAGAATTGAACCGGGGCCATCGGAAAAAGGCAAACATTCTACCCATTTTGCCATAAAGAAGGAATTTAATTTGTTAAACCCACAGCTACCATTTCCACCGATCAGGTGTTGAGTATTGGCAGAGGCAGAGGCCACGTCAGTAAGTTTTGAAACAGCATCGACAGCAAAGCAAGCTACTCTGGTGGCTCAAAACAATTAAGGCTTGACATTCGATAAACCATCTTAAAGGAGTAACCTAAGTCTAGTGGTAGCCCACGTCTTGATCGCAGCGTACGCCACTGGTGGTAAAAGTGAAAAGTTCTGACGCCTATTGCCCTCATTTTCTCACTAACGAGATATATATCATCAATCGTGCAAAGAACAAAAGTCCCTATATATTCTTTATTAGTTCTGCCATTCATTAAAGCTATTTTAGATACGTCCTGTTTAAATATCTCAACAAAAGGCACCTGAGCATACTTGTGCATGACAGTAAGTATCCCGAGGACAAATCATTTTATTCCCTCGAGAAAAATAGAAATTTCAAACCGTTAAATAATACAAAAGAATACCAACGACCCAATTCGTACAAGTTTTGAGCGAGATATTGTGACGTTCATCACGTCACCAAGAGTATATTATGGTATTCCGTATGTAGAATATGCCGTTTTCGGCGCTAATCTACGTCAATTAATGCGCAAGTTAGCACATGTTTATCCTTCCAGGGGTGCGAGTAGCGCGCTGGCCGGCCTGAGAGGCTCGGCTCTAATTACGCGCAAACACCGTAAACGAGTCATACTCTCGCCTGCATGTGAAACGCGTTCTCACTTTGAGCGACAGAGGAAAAATTAGCCACACCAAGCTGAGTGAGCGGAGTAGATCACGGAGCCTTGCACTCAACCCTGAAAACATTATTTCTTTGCTTTTCCCCTGCATATTTACGAATACCAATCTACCGTCTTCAACTGTTTTCAAGAATTAAAATAACACAAGTTGCGTAATTTACGATGGATTTCTATGACTCAAGATTCATTAGAAGCAGTGAATTATATGCTGATTTATGAAATCAAGAAGTGTTTTTCATAATTATAATAAGACCAAGTACGCAGCAAACAAACACCAGCCAGATGAAGACCATCTGGTGAAAGCGGGCCGCTAGAACGAAGTTAAAAGATCCCCGAGCCATAGGCTCCACCCACACTGGGCTACCAATGGACGCTTTCGAGATTATAGCAAAACGCACGATAAGAGGATGATGGGAATCGATCAGTGTAAACTGGGGTAATCAAGCCTTAATTTGACACCTTAGCCGATCCTGAGAACCCACTACTAGTGGAGTGAATTTTGCGAGAAGAAGGAGTTTTACCCTCTCCAACAAGCCTAACACCGTTTCGCTGTTTACAAGGATGTGAATCAAAGTAAGTATCGCACTTCGATTCTTCCAGTCGTGTTGTTAGGCGGTATACGTTGTGAATGACTCTATAGTAATATTCTTTTTAATAGTGCTACCAACTAAATGACAGATCAGCAATTATTCATTAGTGGCTACGAAGCTGAAGTACTGTCAGTGAAATAATTATATAGTAGTGGACGTGAAAGTTTGTCGATGTAAACAGAGAACGGCATTTAAAGCTTAATTATGACGATTATGCAACCTGTGAAATGATTGATTCAGCTATACGGGAGTGAAGTAGATATGATTCGAACGCTAGTAGGCTGCGCCATCGTGTAAGTCAATACACGAACTTATTAATGCCGAGCGAGTAGCATAACAGCTCAATAACTGTGGAATAGTGAATAATCAGTTAGAAAAAGGGAGAGGGGCTTATTGACAATGTATTTGACCAGGGCGGTATCTGCTAAACAACCCCGAGCGCCCTAGTTAATCTGTATTCCCTAAAAACTAGTGCTGAGTTAGGCCGAGTTAAAACTCCGTTTGTGATGACAGCATCAGATACCCTGTGAGAGTGAAAGCACAAAACGTGGATCATTAGGGGCCAAATCTGCTGATAGTGGATTAGACAGGCAATGAGGGTGAAGCAGTGGGCTACAAGGACAATACCGCTGCTTCATTAGAGAACTCGAGTACATGAGTTTCTCTGATCGTAGCAATTATAATGTGTCGTTATATAACACAATTATAATCAATCAGTTTCCATCATTGTGTTTGTGTGCCAGTGACATCACCATCCGAGGTAGAAGACAGACGTACAGGTGGTCTGTACTCATCCAACACGTCGTATAACGCCGGAGATTTTCCCGTATTGTACGTGAATCAAGCCAACATGCCACCGACCCAACTGCAGCCGAACTCTGGACTCCATGCTGCTGCCGTAGTCGTGATGTGCGGCTAAACCCCTGTATGTAACTTCTCGAGTGAGCTGTGGACGTGATCCGGACTAGCATGAATACCAATCTAAAATTTTTGAAAGTCGAAATTCCTGTAAATACATATAAATACATAAATAGCATGCTAATTCTTTAGAAATGTAGTGTAGGATTTCGCTATTTCCAAAGGGATGGTAATAGTTACTTAGTAGGGTTTGCATAGATTGTTTCTTCACTGTTGGATAACTATTTTATTTTACATGAGGGCCAGTGCATGTTATATTTAAGGCCCTAGAATTGATTAAATGTGAAAGATCCTGAGAATTAAAGGGATGTTTAATATCCATCTAAAATCAATCCAGTTACCTTCAGTTTATAACCAATATCGGTCTCCAGAGATTCTAAAATTCTTTGTTTTAATGCTTCACGTATATGGCAGGCAATCCTCCTATATGAGTTGAGGATGACGAAGAAGAAACAGCGGTATAACCGTGAGGTGTGACTGTGTTTGTGTTTTACTTAGGTCGCGAATGTTAACATATTTTTGTCCCGGGTGATAGGACTATTTCTTCTGTAGGATATATGTATTGGGCTTTTTACCTGAGATGGGGCGGAACTTTTTAGGCGGATGGTGGCTGTATTAAATGCGATGTTAATGAAAATATAAATCTTTCCCCAAATGAGTGAATAATAAGCGCGATGCATAAATTCCGCGCTGATTATATAAACAGGACTAGATGAAAGCCGATATGTGTAATTGATGCCAATGGCATCCTGGGAAATTTATAAGATTGAAAGGCGAGTGACAAGATAGTTCGCCGGCCGGACCGTTTAGTCCCGTTATCTTTAAAAGGGAAGCTGAAAAGAGAGCGAAGCAGGCAGCTAGCCTGTGAGACGTATGGCCTTGCTGAGGCTACGGGAGAGGTATACTGTTGTTACCGCATTGAGAAAAGCGCACTGCAAAGGGCCCGTCTTCCTTCTCCGGTATCGAAATTACATACAATTAATTTAGAGAATAACACCGTTGGATAGATCTGCAGTTCTAAACGATGAGAGAATTCCCTCCATTCATTATATAAATGAAACCGCCTAAAGATTTCAGATTGGATTTCACACTTCACTCAGTCACAGGACCTGGGTTCAAGTCCCAGCAACACCGGAGGAATTTATTCCCTCTGCCGCTAACTTCGGGCGGATCATACCGTCCGTGATTTATTATATGGATATAAGATGTATCTCTGTTTGTCATTTATTCCAGGGAGTGATATTTATTTGAATATTGTTTTGGTCATTGGTTCACTAACGTGTATTTTTACAGGGATCACCGTTGTATAAATGTCCAAGTCGTATGATTGTAGTTAAGTGGCATCCCAATGGAACATGAGTTATGTGATATTTGCTCAATTGTGAGATAGCGAGATAGGATTTTCTAGTAAAGGATACTTTCAGATATTTTTAAATATACTGATAAATAAATATGTCAACCACTTGATTCACCTGATACGTGATACTTGATACTCGTCTCTAGGACGACATAACGTGTCATTTGAATATTTAAATAAATAGTATAAGCAAGGCGAAAGAACTCTGGATATACCTTCATGAGTGAAAAGCGACTCTAGATAAAAGACTAGAGAGACACTGGATCCTCAAGAAAATCGTAGTGTTCGTAATTCATGTACTTAAAATGGTAGCATATCCATGTAAATAATATCCATGTGCTTTCCCATGTATTGAAAATTGTGTGTGAAAAAATGGAATTCATTCTTCTCATTACTTAGGTAAATACTATTCCTCGCATAATTAAGGTTTCCCTACTTTATAGATAGTTTGTTGCACCTTTTTAGGACGGTCATTCAGACCCGTAATGCTCTACTCACTTGGCTAGCGTATTATACTAGTAGGGGATATGGGACTTAGAAGCCGGGCTTTGTTCGGAGACCTCATCTGAGTTATTCTATTCTGGCGTCATTGTCAAGGGCTGCAGCAAATTATTCATGTACTCGAACCTCGAAAGTAGTACAATATGCATGTTATTAATACGGAAAATCTTTCATTATTTTATGAGATAAATATATAAAACTTAATATTTTCTCATTTCTACTGTCGAAAAGACCTAGAACAAGAAGTAAATAATATACAAATGAATATTTTCCCAAACACTAAAATGACGGTAAGAAATATACTGTAACAATTGTTTCTGTTCTTTCCAGAGTGGGCATGAAGTACATTAAACAAGCCCAAGACAGATTGATGAAGAGGTCTCCCGACGCCCAAAAGGATATGAGTGTGCTAGAGACTCTTCTAGTCCGGAACGAAGACCCTATGATTCCGTTCGTGATGGCACTTGATATGTTGCTTGCAGGAATAGACACGGTAAGATACGTTTATTCAAACGGATTTTAAAATTTGCAAGGTTTGATTGGCATGTATTCTAATACGTAGAAATCCCATGTTCATGCAGATCAGTAAAATCCTTGGCCTGCCTAAGAGGCTGCTGCCTAGCCAAGCGTCCTGAATATATTCGCCTTTGAAATGGTCAATGTGATGACGTCTATAATTTTCTTGCTCAAGAAATTTCAGCGTCTCTAATATCAGACAACAGGACTATGTCCGGATTACAACAGCATAGAACATGTAGGCCTACCTCGTGATAGCTATTGTCGGAATAAAGCATCCGTCAGTACGGGTTCGGAATGTTTCTTTTGATATTTTATCTCTTAATTCAAACAAATTTATACATCTTGAGGACGAATTCGATGTACATTGGGTCTGTGATATAGGACGTCGCGTACGACCAGAAAAAAGATCGACGTCGTAATTTCGGGCGAAAGTAAAATCCACATAATGTGCAAAAAGTCGCAGTACACCCATTTCTCATGTACGTATAAGTATATTTAATTATTGAAAATGTATCCCTTAAGTATCTCGAATGTCCGTATGTGTTTCCCCACCTATCTCTGCAGAGACGAATAAGGTGCCATATTCATATATGCATCTTGTTGATCGTTATTTGCATCACTTTACCGAAAGCGAACCACAGTTTTAATTCATTACTGGAAACCCATCGGCGCTGCTATACCTTCTCCTTAATGAAGTCCCGCAAAGCATTTCCTTGGGTGATTAGTTCTTGGGTGCGTGTGGACTTAGGTAACGGCGCAGGTGCTTGTTCACTTCCACGGCCATCCCTACAATCTTGAAATATTTCGCCGAGCCAGTCAAGGACGGCAGCTACGAAGTGTGTCCAATTCCACTCCAATCCAACGATGTGGAAACGCTACGTCGCGATAGCAAAAGACGGCAAATGCGAAGTGTGCTGGTGCACAATCCTCTTGCAGCCAGACGGTGTTCCTGATGCCTGCTGTTTTCAGCTGCGGACGTAACCCGTTATTCAGCACACTGTGATTGGAAACTTGTTCTACTGTCTCATCGGGGGAATAAGGAGCAAACTGATCGTCTGAATTCCAGCCCGCCCGCACCATCGCATATGGAGGTTCATGTTACATTTCTTCATAAATGTAGTGATTCTACCTTGCTCAAAAGGAGATGATACCCTTTCATGAACTGCGTTAAATGGCATATTCATCCTGCCTCGTCAGTTTTATAAACATTTGTAGCAACAAGGCACATGCTATTCGGCACATGTCCAAATTCCTATATGATAATTCATTCACACTCTCGCAGGCTGGGAAGATTTCAACATCAAGTCATAGATGTGGTCGGCATGGTTGATCGTGAAATTCCTAACCCGGTGGCACGTTTTTATGTTATTTTCATGGAGAGCCTAGCCCCAGACTTAGTTACAGTTGAATATCTGTTTCGCTGCGCATCTTTAACACTTCCTGTGCTGAAAGCCTTTTCTCCACACTTCAACAATTTACCGCTCGTGAAATCTTACTGCTTCAACAAGTTTTACCTCAACACTATCCACCATTACAAGTTATTACTGACTGTTGATTGCTATTTGCACCGTTGCGATTTCCCATCAGATTCCACGAAATATCTCCCGTTATCGTAGCTCAAATCCGAGTATTGATTACGCACTTCACATGAAGGTATACTGGAACATATAGCCAAAATTTGAACATTTGTAGCACGCAGAGATGTGGGAGTTTCGAAGGGCGTGCCCATTAGCCTCTTGATTATCATCATGTTGATCAGTATCCACCCAGTAAGTTCCAAAACGTGTTCCCCACTGGAGCACTAGACTATGGAAACTACAGAATAATTCCTATTTTACCTGCGATTTCCAAAGAACTCGAGCGTCTGGTTCATGAGCAGGTGTTGGAATACTTAAACAACCATTCTGTCCTAAACCCATGCAATCTGGCTTCTAGTAGGGACACAGCACGGCAACTGCCCTGCTCAAAAGGACTGAGGACATACGACACGCAATGGACCAAAGACTGGTGACAATACTTACTCTCCTCGATTTCACTAACAAATTTGGCATTACAAACATCCAGGCTCTATTAAGCAAGATGCAATCTTACTACTTCGATCAACGAACTAGTAATATCATTTCATCGTACCTCAAAAATCGCGCACAACGAATTATAACCCTTGATCAAACCTCTCGCTGGCTAACCAGAAAGGAAGGCACGCCGCAGGCTAGTATTTTAGTCCCCTTGCTCTTTATTTTGTTCATGAACGGCATTTCATATAAATTAAAGAACAGTAGCCACCATCTTTATGCGGACGACTTACAAATATACTGTCACTGTAAGACCTTTATTTTGCCTCAAGGCATAATAAGCATCAATGCTGACCTTCAGCCACCTAATGCTTACTCCTTGAAAAATTCCCTCCTTCTTGACCTCTCCAAGACACAAGGAATCATTATTGGCTCTCAAAAATTGTTGACCACACTACGATACAAAACTATTCCTCCTGTTATACTGAATGGTAGAGTTATTCCATTCTGCCAAACTGTGATATATGTTGGAGTGACAATTAACGAAATTTTAAATTGGTCTGAATACAGTATATTAAGAATGTGTGTAAAAACATATTTTCGATACTTCGTTCAGTTAAAAGAAACAGCAATATTTTACCTTGTAGTATAAGAGTCAAACTCATACAAACACTAGTGCTTCCTTTCTCCGACTACTGTGACGTCATTCTTGTAGACTCAACCAAAGAGCTTACTCCGAGACTTCATCGAGCGCTTAACTGTCTCCTTAGATTTACTGTATATACAGACTGAGTTCTGACACACATGTCACCCCATACTATCTCACTATTTCATGGCTGAAACCTGACAAACGACGGACGTATCACATACTGATACAGATATACAGACTGCTGTCTGAAGACAGACCACTATACATTTCATCCCAGTTTAAGTATTTGTCCTCCTTTCACAGCAGTAATGAACGCTCTGGTTCCTTCCTTTCCATTCCTGTTCACCGATCCTATATGTACAACAATTCCTTTGCTGCGACGGATCTAGGCGTTGGAATACCCTGCCTGTCAGTGTCAGAAATAAGACCAATTGCCGAGACTACGTGTTGAATGCAGCTGGCCAATTTGTATGACTGGATGATCGAATAAATGTGAGTCAGAAAAGTTTAATGTATTTTTGTGTATGTTATTATGTCCTATATAATATTATGTACTTGTACTCAAACTCTGCCCCCAATGACGTATCACTACAGTGGTTAAGTGTAAGAGAGGCCCAAGAGCCCTTCACCACCTACGAAGGCATAATAACTAAATAACTCAATAAATGTGACCGTTTGAATCTGCAGTAGCACGTAAATCGCAACGCGACCCTCTTGATAAGCCTTTCGATACTCAACATAGGTGTTTTTGGACTTTTTGTAATTTTGACATGATCCTGTATCGTCTTGAATGGGTTAGCGTTAATTTTGAAACCGTATATAGTTCTGATATTTTGGAAAACAAATGGTTTCATTTCATCGAACCAAAATTATCTCAATTACTGCGTATTTGACTTTCTGACCTGTGCTCGTAGACTTTACAGAGAAAGATTCAATGCACCTCATATGATGTGCTACCCTCTGCAGTCTAGATCTACACTAATTGTTATCCGTGCGACACATGGTTTTAGTACCCCAAGATGTCGACGCTATTGTATCAACCAGCTTGTGCCGAGATCAGACTCTGGTTGGGGTGGGTAATTAGATTCTCTCTCCTTTGCAATGAGATGTTAATCATTGTCTCAAATGAATTATTTCAATTCTAAAAATTTCATGCGTTTGTAACACTCACTGGCCCGAGTGTGGTTCATAAATTTTACACTTGTTTCCGTCTAGGCCTACACAATCATAATGGTATTATGTTAATGTGTCTAGGTGAAGGATGTGGGGAGCTCAACACAGCACGTTCGTGTGTTCGTGCATAACTTCTCTCACGGACTGTGCTCCTCTACTACTTGGTATGAAGCACCGTTTTGACTTCCCCCTTCTCATTCCAAAGTGGTGGGCATTACTCTGAATGAAACTTCAAGAAATGTGCCTGGATTTCCCAAATTCAGTAGACCTGCCTTGTGATTTTTCCAAACTTAAATCCAAAGAAAATAACCGCAGCAGTTGGGGATAAACAGCAGGATGCTTATTTACAACACCTATCCTTTGGACATCACTTTGACTGATAGATATTGTTATTGAATAATGAGAGCGACAATTCTGCCACCTTTTTGTACATGGTTTTCAGTGTCCAGTGTCTAACACTACTGTGTGCATATAGGACTATCGCTGTATTGATTGTGATTTCTGAATTATTTAGCAATGTAGCACGTTTTGGAAACATAAATGAAATATACTACCACTAGGTTGTTTTGACATTACTAGGCTTACACGGACTAAGGGTTCATCCTAGACAAGACCTTCCTATTCCGAAGTTTTTGTTCTTCGACCCCTCAGTTTCTTCGCAACTTTATGAATCACGCGATATAAAAAGTACATATATATACAAATACATTTTCATTACGGATTATTATGCATTGCGTTGCTCACTCTAAAAGAAACTGTTGATAAAAAATTCTCTATTTGCTCCCAGATCCGTAGCATCGTTTAGTTACTCTCCTATCATATTTTATATCATTAAGATCGGAATCTTTCACAACAGTCTCCCACTTCTTTTCTTACCTTCCATGGTCGAGAACATTATTTTTCTAGGTAACACATCCTGCTCTAACCGTTTTCGATGATCCCAACGCCAAAGCCGGTGAATTCAATCCTACCTTAGCCCTTGTGAGGGTAATCCTGCCATACTTCCGACTTGTTTTTTTTTTTCAGCTATCATTCCATGATTGTTACTTATAACTTATGAATGGGATATAACGAAAATGTCCACCCTTCACTCCCGTGCAGCAAAGTCGATCTAATCACAAACCGGTGCAAAAATATTTCCCCAAGTTCGCGGGTGTATCCTTGAAATATATTTAATAGCGGCAACGTCTAATAACATACTGTAGGTTGTACCATATTTTTACAAGTATATAAATTAAGTAATTTTACATGTATGAATTTTCATAGTCCCATATACTCATGTTAGTGTAAAATTTATTATTATTATATAGTGTCAGAGGAATTTCCGGTCTAGAAATCCAAAAATAACAGCCAAGGGGATCCGTCGTGCTGACGACACGACACCTCGTAATCCGCAAGGCCTTCGGCTTCAGAAGCGGTCTCTTGGTAGGTCAAGGCCCTTCAGGGCT